>NW_027423770.1:1295000-1895000 GCF_013202065.1 Cotesia typhae
TAAAACTGTTATGCCATCAGGTATAATATCCAGGTAACCACAGTTCTCGACTATGATTGTGTCTAAAGTTCGACCACCGTAGCCTTTTGAAATAAAATTTATGAGTCCATCTGGTGTACAGGAAATTAAATATTTAATGGTATTACTTTTCTTGTACTCAGACCAAGTAGCTGATTGATGAACGGCATTTGATGGTTTTTCAATCCTTATTTCAAAACAATCAATTATTGATTGAACTTTATTAAAGTTTAATCTAAATTGTATTGGTAAATTTTTAAGTATTGTTTTAGCTGGTGGCCAAACTATAAGCGACTTTAAGATTTGACTTATTTCTTTCGTATATTTGTTTAAAATCCGCCCCGCTTGGCTTTGAGAAATGCTAAAATCATAAGCTAAAATAGCATTACTGCAATTTAAACGGATTTTTTTAAAAACTTGAAGAACGTAGTCTACTGGATATATTTTTTCAATCTCTGCTATGATAAAATAACATTCTTTTTCAATGCCGACAAAAAGTAAAGGATCAGTTTCTATTAATGATTTGTTAACATTATACGAATCCTTTTTTAATAATATAAGTATTGATTGTAGCTCTTGTGAGGTTGTTGAAGTTGAAGGCTCAGTGAAAGAACTTGTATCCATAGATTCTGTGAGACCGCAGCTACTTTCTCCTACTTCAGACGACGAATTTGAAGTATTTATTTTTGCAGATGGTTTCAATAAACTAAACTGTTTAATGAGTGATAAAGCTATGGATCTTACTTGAGCTTTAATTACATTAGTTTCTAACTGACATTGAATACCTGCGCTACGATAGTAAGGTCTCACTTGTATCTTTTTGTCGCATAATATTACTTGTGATCTATTTTCGTTTACTGAATCAGTGATATTCGTTTGAATTATATTTTCAGATTGACTACCATACATTTGGTTGAAATTATTGCTATTGTCTTTATGTAAAGCATTTGGACTGATATTCTCCACTTCTTCCACATCCTGAAGTCTCAATTCAGACAAGTTCAATAAACTCGTTTTTGTTGAAGTGTTACTTGTATTAAAAAATCGAGGCACAACTTTTTTAAAAATTTTTCGAGCTTTAGGTACCGTTTTTACATAAAAATAATTTTCTAAATCTTCTTTAAGCTGCAATTATAAATAAAAAATCGTTAGAAATGCTGAGTGATTCGATTGCTAACAAGATATATTTATTTATGTCAAATGTATCTATGTATATTTACTTACATTAAAATGGTCTTCACAACAATACGACACTGCTCGAAGACGTCTATCAGGACAATTAGCTGCAATACACCATTGTTTTCTTATTTCATCACTTTTGGGAACAGAAATAAAAAGTTTTTCCGGAGTAGAATGAGTTGTGTTGCGACATGAAGGTACAAAACAATATTTATAACTTTCTAGGTTTGGTGAAATATTTAATTTTAAATTGTTAGAAACCATCTTGCTCACGCTTTTCAAATATTATTAATTGTCTCTAATATTTTTTTAGTCGACAAAAATTTTTAATCACACTAATTAATTTTTTCAAAACAGATATAACCTATATAATATTAACTATTTTTATTTATTTTAAAAACATAAACATGGATGCTTCATTGACTCGACGCGTGGTGGCGTTACTGAACCGATATAATGACGTCACATTCATTTAAAAATAAATGTTCAAAGTATAATTTTTAATTGACAATTACGTAAAAAATTAATTGTTAAATAATTTTTTACTTAAAGTGTCTTAATAATTCCTATCAAACTTTCGAATAAAAAAATAATTACAAAACGTGCAACTTCTCTATTCTCAGTATCACAAAATCTGAATATGATCAATAAAACAACAAAATGTTTTCTATTTTCTTCTCTTAACAACAAATTTTTTAATTTCTCAATACAAAAAAAAATAATTGTTTCGCTTATTTTTTTTTCTTAACAAACAAAATTTGGAATTTATCAATACAAAAAAAAAATAATTGTCTTCGCTTTTCTTTTCTTAACAAACAAATTATTGAACTTATAAAAAAATTAACAAAAAAAAATTGTTTCTATTGTCCTTTCTTAACAAACGAAATCTAGAATTTATAAAAAAAATAATAAAAATTTTAATTAATTAATGGTTCAAAATTTGATTAAAATCGCCAAAATCAGACCAATCGGAATCGGTAACGGATTTAATCGCACGCGAAGTCGAACAAGATCGCTGGTACGCAATAACAAAAAATATAAACAACGAATCGAATAAGAGCCTCGCAAACAAATTAACAACCAAAAAAAATTATTTTCCTTCTTAACAAATAACGAATTTAATACAGTAGGTCACAAGAAATCAGTCGAATAATTACAACAAAAAAAAATTTTCTTCAATTCGCATTGAGGAATGAATTTATCAAGTGCATCGATCTGTAGTACGTAGATTATCGATGGCACAATCTGTCAATCAGTTATCATCCGCGGCGGATAACAGGACCGTCGGTAACTGTTGTTACCCGTCGGGCAATACACGGGAACAAAGCTCGAGGTATAGTGTCTATTGGCGCTCTTAGATGGCCCTCGAGTCGAGCCAATTCTATGCGGCAGGCAATCTCAAACCTTTACCAAAACCAATCGACAACGGTACACAATATCTCTCAACAACGTATTACAAAAAAAAAATTGGTACCGGACACCTGGCTGACGTCACCCCGAAGCCGGAATTCAACAACGTAATTGTTGAATTTCGGTACACAATTAATTTCGGACTTAAATTCAAAATCGCAATTAGTTGTCCTTTGTTAATTTCAGCGTAAAAAAAATAAATTAAATAAACATTTATAGTTTGTAATTCGGGTTAATCGCGGATCGCGGTGAAGTCACCCAGGTAAATTAACAAACTGCGACCGCACTTACCCCGTTCAGTCGACTTCTCGGCACGGCGTGCAATCCCAGGAAGCAGGTATCGGCTGTGCTGACGGCGGCAGAGGTTCTCGGCGATGGCGTCACAACGGAATTTTTCATTGTCGGATTTACAAAAAAAAACTATTGATATAATTCTTGGCTTTCTGGTGTACGGCAATGACACAATAAAATTAACTTACGGCGAGATCGACACTCAAAATTAACAAAATGAATGAATTCAACACGTAAGCGGCTGAATTTACAATATAATACGTCTTCTTGATCTTCGTGTAACAACAAAAAATTTTTCAGCGCATCAAAAGTGGCTTGAAAGGTATCCAGATCAGAATTGAATTTCTTTCTCTTTCGTTTTCCAGCAACATGTGGTTTTTCTCTAGCGCAGCTAAAAACTGCGCGTCCAATCAGCCGTTGTCGGATAAATTTTCATAGTCGATGGTTGGTCGATTTCCCACTTTAGTCCTCCATTCGGCGTTCAGGTGGAGCCTCGATGTGCTCCCGTCGCTTCAACGTCCAGTCGTTCGTAAATTCCGATTCCAGGTTTCCCTCGTTGATCGCTGTCACTCCCAGATGTCTCCCTGGTCGTTGATTGCGAACTGAACTGCGGGCTCGTCCGGTCGCTTTTCTCATCTCTCACTCTCTCTCTCTCTCTCACACTCTATTAAATATATCGTAAATTTCTTTCGGACGCATCCATCCATACTTAGTGTAATTCATTTGGCGCGGTTCGGCTTAAATTTTACCTCGAGCTTCGCATTCTGATCGGAAACCACTTGGGGCGACACAGGCGCGTCGAATCTCAGCATTCCATCAGCTTGGCCAACACTCTAGACTAAATAATACTAAAAAAAAATAATCTCTATAAATGAAATCTAGATGGGAAAAATTTCCCATGTCACAATATATATATATATATATATATATATATATATATATATATATATATATATATATATATATATATATATATATATATATTAGGGTGGGTCAAAAAAATCAACTATTTTTTTTTCTACAATTAATACGGAAAAATGGGTTACTAGGCACCTTAAAAAAATTCTCACCAAATATGAACTCTTAATTTTAATAGGAAGATCCTCCGCGTCGCAGTTTTTCATTTTTTTCTCAGTCCAATAGAAAAAAATTCATTCCTGATCATTAATTGGTCGTACAGAAAAAAATTTTTTAAGAATTTTGTAGGAAATTTAATGCTCTACAAAAAAGGTATCTTATGTTTTTTCCGTAAACCTCACCATTTCACTAATATTGAAGGTTTAAGATTGATTATTTTAAGTCAAATGTCACTTTTGTTTATGAATTTTATAACTCGACAAGAAATGGCTATTATTGAATGGGCAATAGAAATTTTTGTAGCAAATTAACTGCTCTATAAAAATGGTATCTTATGTTTTGGCGATTAAATTAATCGTTCAAAAGATATTCATCATCAAACTTTCATGTATATCGATTTTAAGAGTTTTTGATTACATAATCGAAAAATTTCAATTTAATCTATCAGTTTTGAGAAAATTTCATTTTTTGTCTTTAATGTAAGTATTATTTGAATTTTGTTTTCAAAATTTTTATTCAATAATTCCAAACTTTTTATTTTTCATCATTAGAAATCACGATCATGTTGTTTTTTTATAACGTCTTCAAAACGTCTTAAAAAATTTTTCCACTACAGCTGTATATTGTCCTTGGGAAAATTTCTTCTGTAGAGAATTTTTGTTTTGTATTCTATTTACTCTTGTGAACTAGCGCCACCTACATATTTCTTTATAGTTATATTGTTTTTTTATTTGTTTACATTTTCTACAGCATTTCTAGTGTTTCCACAAGTTATGATCTTGTATATGTGATAAAACGATTAAATATTTACAAATTTTGCGGTCACTACATAAATTTATATATTTATCGAAAATATGGATAAGGAAATTCATTTGATCGGAAAACCCATGCAAAAATTTCAGAACGTAAGTTGCCAACAGTGAAAGAGGTTATGAGTGTTTTTTTATCAGTTCAAAGTGTTAAAATGTTCTATCAAACAATGTGCTAAAAATGCAACTGATCAAGTTATTGAACTAAGGAAAAACAACCAGATTCCGACTAGTGGATCAACTAATGTAATACAAAAAATTCTTCGCTATCATAACCGATGGTTGAAATTGCAAAAATCTTTTGTGCGAAAAAAATCATCAGCCCAAAACAAAAATGTAATAATATTTCAGAATGAAATCAAAGCATTATTTGATATTGTAGATCATAAATCAATAAAACTGCTTGATAATGATATTCGTGAACTATATTCAAATCAAAAAAGTGATACCCGGAAAGAAATTCTTTCAAATAACCCAAATAAATTAAACAGTACTATGAATACGATGGAAGTAGATGAAAGTCGTGAGTATTTACAACATTTAATTATTATAAATTTTAATCAGAATTGAAAATAAATTAAATTGATTATAAATTATGAATAATAAAGTATATTATTGTTTTTATAATCAATTATATCATAAATGTCAATATGGTCGTAGATGATAAATAAAAAACTCTTTGTGTTCCTTATTTGATGTCAAAATGAATGAGTTCCATATTTTTGCTTCCATTAATTAAATAACAACTCTTATTTTAGATTTGAATCAACCCTCAACCAGCCATGAGATTGTTCGAAGTGAGGAATCAGAGTCATCTTCAACCCTTACATTAAGTCAAGCTACAAATTTCGGTTCAGATTTAGAGTATGTGCCTCAAATACCGACAACACGAGCAAAAATAAATATTCTAAGTCCAGAGCTTATCTCAGCACTCGACAGAGCTAATGTTAGTAGTAGAAATGCGATGTTCATTATTGCTCCAGTTCTATCAAGTGTTGGTGTTAATGTAGAAGATACAACTCTTAGTTATCGAACAATTCAACGAACTCGCATGCTCTTACGAAAAGACATTGCTATAGGACTAAAAGATAACTTCAAAGCTCATGATAAATATGTCGTGCATTGGGATGGGAAAATACTGAATGACATTTCTGAATCGAAATTTGTGGATCGATTACCGATTATTTTGACTGCTTTTGGTACTGAGCAGTTACTTGGAGTTCCAAAAATGAATAGTGGATCGGCAGAAAATCAAACAGTAACCATCTTGTCAACGTTAAATTAATGGGGTATTATTAGTTACATCAAGGCGATGTGTTTTGACATGACTGCGGTTAATACGGGTAACTAATCAATGATAAAATATTTAAAAGAAAATTTTATTTTCATCGTTCTAGTTGAATTGTTTTCATACATTAATTAAATTTTCGACACGTGCCCATTAGTTTGTAACGGGTATTTTTCCGGTTTTTTTTTTCAAATAAATTTAATTGCCGTAGTAATTTAGTCAAGGCTTTACCTATACATCTATATCCCCTAGCTCGAATAAAATCTCGCCGGAGTCCAGGATCTTTTAAGGGATAACTTATTTTACTTATAAATAAATTTGGAGCCTAATTATACTTAATACTCTATTTATTTAACAAACAACAAACAACAAAATTGAAACTCAAGTTTATAAAATTTACAAGCGTTATGTCAAACTTTACAATATCGCACATAACCCGCACACAACATTTACTTTCCGGCTCTCTTTAGAGCCATCTGGTGGCCAAACTCTGCCTACTACCTTTACACAGTAGTATTCTTCTTTACCGACGGTTGCGTTTTACGTCACGGCCCTACCTGCCCCTACTCCCATCTGGATACTTGAAAAGTAACCCTTTCCGGCCCTACTTACCCCTAGTCCAGTCTGGGTGCTTGGAAAGCAACCCTTTCCGGCCCTACTTACCCCTAGTTCCCTCTGGGTGCTTGGAAAGCAACCCTTTCCGGCCCTACTTACCCCTAGTTCCCTCTGGGTGCTTGGAAAGCAACCCTTTCCGCTGGCCAAATTTCCCCCAATGGATAAGTCAGCACTTACCTGGTTCCTGGTCGGAGACAAGGTAAGAGTTCCTTGGTTATTCCTTGGTGAAGGGTCTTCTACCAAAAAATAAGAACCACTGGGAAAACTTGGTTGACTTTCCGTCAATCAAAATCGATTTTATTAATTCCTAAACCTTTCTCTACGAGTGAAAGGTTTTGAAAATTTATCGCCACCTATCGCTCGTTAGCGAACTTCAGATTTTGCCATATTTAAGTTTGATTAAAATCGATTTCACTTATTAATTTTAACGGATTACAATCAATTTCATACAAAGATCAATTCCATACAAAAATCACTCGGGACTTAGAAAAAAAATAACATTTGCTAAATAATAATCTTCACAAAAATAATTTTCTATACAAAATTACAAGAAAGTAATTAATTACATAATTATTCAGATCTTTTGAATCTGTTTGAGAATTTTAATTAATTCTTTCTTTCAGGTAAATTAAATTTTTGTTCTTTAAAAGAACAAAATTATCGTCACGCGGTTTCGCTTATATGAGCTTGCCGGTTTTTACTGCAAGCGAACGAGCGGCGGAATTCTTCGCCACCTCTCGCCGTGATGGCGAACTCAAGAACTTGCGCGTATCTTCGGATGATTTTTATTTTTTTTTTTTTTTTTAACAAAAATACAAAAGAAACAAGAAACATAAAATACACTCCGGTATTAGTGATAATAATGATAACAATAATAACAATAATGATAATAAAAATAGTGATAACAATGACCACAATAATAGTAATAATAGTGAAAAGAACAATAGTAATAATATGATAAATAATAGTAATAATAATGCGCTCCGCCGTCTTGCTTGCACTCGCCTTTTACCATCACAAGTTATAATTCTTTATTTATTTATAGATTTTAAATATGCGTTACAATTTTTATTAAATACAGAACTTAAAGTGTAATTATCTATTTTTACTATACAGGAATCCATCATGGTACATGTAAAGAAATTGAAAAGGCCTTAGGAAAAGAATTAATTTGGTTACCATGTCGCCATCATATTTATGAGATCATTTTAAGGAGTGCATTCGAGGTCACTTGGCCAGTATCATCCGGACCAAATGTTCCAATATTTGGCAGATTCAAAAAATTTTGGGACACATTCGATAAAACGAAGTATAAATCTGGTGTTGAAGATAGTATTGTTGCTAATATTATTACGAATGAAAAAATAATCTATCTTCATTTATTAAGCGATACTTACAGGTATTATTTAAATACAATTTTAAGTGTAGAGGATAATTTTTGATTTTTACGACTAATTGATTACTTTTGGTAGTTATCGCAACCCCGAGATGACTATAAAGAAATATTGGAATTGTCATTAATTTTTCTGGGAGAAATGCCACGAGAGCAAGTTTTCTTCAAGCGTCCTGGTGCAGTTCATCATGCAAGATGGATGGCAAAGGCAATTTATTGCCTAAAAATGTTTATTTTTAGAGATGAATTTGACCTTTCTAAGAAAGAATTGGATGGTCTTCGACAATTTTGTATTTTCATAGTTATGGTATATGTAAAAGCTTGGTTTTCATCAACTTCTGCGACTTCTGCTGCTAATCACGACTTAGAGTTTATGAAAAATTTAATTGAGTACAGTAAAATTAATTCTTTAATTTCCTTAGCTACATGTGAAAAAATGACTTCACATTTATGGTACTTAAGTGATGAACTTGCTATTTTATCACTTTTTGATGATACCGTTCCATTAAACATAAAGAAGAATATTGTCGAAGCTGTTAAGACTCGCGAAGGTACAGATTCTAAAGCAAGAAGATTTATTATTGATAGAAAAAATTTACATTTAATTCTGCAAAAAATATAAGTGACTTTGTTTCTAAGAAGTCATTAAAACTTTTTGAGATCTTTGATCTGCCGTATGATTTTCTTGACAAAAATATTGATTTATGGTCTACTGATGAGAGTTATAATGAAAATAAAGAATTTTTCGCACAATTGAAAGTTGTTAATGATGTGGCAGAGCGAGGTGTCGCATTAGTAAGTGAATATAACCAATGCTTAACGAAAGACGAAGAGCAATTTCAATTTTTATTGCAAGTTGTGAAAGAGCATCGAAAAAACTACCCTACTTGCAACAAAAAATTGTTTGAAAATAAATAGCTCAGTTGAAATTGAAATAAAAAATTTTCTTATAACTAATTGGACATTTTTTTCTCTAAAACTGAAATCATAATATATTTATAATGAAAACTTTGCTTTTTTTATTGATAAATGATTAACTAAGCGATAAATAATGTACAATTTATTTTTTTAAATGTAGATAAAAATACTTACACATAAAAAAAAGCTTGAAAAATATTTTGAAGTTTCTCAGTTGATGAAAAAAAATTTTTTTCGTGTAAATTTTCTCAAAACTGATAGATTAAATTGAAATTTTTCGATTATTTAATCAAAAACTCTTAAAATCGATATACATGAAAGTTTGATGATGAATATCTTTTGAACGATTAATTTAATCGCCAAAACATAAGATACCATTTTTATAGAGCAGTTAATTTGTTACAAAAATTTCTATTGCCCATTCAATAATAGCCATTTCTTGTCGAGTTATAAAATTCATAAACAAAAGTGACATTTGACTTAAAATAATCAATCTTAAATCTTCAATATTAGTGAAATGGTGAGGTTTACGGAAAAAACATAGGATACCCTTTTTGTAGAGCATTAAATTTCCTACAAAATTCTTAAAAAAATTTTTTCTGTACGACCAATTAATGATGAGGAATGAATTTTTTTCTATTGGACTGAGAAAAAAATGAAAAACTGCGACGCGGAGGATCTTCCTATTAAAATTAAGAGTTCATATTTGGTGAGAATTTTTTTAAGGTGCCTAGTAACCCATTTTTCCGTATTAATTGTAAAAAAAAAATAGTTGATTTTTTTGACCCACCCTAATATATATATAGTAGGGTGCTTCATTTGGAACGACGATGTTTTTTCTCTATTGACAAAACATTGTTCTAAACATAGAAAAAAAAATTTTTACCTGAAAGGACAGCTCTTAAATTGAATTCTAAGTACTCGTTGGATGAATTTAAAGTCTTCCCATATAATTGACCCGTAAAAATTACTTTTTTTGCTTGAATTATCTATAGCATAGCGACATTTCATGATATTCATTTGACCATGGGCGGAAGATCTAGAGGGATCCTTCCTCTTTAAAAGCTCTTACTAAGCTCTATCTCGCCAGTAAAAATTTGAGCATTCGATTTTTGCTCAATGTTACGTCCCTAAAATTACGTATATAAATTCATTGAGATTTTTTTAATAATTAAATACCAGGTTTCGACACCTTGGGTAGTCGATCGACCCCCGGTGTGTCGTCACAGATGAGCTTACTTTCTTATTATTTTTTTATTATTGACTTACCATTATGGGCCTCATAAGTCTGCCCAGATAACCCCCTGGGTCTCTTGCCACTTAGCCTCGAAAGGGGGAAAGATGTCGTGACCCGTCTTTTGAAAGAACTCTTCGGAATAATACCCATACCTGGGGTCGTTGATAGGAATAACGCCCCCTGGAGGGTGAACCTCTGAAACTTTGATTGGGACCAGCTTCCAAGCCCTGGTGATGTCTGTTCAATAGGCAGGAGGGTTGTTGCTGACGAAGATGGACTAACCCGGCGGACCTCGGCACGTGGGTGATTTAGGCGAGTCTTCCTCGGCGGTTCGAACTACACTTATTCGGGGGTCAATTAATATCTCGTCGTCCGTTATTCGCACTACTGGTCTAACGTTCCGTACTACCTCCGCTCGCGGTTCGGCTGGAGTTTCGACGCCGATTGTCGGCAACGATAAATAGAATGGCTGGGCCAAATGACGACGACCCTCTTGCACCGAGCGACCCGATCTTCGTGACCGTTTTCCGTGAGGCATTTACGTACAGGAATTTGGTGCTGGCCGAACGCTGGCTAGCGCTCTTGCCGAAGATTTGGGACCTGGGGATACGCTGATTAAGCGCTCGCCCAGCAGAAGGGTTAGGTTGGCGAAACGCTGGCTAGCGCTTTAGCCGTAAGGTTTTTCTTATATGGGTTGGAACTGCTGTAAAGAGCTCCGCCCCATAATAAGTGTATTTGGACTATATGTTTTAGTGTAGTTGGTTTATTTTAAAAATGGGATCTGGAGAGGTTCATGCCTGAGGATGGAGATCTCTGCACTCGAGAGTCTCTAGATCTACTGACTTGAATGAGCTCCAGATTAATTTTTATAAACAGATTTTCAGTCATGTTTGCAGCTCAGGTTACTCCCTGAGAGAGTCATCGAGGCCCGGGTTCCATGCTAACGTAAGGTGTTTTGACTATCTCGGCCACAGCGACTCTGCTGATGCCTTATCGCGAGATTTCCGTTACTCAGCTGCTAATAAAACCACCAGCTCAGCAACGGCTATCTCTTAATGTGCATTCGGAGAATTTATATTGAATATGCTTACTTAAAATATAATGTATATAAAATAGTAAAAAAAATAATTTTAGGGGAAATTCTGAGAACGTAACACTCAAAAGTCGTGGTTTTTCGATATTTTCTCCTAAACTATCGCCCCAGCACCAAAAGTGCAACGGACCTTTTCTGTAAAGAATTCAATTTTCTACAAAATCAATTGATAGGTGAACTCTTCAAATGAATTGTCTCTGAGATAAGTTTGATTAATTATAAGAAAACAATAGATGACACTTTTTCTTGTAATTTTTATGCGTTTTAATAAAACAACAGTTGAAAAAAAAATTATAAAATTGTATATTTTTATATTCAACAATATTATTATCGTTTTAATGTCTAAGTTTTTTTAATTTTGAATTATCTTACAAATATTCTAATGAATATATATTTTTTATAGAATATATTCAAAATACATAGTCATACATAATTAATTGGAGTTAATGGGAATTTATCTTAACCTCCAAATGTCTCTCTCTGTTTGTTCATTCGGATGTCTATGTCTATTATTACAACGCTTACTGAAAAAAAATTTCCACTCCAACTACTACTCTTAATGCAAAAATTATTGTTTTGAGGTTAAGTTTCGTTAATGTAGTTTTCTCTCTATTTCTTTACTGTGCATATCGTTTCCTTTGTTCTATCTACACACTCTATTGTTGGATTTGTACTTTTCAACAGTTATCTCTGTAATAAGTTAGAAAATGGGAGATGAAATTGGAAATAAAGCCTACAATTATTACATACATTTGAATGATTAATTTTGATAAAAAACAATGACTTAAATATCGCGATGTTATGAATGTCTTCATGCATAAACATCGTGGACTTAAACTAACCATTCGACGGAGCTCGAATGAAGTTATTAGTGAATTGGATGAAATTTGGAGTCATGTTCGAATTCCTACTTGCCAACGATAACAGAGTATCAGAAAACTCGAAACATTCCATAAAGAGTATCTTAACCTAAAAAAAAATTAGGAAAACGGTTGACCCTGACGGCCATCTCTGCAACTTTCCACTACTTTCGTAATTAAGCGCTCGATATTGCACTTATTATGTTTTTGAGCTCTTCCAGCTAAAAAATCTATTTTTCGTGTAGTTTTGAGCTCTCCGAGCTCAAAAGTTTGATAGGAGTTTATTAAATCAATATTTTTAGAATTTTCAAATCATGATAACTTTTGAATGGATCAACCGATTTCCACGCGGTTGACGGCATTCGGCGCAGTTTCATCATCCTCATAACTGATTTTCAGGTTTTAATTGATCGAACCGAAAATTTCAGAGTAACCCCGAAAAAAACCTTTTTTGGTTTGCTTTCGTTCACGATAACTCACGAACAAATTAACCGATTTTGACCGGACTGGCGGCAAACGACGTGGTTTTTTTATGTTAAGAGCTGATTAATTTTTGAAATTTATCGGAAGAGCCGTTTAAAAGTTATTTAAAAAAAACCACGTTTCAAAAAATTTTTTTTGTAGTTTTTTTACAATTTCTTAAAATCTATTGGTCCGAATCGGTTTAAATTTTTAGAAAATTTAAGTTTGGTTAAGCCCTTTCGAATGGCACCAACCGCGATGAAATCGGGCAAGCCGTTCAAAAGTTATAAAAGGGTCACACACACACACACACACACACACACACACACACACACACACACACACACACACACACACACACACACACAGACGTACGGATATCATCGCGGGAATAGTCAGGGAAGCTTCCTAGGACCTTTAAATGTCAAGATCTGAGGAGAACTCGATTTTCGAAAAACGGGGTGAAACCAATAACTTCCCGATTTATGAAAATTTTCAATTTTCTTAGCGGGAAGTTAAAAATCGAAAATCAGTGAAGAAATTAAAGAATCAACAAAAAAAAACAGATAAATTTAATCTTAAACTAAATTGATTATTTGATATCACGGACAATAGCAGATATCATTATTTGCCAGATAACTGTAAAGAATTTCTTCTCAAAAGTAGACAGTTGGTTAATTGTTTTCAATTAGCTCATGAGTTGTTAAATGAATCTGCTATTGTTGATGATCAAGATATCGATGAATCAGTGCAATATGATGAAAATACAAACATCATTTAAAAAGAGTTAAGTAAGTATAAATGGAGCGCTATAAAATATATAAAATGTGATTATCAATTATGTTTATTCATCTCCTAACTTTTATTTTATTTAAAAATATATTTTCCAATATTTGATTTCTATTTCAGCTTTGAATCAAAATTCTTACACTTCAAATGAAACTAGTTTTAGTAGTCAATTGTCAACCGACAATGAACTGAAACTACGTCACTCTAATTTTGAAGATGAGCTAGAAGTACCGAAATCTAAAGTGGCAAAAAAGAATATTATCACACCTGAACTAGTCTCAGCATTAGATAGAACCAATACAACTGACAGAAATGCTATGCACATTATTGCATCAGTTCTTTTAAGTATTGGAGAAGATCCGGAAAGTTATAATTTAAGTTATTCGACCATTCATAATCATCATGTGAAACTTCGAAAAAATATTGCCGTAAATGTGAAAAACACATTTCAAAATGATCTCTGTCTTGTCATTTACTGGGATAGTAAATTACTCACTTCAGGATCTATGAAAGAAGAACGATTACCAATTATTGCATCTGGAGTAAACGTGAAATAGTTACTTTCTGTTCCAGCGGTAGACAGAGAAACTGGAGTAAAAGAAGCTGATGCAATTTATACCGTCCTGAATGAATGGAATCTTATCGATTGCGTTAAAGCATTTTGCTTCGACACGACTGCTACAAATACTGGTAAATTTAGAACTTATAAATGTCTTCTATGCGTTAATGGTAACCATAATAGAACGAAATTATTTTTCAGGGATTAATTCCGGTGTATGCACTTTATTGAAAAAGAAATTAAGTCATGATGTACTTGATTTAGCGTGTCGTGATCATATTCTGGAAATCATATTAAGAAATGTTACTGAAATCGCTTGGCCAGTAACTAACAGTCCAAACGTTCCAATATCTAAGAGGTTAAGAGATAATTGGGCTAAAATTAACACATCTTTGTATGATATCGGCATCGAAGACGACATAATTAAAGATGTCGTGGATGAGAATAAGAATAATATAATTTAAAATTTATTCGAAATGTTTAAAATCTAATAACAAATCATTATATTAATTATGGGATCATAATTCGGAGTTTGCGGGGTGGTTTTTTAAATAATAATTTTTTTCGATACACAGGAGTTTAATCGATAAGTACAAAAGGTTTCTTTTGTTGATTTTCAATGGGCACCAATAATTTGAATTTTAATTTCTAAGCAATCCCGATTTTTGTGCGTTATCAAGTCATATTTCGGTATCTATGGGGTGTTTTTACAATTTTTTAAATTTGTCTGATGGTCAAAAGTACCACTGATAATTTTGATTGGTATTTTTTTTCTATTTCGAATGCACTGTGAATATTTTAATTTTTATGTTAAATAATCCCGAAATACTCGGCTTTATTAGGCTGTATCTTAGTGTCTATGGGGTGGTTTTTGTAATTTTTAATTTTTTTCTGATTGTTATGGGTATAGTTAACTATTAGTCCTAGATTTTTATTTGAAATTTTGAGTAGTCGTCGAAAATTTCTATTTTAATTATTGAAATATCGCACAATTTTTGGCTTTATGGGACTGTGTCTCCCTGTCTATGGGGTAGTTTTTTATTTTTAAAAATTTTCTTCTCCTACTGTAGTGTCACTGATTATTTTTATTGCTTTTTTTTTTTCACTTCAAGTGCACTCTGATCATTTGAATTTCATTATTAAATAATCGCGAATTTTCGGCTTTACGGGGCTGTATCTCCCTGTTTATGGGGTAGTTTTTTATTTTTTTTCAATTTTTTTGGTCTACAGTAGTGTCACTGATTATTTTTATTGCTTTTTTTTTAACTTCAAGTGCACACTGATCATTTGAATTTCATCATTAAATAATCGCAAATTTTTGGCTTTATGGGGCTGTATCTCAGAGTGTATGGGGTACTTTTATAACTTTTCTTTTTTTTTTTTTTAATTACAGGGGTATCATTGAATATGACTGTTGGCTTTTTTTTTTTTCATCTTTCGGTGACACCGAAAATTTGAGTTTTAATTATCAAAAAATCGCACATTTTTTATTTTATGGGGCTGTCTATGGGATGATTTTTCTAATATTAATTTTTTTTTATTTACAGGAGTATCATTGATCATTATTATTGCATGCGGGCATCCCGCTATAACTGAGCAATGATATCACACGTGTGCAAGCGAGCGCGCACTCATTGCCTGTCGCGCTTCCACTCACTCGCTCTTGCGCCTACCGTTCTGCCGCTAAACCGCGCTCCTCATTGGTCTATTTTCATAAATTTGTAGTAATTTTTCTATGGGTCTGATCGAAAAATGGTAAAGGACTTTTCTATTCAGAATCCAATTTTCTACCACACCCTGTCCGGTGGCTCACGACTTCTGAGACACCCTGTATATATATATATATATATATATATATATATATATATATATATATATATATATATATATATATAAATCGAAGATGACATCGAGCTGTTTTCCCAGAGATAGCGAAATTCCTAATATTTAATCTATCGTTTAAGTAGTTGTACACAGAATTGTAAAAAATACAATATTAGTAATTATTTATGACTTAAGCCGATTATGTTCTTTTATGATTATGGCAATGAGCTTGAGTCTGGAGTGGTCACCAAACGTAGCCGTGGTCACAGGATAGTAAAAAGGTATCGACAGACAATGAGGGCTGTCGAAATATTTTTTTGGAGAAGTACTTAGTGTACTTAGATGAGCAGTGCTGGTTAAGCATTGCTCGAGTAGAGACGTTGAGTATATCCTGCTGACCTCGTATTCGTTCTCAGACTTGTTGCCCAGCGCTTTACCATAGAATTATATTCCAATAATTAGTTAACCTCCGATTTATTATATTACAAATATTTGTAGCTGCTGTATGATTTGTACGAGATAGTGTTTTATTTTAATTATTGTAAAAATAAACGAATATGGAATCGACAAGCCCACTGAATTCTACCGCCCCTGACAATGTTAATCCGACATATATATATATATACACATAATGAAGGATATTTGGATAACTAGGTATAACTTTGGATAAAATGGATAAACAAAGGATATCGTCGGTAATTTCTTAACCTCAAAGTATCTCCTAAAATCCCTCGAATATTCAAAGCGCTGCGATTTTTTTTTTTTTTCATTGTGCCCTGAAACTTCAAATTCTTTGCTTTTGCAAAAATCACCATTATGAGCGATTCTGTGATTTTTATTCATTTTTTCAATGAAAAAATTTTTTTCTCTCTGAAATCTTTATTTTTTCGATGAAAGAGATTGATTTTTTTAAAAGTTAAAAAAAAAAAATTTTTTTCAATTATTTTTTCGAAATTTTCTCGACTTTTTTCGACTGCTGTTTCACCGCCGGCATTAGCGTTATTCAAAGCGTACCACGCAGGGGTTGCTCGGTCGGATTTACGCTTCTGTGTGTGTGTGTATGCTTCTGTGTGTTTCTGTGTGTTTGTCTGTCTGTCTACAACTGTTGAAGGACCTCTATACGCACGGCAGTCACAGTTCAGTACCGTGTATTGCCACCTCTGTTCCGAATCACAGCTCGTAAGCGCTCTTGCATGTTGTTGCATCGTCTAATGTTACGTTGCGAAATTCCTTGCTTACAACGTAACACCACTTGAGTCAACTGATGAAGATTGTGCAGTTGCGGATAGTCTCGCTGCAATCGACGCTGCAATCGAGTCAGGTTTTTTAGTACAATTAACTCTCTTCTCAACACCGTGTCCGAGTCAACCAACTCGCTCAGAGCCCTCGGCATACCTATCGCTGAATGGGACTCTGTCGTGGTTCATCTGATGACTTAGCACTTGGATCCCAAAACACGGGAAGATTGGGAGATGCATCTCGGGTCCACCACCGAATACGCGTCCAAAGAACAGCTAACAAACTTTCTCACTGGAACAGCTCGAGCTCTTGAAAGTATTGAGGCTTAAACTAAATTGTCTACTAGGTAGCCGAAGCAGGACAAGAAGACAGGTCAGCCAGCCAGGATTCATCACGTCGCAACTGAGCAAGTCGACATTTCATCTCAACGAGATTCAAAACCTTACGTCAACGATTTGAACAACAACTGCAACTGCTGTGGCAAGAGCCACTATCTGGCCTTTTGTCCTGATTTTGCCGCAATGTCCGATGACGAGAAGCTGCACATGGTCAAAACTAAACGATTGTGCTACAACTGTCTGGGGCGTCATAACGTCTACAAATGCAACAATCCACAATCTTTGTGGCATGGACTTTACAAAAACCCTCCTCAATCGAAGCAACGCCAGTGTTAGCAACTTTTTCCGACAAACTAAAATCCTTAGCTCAGTTTCCTCAACCTGAAGCCGATGAAGTTGCCTCAACACAATGACAACCATGGCAGCCCAGTCAGAGTCAAGACAGTCATCTCAAACAAGAAAATCATCTCCAGTCAAGCACCTCGTGCTACAAGTCATCTCGATTACCAAGCATCATCAAGACATCTCAGTCCGAGCAGACAAATACTGAGTCGAATATCGTAACTCTGACAGCAACAGACACTAGGTCATCAGTTCTTCTCGCCACTTGCAAGGCCGTTATAGTCTCTCCAGATCAAGTTACAACAGTGATCCGTCTTCTCATTGACCCTGGATCCGAACTGACACTTGTGTCAACAAATGTAGTCAAACGAGCTAAGTTAGCCTGCCAAGACGCAGAGATTCCTATCATGGGTGTTGGAAATTAAAGGTCTAGCACAACTCGTGGCCAAGCAAGACTATTGTTACAGTCCTGCAATGCCAACAAACAAGTCTACATTAACGCTTACGTGTTACCTCAAATTACTGCCCGTATCCCATCAGTTGCCATTCCAGATCAACATTGGCCTCATTTAAATACCTTAAAAAGAGCTAATCCAGACTTCTTGTAACCGGAAAATATCGATGTTCTCATTGGAGCAGACACCCTCAACTGCATTCTTGAGCCTTCACCAATTGTCAAAGGACACTTAGATGAGCCAATAGCCATTCACACTAGGGTGGGTCAAAAAAATCGAATAATTTATTTTTGATTTTATACTCTGAAAAATAGGTTCGTAGACACCTAAAAAGAATTCTCTCCAAGTATAAGCTCTTAATTATAACGGGAAGGTCCTCCGCTTTGCGGGTTTCTATTTTTTTCGAATAATCAGATAAAAAAATTTATATCTCGCTTCCAACTGCTTGGAAAAATATTCCGTGGCATAGATTTTGTGAGAAATTGAATGCTTTACAAAAAAGGTCTCTTATGACTTTTTCAAAAACTCAACCGATTAAAAGATATTCATAGTTGAAGTTTGGCTATTTTAAGGAAAATATTCGTTTTTATTATGAATTTTATAAGTCGATGAAAAAAATTATTTCGGATTGCGGAACTCATGATTTTGTAGGAAATTTACTGCTCTACAAAAATGGTCTCTTATGATTTTTTGATTAAGTGAAGCCGTTACGAGATATTCATCGTCAAACATTAACGAATATCAATATTTCCAGTTTTTGATCAATAATTCGATAAATTTTAATTTAAACTATGAGTTTCAGGAAAATTTACATAAATTTGAGTTTCGATCGATAAAGAAATGTTATAAACAATTTTTTTAATATTGTTTTCAGTCTTGAGCTTGTTTGATTGCATTAAAACAAGAAATTAGAGCATTTTTTTCGACATATAGCCAATGATTAGTTTAATTTGAAGTGAATGACATATTTCTTTGTCAAATTTAATATGAAAAGTATTGAATCAAGTGAGAAACAACCAGTATTTAACTTTTTTATAGATAAATTTTTTATTGAATTATCAATTGCAATATAATTGTCTATATTTTTAACATAACAGTACGCTATTACTATAAATAATTTCTTTTATTACAATTTGGGAATGTTTTTGATGTTCTTTGACAACTTGCAATAAGTACTGGAATTGTTCTTCATTTTTTGTCAAGCATTGATTATATTCACTGACTAATGCAACAGCTCGCTCTGCTGAATCATTGACAACTTTTAGTTGTTGAAAGTATTCTTTATTTTCGAGATAACTCTCATTAGTAGGCCATAATTCAACATCGACATCAAGAAAGTCATACGGTAGATCGAAGATTTTGAAAAGATTTAATGACTTTTTAGACACAAAGTCACTCAGAGTTCTCTGCGCCAATGAATTCAAATCTTTTTAGCAATTACAAATCTTTTAGCTTTAGAATCTGTACCTTCACGAGTATTAACAGCTTCAACAATACGTTTTTTTACTTCTAATGGAACGCCATCGTCAAACAGTGATAAAATGGCAAGTTCATCGCTCAAATACCATAAGTGCGAAATCATTTTTTCACACGTAGCTGAAGAAATCAAAGGATTGATATGTTTGTACTCCAATAAATTTTTCATAAACTGCAAGTCATGATAAGCAGCAGTTGTTGCAGAAGTTGATGAAAACCAAGCTTTTAAATACAATGTGACTATAAAAATACAGAAATGACGAAGACCATGCAATTCTTTCTGAGAGAGTTTGAATTCATCTCTGAATAGATACATTTTCAAACTATAAATGGCCTTAGCCATCCATCTAGCATGATGAACAGCACCAGGACGTTTGAAAGAAATCTTTTCTTGAGGCATTTCTCCAAGGAAAATCAATGATAATTCCAATAATTCTTTATCTAACTTATTATAACATTTCTTTATCGATCGAAACTCAAATTTATGTAAATTTTCCTGAAACTCATAGTTTAAATTAAAATTTATCGAATTATTGATCAAAAACTGGAAATATTGATATTCGTTAATGTTTGACGATGAATATCTCGTAACGGCTTCACTTAATCAAAAAATCATAAGAGACCATTTTTGTAGAGCAGTAAATTTCCTACAAAATCATGAGTTCCGCAATCCGAAATAATTTTTTTCATCGACTTATAAAATTCATAATAAAAACGAATATTTTCCTTAAAATAGCCAAACTTCAACTATGAATATCTTTTAATCGGTTGAGTTTTTGAAAAAGTCATAAGAGACCTTTTTTGTAAAGCATTCAATTTCTCACAAAATCTATGCCACGGAATATTTTTCCAAGCAGTTGGAAGCGAGATATAAATTTTTTTATCTGATTATTCGAAAAAAATAGAAACCCGCAAAGCGGAGGACCTTCCCGTTATAATTAAGAGCTTATACTTGGAGAGAATTCTTTTTAGGTGTCTACGAACCTATTTTTCAGAGTATAAAATCAAAAATAAATTATTCGATTTTTTTGACCCACCCTAATTCACACGGTTTTTGGATGGGCCTTTCTAGGACCAGCGTCATCTCAGCTTAGCGATTAAGCACCACAGTCATTACATATAGTGTTAAATAACCAGCTTCAAGACTCACTTACCCGATTCTAGGTCCAAGAAGAGGTGCCTGAACCAGCAAAACCATCTTGTTGCTTACTAGATGCTCAATATGAAGATCACTATATCAGCACACACTCAAGGAATCCCGAAGGCCGCTACGTTGTACGTATTCCACTGTCCTCAGACGTCTCTCAACTTAGAGACTCCAGACATACCGCTTACAGATGTCACGTGAGACATCTTAACCGGTTAGACTCCAACGAACTACTCAAGCAACGCTACTTCGACTTTATGCGGGAGTACGAGACGTTAGGACATATGGTAGCGCTTCCCAAAGATAATTCTGAGCCACAACACGCCTATTATCTGCCCCACCACGGAGTTCTTCGAGAACAAAATACTTCTACGAAGCTCAGGGTAGTGTTCAATGGAACCTGTAAAACTACATCCCAAGTCTCTCTAAACGACATACAGCACGCTGGTCCAAAGACACAACAAGACATCATCGACGTGTTACTTTGGATCAGGCGTCACAAGGACATGTTCATGACTGACATTGTTAAAATGTTTCGTCAAATGGAGGTTCATCCAGATGATTGGGATTTGCAACGCATCTTCTAGGTCAATAAACAGCTCGATGTTCAAGCTTACCAACTGAAGACAATCACGTAAGATACTCGTTCTGCTCCGTACCTAGCTTGTAGAACGCTTATCCAACTAGTAGAAGACGAACAAGAGACCTATCCATTGGCAGTAGATCCTATTTTAAAAGGTAGCTACGTAGACGAAATCTCTGGTGGACCTGATTCGATTGAACACCTCAACTTAATTGCTCAGCAACTGAACAATATGTGTGCATCAGCATGCCTACCATTAGACAAGTGGAAAAATAATAGTCAAGAATTCATCATTCCATCGACATCTCAATTGAAAGACAAATTAATGATTCACACATTCGACGAATCATTGTCTAAAGTCCTCGGCATATCGTGGTCGTCTTCTCAAGATGCGTTTACGTTTTAAGGAAGCATATCAGAAAAGGGAGTAATAACAAAAAGAGCGATTCTCTCAGAGGTAGCTCAGCTCTTTGATCCATTAGGCTTGATCTCACCGGTTGTCATTCGAGCCAAGATATTGCTTCAGCAGCTATGGTTAGAAAAGTTGAGCTGGGATGAGCCACTTTGTCCAGACACGATCCACCAATGGACCAAGTTTCGGGAAGACATTTCGAAACTCACTGAGTTACAAATCCCAATATAGATCCAACTTCAATGAGATTCTTATTTTGTACAGTTGCACGGCTTTTCTGACGCCTCCCAGCTAGCAATAGCTGCAGTTGTCTATCTCAGAGTAACCGACCAAGAAGGGAACTTAAAAGTCACTCTAGTCTGTTCAAAAACTAAAGTAGCTCCAATCAAGCGGTTGACTATTCCCAGACTTGAGCTGTCTGCTGCAGTCAAATTAAAGAATTATTGGTAACAAAATTATAAAAGATTAGTAATAAATAACAAGCAAACTATTTATTTGTAAACTAAAATTACTATTTGCATGTTAAATAACTTATCAATAAATGTTTATTATTAGCTGGATCGGAATATTGAAAAAGAGCGTCAATTCATAGTATTCGTATTTTATCATTTATTCGATAAAATATCGCAGTTTAAAAAGTACTGAACCAATGAAACTCTTATTAACTATGAACAACTAATTTATGACCTTGATTTAACTTATTTAATTAATTAATCATCTAAACATGAGTATCGTTGTTATTATTATTATTATTATTGATCAATTTAATCTAATTAAAAGTGACGAGTTATTAATATGCGTGGCACCATACACAAGTATTAGTATTGGTTATTTGTTATGAGCGTTCATATTTCTTGAATTTAACAATATTATGAATTATTAATGGTGATTAATTTGACTGCACGAGTTTATTAAATTGTAATTATCACGTTAACTGATATTTATGACGAGACAATAATTATAACGAGCGATGAGATGATTGATGAACACGGTAGAGAGTACGAATGCTAACTGAACAAGACTTTGCAGTCATACGGGAAATCATAACAGAAAAAGATTATAAGATTATGTGCATACTTGGCGGATTTGTGAAAAGGTCACCTTAGCCAGGTATGACAAAGACTGGAAAATTGAGACTACCCGAGAAAAATTTTCTCTGTATAGTAGACTCTGTAAAATCATATATAACTGTATATAACCATGTATGATTATATATGAAATCACATATATAATTATACCTAAGTATGTATAATTACATATAATCACACGTGTTTATAAATGGAATTGTATATGAGGATATGAATAATTATATATGACTATATAAGAAGCAATATACAGCCATGCAAGATTACATACAATTCTATATCAATTATAAATGCTTATATGTAATTCGCATTTAGACAAATTTTTAATCATACTTAACTGTTATAACCTGATATATAATCATTAATAAGTCTCTATACAATCAGATCCGATCAGACTTGCATAGTCAGATGTGATGAAATTTTTTTTTTGAGAAAAAAATTTTTTTTGGTAATCACAAAAAGTGCAATATGACGTTTATCATAATGTTCAAATAATTCTGAAATAAAAAATTTGTTACATTTCTAATGAGATGTTTTGGTCTACTCTACTACTACCAAATAGTAAAACCGTTATTTATTTTATTATCTAAATAAGTGTTATATTATAATAAGATTCGGTAAGATAAATAAAATATGAATTATGACTATACAAATATATTTGTAACAAGATTTGCTTTCTGTCCAATTGGCCTCTAATCAATTGATAAACAAACTAAAATTTTAACAATAAACAACAATAATTATTAGGGCGCCACCAGGTTTATTATCACGGTTCATGGAACCGGTCCAGAGCAGAGAATTCTTATCTTAGGGTAGAGAGAGTGGAGAAAGGTGCTGTTGGATAATAAAATTTTAATGAACAATATATTGATATTTATTAACAATAAAATTTAGCATTCGAAGCGCTCACTCACACACACTATAATCACTTAAAACTATAGCCTAACTAACGGCTAACCAGAACTAACCCTTTTTAATACAAGCCTAAGTAACGGCTAACCAGAACCAACTCAACACTATTAACACTCTCTATCACACATTACCCATACAAATCTTCACACACGTATCCCACACTTGAATGACTTTATTTTTACTGATTTAAAAATTGATCATAGTTAAGTTGATTTACAATTACTTAATTGAATTATTCAATCATTAGCTTTAATTAACAACATTTCAAATTAACGATCAAATTCAAAATAACTAAATAATCAAATTTTCAATGTCTGATGACTAATTTATTTTTGATTTAATATATTAAAAAAGATTAAAATTCCTAACTAATTTATTGCTGTGGTCGTAATACAACAATAAATATTTAATTACAAGAGGTCTTAATATCTAGAATTAATAAATTAAAATATGGAGACAAAGGTCTTAATAATCTGCCGACATGGTAAGTGTTCCGTCCGAGATTTCACAAGATTAATTTTGATAATTAATTTAATCACAATTAATAATTAATGATAAATTTCAAAAATTATTCAAAAATCGACGAAGAAAATTAAATAATTATAACCAAATTATTGGTGAAATTTTTCAACATAAAATAACTAAATTCCTGAACTTAATGTCTACGCTGATGATTATCAATTTTCAGTAATGAATGTTATTTTAAATTATCTGAATTTCACGAACTTAAGTTAAAATTAATTAATTTTCATGTGACTGAATATCTCACAATCTAAATTAAGTCCAACTTATTATTCCCTAATATAAATTTCGGCAATATTCCGTGTAAAAATTTTCATTCACGAAAATTTGACAAAAGTCGACATATTAAAATTTCTACTCTGAAACATTCGCTAGTTCGGTGGTTATTGTCCTTGGCTATTTGGAATTACTGTGACGCAAAAATATATCGGCGTTTGACCAAAATTCCACGAGAAAACACTTGTTTATTATTTTGCAAGCATAAAAATGAATCACTCGCTTTTGAATTACTTGTTTATAAAACTACAACAATTAAATAAACTACTTTTTCAGATGTTAATTAATTTAATTGATTAATTTTTGTTAGTTAAAATTTCTCCTGAAGAGTGTAAAAAGAATTCATCCCTCAAGGTCGACTAAGTGACTCTCCGGTATAAACCCCCATGAAAATCACTCAGTCCATGCTAGCGAACGTTATTAAATTCTGATTAATTAAATAATCGTCGATTTAACGATCAAATTAATAAATAAAAAGGAGGAGCAACCGAGTATTAGGTAAACTGCGGTCCACTCCTTTCCCACAGAGTAATAATTGATACCTTGACGAATAAATCGATGATCGAACTCACTAATTGAGGATGATCTCTCTTTAGGCCCGAAGATCGAGACGCGCCAGTGCTATGTCGAACGATTATTGATATCCGGCGACTTATCGATTTAGGGTAATTTTACCCTGTTAGACGGCAGCACAACAGACAGAAACTCCAAGACTTACGGAGATATCCAACATTAAGCAGCATTGAGAAGGGTTAATAGTTGGAGGGGTGACCGCTGGTGTTATAGCTGTAAAATTATATCTAAACGTCTTTTTTAAAGACTTAAACCTTTTAAAGATCATAAAATATTGTTTCTTCTTGTTTTCGTATAGAACCAGCAAAGTTCCCCGAACTCAACTCCAAATAGCTCTCCAAGAAGTTCGAAATCTCCACTGCTTCTTCAAGGAGGGATGATGAACAGTAGATCAGCTCCGTCAACTCCAGGAAATTCAGTTGTTATTACTCAGCAACAAGATCTGCAAGAAGCAGACACGTCATCATCTGGGCAAGGTTTTCAAAACCAAACGACTAATTCGAATCTGCAACTGAATATACATGTTGCAGTTCCAAACTCATCACCAGATAATTTGGCTTGTGTTGGAGGAGATGTAAGGTAAGGCTCTGATCAGCAAGGAAAGATTTGAAAAAATATCTAAATAACACAGTCTGACTATTTGTAAGCGCATTTCTACGATCAACTTTTAAATTTATGATGCAATCTTCATAATAAAAAATCAATATTACGATTGAAAATTTCTATATTTGCTCTTTAATGGCCGGTTTGATACTAAAAACTAATGAGTCGTCTACGATTTCAACTTATAATTATCGATTGTTTTGATAAAATCAAGTGTCACAAACGGAGTGAGTGATGGGCGTAAGGGTTAAGAACAAGCTCTAACGTTATCTCTAAGTATAAGCTCACTTCGATCACGAGTAACCTATTCTATTAATCAATTGTAATTTTACTAGTAATGGAGATCTTACTTTATTTTACAAGTTAAAAAATGAAAGAATGAAATTCTATTTGTTTGAATTTCTTGAGACAAACAAGTTAGTTCGTTACAAATTTGGGTTAACAAATAATAAACAATGAATAAAAATAGAACTAAGACGACCACAAACGTTAGGTAAAAGATAAGTTTAGAAAACAATGTTTTAGAAAAAAAAATTAGGAAAACTGTTGACCCTGCAGGCCATCTCTGCAACTTCCCGCTACTTTCGTAATTAAGCATTCAAAATTGCGCTGATTACGTTTTTGAATTCGAAGAGCTCAAAAATATAATTTTCATGTAGTTTTGAGCTCTCTGAGCTCGAAAGTCTGATAGAAATTATGACCCTGAAGTTGGCCGACACCTGCCATTTTAAAAATGAAAAAACCTGTAATTTGAAAGCAAAATTTTTTTTTTAATTTTGAAAAAATACTCGTCTAGATTTTTGAACTTTCTAAACGAGTATTTTTCTCAAAATATCAAATAATAAATTTTCGAGTTATAATTCGAAATTAAATTTTATAATTAAATGTTTTTCATTTAAAAATTTTTACAAATTTAATTATTTTTTGATTTTTATTTATAATTTTCTGAAATCTAAACGAGAAATTTTTCTATTTTTGACTTTTTCAATTTTTTAGCCTAAAATTCACCGAAAACCTCTATTTTTCAAAAAAATATCTTATAATTTGGAAAAAATAAAAATTTTCAAATTAAAAAAAAATACTCGTGTAGATTTTTCAATTTTCTGGACGAGTATTTTTTTTTTTCATATTCATAACTTTTTTCTTTTGAATAATCTAAATTTATACTAATAAGTATTTATAATTGATTAAAAAATTTTTTTAATAATTTATCGTCAGGGGCTCCCTTATTTATAACTACGAGTGTACTTCCGACAGAATTGCAAAGTTTTGGCGCTGTTGGTTTGATTTCAAAAAATATTCTCTAGATAATTAGTTACTAAAAAATTTTAATTTTTCACATCATTTTAAGATGAAATAAATAGGAATAAATGAGATATTAATAGAATAACCGAATAATTTTCAAAGTTTTGACTGTTTCTTTATTTGATATATACACTAAATTCTTAAACATTAATAATTTAACTCTACTTTATTGAAATTGTGTTAACCAAATACAGCAACGATCACAATTGTACACAAAATACTCATTTGACATTTCTTCTTGATCCTTATTCAAATACCTTAAACACCGGAAGTGTGACCATTTATGACAGGAACTGCACATAAACCATGTTTGATCATCATTAAAAAGTTCTTGATGTCCACAAACAAGACATGAATTTCTCACATCCAGAGACTTTACAAGACACAGTTCTCTTAAAAAAAAATCTTATAGCTGTTGGATCTATGGATCTAGTGTTGTTGATGTTACCCTTTAAAATTTGATCAATATAGTGTATGACGAAAATACCACAATTCAATGTGTCACTAGCATCTTGTTTAGGATAATTGTCTGCAGAAATGATTTTTAATTTTAGATTAACTTCAGGGAAAACACGTTTATAATAAAGATTAAAATTTTTTAAAATTTCTTCATTACTTATTAACTTATTTAACCCAGAATCAAAAACATAAAATTTTTTTTTTGTTAAATCAATGTAAATTAAAATCCAAATGTAAATTTTTTATATTAAGAGGAAGAAATATTTTCGTTTCATTTTCCCATTCTCTTCTTAAATTTTCAAAAAAATATTCTTCTTTCGTTAAATTCGCTGATAAGAAAACAATGGAGCTTATTTCACATAATACGTACGCAATGTCTTCATAATTACCCAATTCTAATATAGTGAAATTAGCGCAATAGTCGATTATAAAATTTGACAACCAATTATTCCCCAATAATGAACTGTAATCATCACCATACAAATAAATGAACTTCGTTTCATCATTGATATTTTTCGTGAAAGCAAATGTTAACCTAAAATCACTGTATAATAATTGTAATTTAACTAATAATTTTAATTTTAGATTTAAATAATATATGTATTAAAATTAATCCAACAATCAATTTATTCAAACAAACCTATTGATCTCAATAAATTAAAACTCGAAAGTTCCCGGTGTATTAGTCTAATACGCTAGGACCGAATACTTGAAAACAATAAATATTTTGAATGTAAAATTAATTTACCTAGATTAATTTATTTTACATAATATTTTTGGCGCTCGAACAGGTACACCGAGGTTTTGTTCACTAAGAAGGTAGAATTATCAAAAAAATTTTATAAGAAAATTTTAAAAAATTCAAAGTTTTTTCATTTCAAGAAGAAATTAAGATTTTGTATTGTTGAACTAATGAAGTCACCAGAGACAATTTTAAAATAATTATTTAGTAATGTAAAGGAAGTTATCGAATTATAGTAATAAAAACGTGTTTTATTTATTTTACTTAAACAATACCAGTGAGGTTAATAATTTTCTTTCATAATTAATGAAAGTGCATGTGAATATTAATTACATTTTAAGATTTGTGATTCGTAAATTCTACAAGAATTACACACGATAATTCCAGTAATTTCAAAATAATAAAAATTGCAATAATTGAATCTTGGAGAGGACACGAGTAAGCACCTTTACAAAGGGCTTACCATTATGTACTAGGGATCAATGCAGAAATTTTTTAACTTTAAAGACATGGAACTAACAGACAGTTAAAACATATCGTTACATGATGCACTTATCTTCTTACCTTGTTTTGAGGGAGACTCCGACGACTCGATAGATTTTATAAGTTGTTGTCAAGACGCAAAAGAAATTCTGCCAGACGCTGCAGAAGCGAATCTAGCAAAATTAATTTATCTCGCGAAATTAAGTAGCAACGTTAAAATATCGGTAAATCACGTTATATCCATTACGATCAAAGGTCTAGTTAAAGCATTGAAAAAAATTTACGTTACGAAAGAATCAATTTATCAGCTACAAGGTGAATTAGATTGTATGTATCAACAAACAGACAAGCCGGTCACAGATTTCTTGAATCAAATAAAAAAAAAGTGTAGAGAAATCACAGAATGCCATTCGAGTAATTATTCTGATTTGAACGCGGAAGCTATTTCAAATTTCAGAACAACAGTAGATACCGCAATTACAAAGGTTTTTACGCAAAATTTAAATGATAAAATTGACGAACGAATGCCAATTTGTAGTGATATCGAAAAATTTTTAACAAACGCGTTGAGAATAGAAAGAAAGATAAAATCCGCCGTCCAATCTGATTCTGACACTGGCTATAAGACGTTCACCAGTGAGTAAGGAAACGCTATAGAAAAATTATAGTAGAGATAGTAGAGATAGAACAACCGTTAATAGATCGTTTCACTGAACCTGCAGTAGAAGCTCAGAATGTTTCTCCGCAGGAACGAAACCCTGCAGCAGAAACTCAGAATACTTCTCTGCAGGAAGAGAAATCCATAGTAGAAGTCCAGAAAATTTTTATACAGGAAAACAACGTTGTGGATGCCTCTAAAAAAAGGGAGAGTAAACCAAGTAAGGATCGGGCGAAATTCAATGAAAGGAGGATCAGCCCACGGATTTCCGTGCTCCCTCTTGCTTTCCCTCTTCTCCCCTTTGCACTGCACGGCTCACCTGTAATAACCTTATCAATTGTGACGGAAGGGTTTATTAATACTTCATCGTGTCCTAGCACGACTTCCCCTTCGAGCTCGTCGTGGTCCCGGATCTGGGTGAGGATCACGCAGCACAGATAACTTATTACCAACTAATACTAAGCAAATCATAAGTTAGAATTCAAAAATAAGATTGAATTTATTCATTTGATAATAACAAACCATAAGATAAAATATACACTAGTCACAAAAATTAAGGGATATAAAAAAAATTCCAAATTTTTTGGTGATTTTCAGCGAGCTGTAACTCCGAGGAAAATGATCGCACAGAAAAAAAAAAAGCAAATTGTAGCTCCAAGTGTCTAGTTTTTAGATATGACCATGAAAATTTTTTGTCATCGTCAGGTCTGGAGAAATCCTAAGAAAACTACTGAAAAAAATTTTTCGAAATTTTTTTTCGTCTTAAAAAAGGTCTACGGGCTTCAAAAAAATTTTTTCGATTGTTTCGTTCAAAAGCTCTTTTAGTAAATTTAATACCCTTTAATTTGACGTAATCAAAAGCCTGTACGATAATTTGCCGCGGAGTTATCGTCAAGCAAAGCAAAAAGTTTTTTTGACTTTGGAAATCAATAACTCTGGAAATAATGACCGTATAGGAAATCGAAGGAGGGTTTTGAAAACTACACAATATTCTCTATAAGAAAACGTAAACCGCTTTTGAAGAAAAAATTTTTTTTGAATTGAAAACTCGGACTGAAAAAAAGACAAAAATTCGCATAATTAAGGATATTTGGATAACTTGGTATAACTTTGGATAAAATGGATGAACGGAGGATATCGTTGGTAATTTTTTAACTTCAAAGTGTCCCCTAAAATCCCTAAGAAATTCAAAGCGCTGCGATTTTTTGTTCATAGTGCTGTTATGTCCACCCGAAAATTTTTTCTTTTTAAATTTAAATCAGCCGCGCAGATGGAAGACTTCTCCATGCGCGAAAGCCACAATAAAATAGAAGCTACGTGACTGCTGGTTGAATAGCGGGGACTCCTGCAAACTCAGCACCGCGAGCATTTAAAAACGAGAAACGGAGACCGCTCCCGGTCTTTTGTTAATTAATTCGACTTCCGCGTTTAATTGACGGGCCCGTGCCTTGTAGAGTCCTTTGCTTTAATTTGCACTGCACTTAAAGGAAGTTTGGACGCGGTTTAACCGGCAGGCCACGTACTAATTTTAAGTATCTTAGAGAGTCGCATTCTTAAAGTTCTAATTTGCCCTGCACTTAGGCGAGAATTCGGCCAGTAAATAAATCCTAAAGAACCGGAATCTCCAAGTTCTAATTTGCTCTGCACTTAGGCGAGAATCCGGTCATTAAGTTATTCAAAATTTCTTAAAAGCTAGTTTTGCGCACTTTACCCTACGGGGGACTGGAGGACGTTAGCTCAATCAAATTAATAAAATTCATTTGATTAAATTACGTTAAAATTCATATTTGTTAAAGTGTAAGAGTTTTAGTGTCTATAAAAATAAATGTCAAGAGAAGTGAAATTTGTTCGAATCAATTCATTTCGTAAAAATAAGCAGCCCAATCCATCCTACTCTATCCGCCGCAAGGACCGATCAGAGGGCCCAACCCAGGAAAAGGCGCTGACAGCAGCCCCGGAATCACGGATCCGGTAATAATTAAAAATCCTGCAAAGAGTAAGTACACCTTTTCTTAATAAAATTCCGTAATCAGTCTCAAACGAAGGCGTGGTAAATTCGTCCGTCGAAAACGTCCCACATAAATAATTAAAACAACGGAATTAAAAACTCCGTTGCGTATTCTTTAAGCCGTTAGTCCAAACCTCCACCGTTTACGCTACCACTTAAACGCCCTTGGACATAACATAAAGAACACTGGTGGCAGCGGTGGGATACGAGTACGAAATTATTTAACTTTCGTTTGAGAAAATTTAAATTCTCTAAAAATTATTCTTCTTTTCGTTTTCGAACTATCTAAGTTCTTATTAAAATCGAGTAAATTCCACTGTTAAGTAAATTTTAATTTTGACAGTTTAAAATCTCTCTCTTAAAAACTAAATTTATCAGTTTCGTTTATTCTTAAATTTTATAAATTTTCAAGTCTTATTTAAAATTCGAAAAATCTTTTCATATATATCATTAACTCCAGAAATTCAAAATTTTGCTTAACAAATTTTTTTTGTTCACACCAAAATTTTCTTATAATTCGCTAAAGAATTTAGTTTGCATCTTTTTTGGAGTTATAAAATTTAAAATAAAATCATTTCTTTTCATTCTAAATCATCTTTTTCATTCCTATAATTTTCCTTTCTTAATCTAATAATAAAATAAAGATTCGCTGACGTTTCTTTATCCGAGGTGCGGTTCGCATCACGCGGAACTCGCACGTGTATCCCTTGTCAGCAGAAATATTGCACGTCCGTTTAAAGAATTTTTGTTTACTAATTAAGCAGTTTACGGATACTATTTTAACTTCTATTACTCGAATTTTATTTATAGAAGTTCATTTTTGTCTTTCATCATTTTAATCTATTTTTAGAAATTAGTTAACAAGGACTTATTTTGGGTAAAAATTATTTTGAACCCTTTACTCTTATACTTACACATTACGAGAAGGGTGCTTTGAATTTAGCACCTTCTCTACACAAAGGTTTCCAGTTCTGGAAGGGTGCTTAACAGCACTTTCTTTAGCTGAGAAAACTTTCAAAAACTTAACTCTTGGGAAGGGTGCTTTGAATTTAGCACCTTCCCTCGATCACACTTTATCTGGCTAAAAATAAAATTTTTACCAAAATAAGAAAGAAAATTTTAAAAATTCGAAATTTTTTTATCTATTTGTTTTTATATATATAAAATTTTTTTCCTTTCTCTTCGGAATCTCTGCTGACACGAGATGCTACTATTTGAATAACAACATTTTTTTTTTGTATATAATTTTTGTGATACTGAATATTTTTGTTGAAATTTCTTTCCCTCGTTTGTAATATTAAAAGTTTTTTTTGGGTACACGGTTACGAATACCATAAGAAATTTTTCTCCCTTCCCCTAGAAATCGAATTATATTGTCGTGACCCGAAATTTTAAAATAAAAAATTTTTTTTGGGGAAATCAATTTATTTACAAAATTTTGGTTTTGCGATCGGTTACTGCGTCGACTACTTGACGTTTTTATTTTTTGATGCTGTAGAAATTTTTTTTTTGAAAACTTTAAAGAGCCGATGGGAAAGAATAGACGTTCGGGCTATCGATATCACTTAAAACAAGTTCATTCAGATTTTATTATCAACGGCAAGGTATATCACCGCCCGTTGATAGAAACTAAATATTGGGAAGAAGATACTGAACCCGCGAAGAACGTAACCGATAAAAAGGCTGGTGGGCCAAAGATTATAGAAAACGTTAAAGCCGTCGCGGAACTTTACGAAACAATATTAAAGATTCGCCAAATCCAAGCCCCCATCAAAGCGCCGTTCGAGTACAAACTCCATCCGATCGACCCTAAATCTCCACCTCGAACCTAAAAACCTAAATTCTTATCCGCTCATCTTTCTTTCAAATCTTCGAAAATTGAACTCCAAAGAGCTCACATAAATAGAAAACTATTAGAAATTTTTTTTTGTTATTATAAAATCTTGTTATAGAACTTACATTAATTCATTATCTTACATTCCGCTGAGCAAGCGAAATTTAAATTTAACTTCAGTCTTTAGTGTTCATACATTGGTGTAATTTTACTCCAATCTTATTTGAAATTTCGTCTGAGATTTTTATATTTAAAATTTTTTATATTCAATTTTTTTATATAAAACTAATAATAAAATTCAAAATTTTTTTGCTGGAAACTAGGAATTGGTCAAGGTGTTAGAATTTCCTTTCAATTTTACTCATTACTGTCTGAGTAAAATATTTGATTCTTCCTTTATTACTATCTTGAAATTGCTTATAGTAAACACACGTCCTTCAACTCTTCCGTGTCTATCCGTCCGTACTCAATATTCTGTAACTCTATATACACGATAGCTAATCTTTTCCTCCGGTTATTGCACTCAACAGCTGCGACCTACTTACCTAGTGACCGATAAAAATATATCGCGATTTAAATCAAATAAAATTCGATTTTTAACTTTTCCTTTATTTTGAGTTCTTCGAGCGAAAAGTTCCTTCCCAACCTTCGTCTAAATTCAAACTTTACCCAGAATAGTCAAATTTTACTTCAAGTTAGATCACACTAGAACCGTGGAACCCTTCGAGGACGAAGAAGGAACGTTTTTTGTCCCTTGTTCGAACGATTTTCCGTTCGGAATCATGGCTAGGAGAACTTTCCGCGTAGACACCTCTATAAACGAGGAACTTCTTAACACTCAAATTCAAACATTGGCCAAAGAGCTACACGATGCCCTCCCCTATTTTAACGGGGAAGGGCCAAACGCAGTAAAAGATTTCGAATTGTTCGATGGGATAGTAAGAAATTGGCTACCGAGCATCCCAGCAGACAACCAAGACTTCTTCGCCCGTCGTATAGCCCAAAAACTATATGGACGAGCCAAGAGATTGGTTGAACATGTCGAATTAGGCTCGGTAGAAGATATCTTACTAGTCCTAGGTCGAAAACTCAAGAGAGGCGACCCATATATCATGTGGCAGAAAAATCTAGCTGCTGCGGCCCCAAAAGATACGGAAAACATCGAAGACTTTTATTACCGGCTAAGCGAGATGGTTCGTCGTATAGAGCTCAATGCTCCCGAAGCTGATAGGGCCGTAGTAAAACGTACATTTGAGAAAACAGCGGCTACTACCCTATACGAATACCTACCAGACTTCTTACGGTGCCTATGTAAAATAAGAAGAGCCGAAACGTTAAATGACATGTATCTCGCCATCGAAAACGACGCGTATAGAAGACCGGAACGAAGACGATCTATGAGAGATGATGGACTCACTCCCGGAGAATCACTTCCACCCTCAGTGGAATTTCACCGACGACCCGGACAAGATGGTAACCGACATTATCCGCAAATGCCGAGATCTTCTCGTGATTATGACGATCGTGGCAATTATCGCGAATTACCCCGCACCTTGGCATATCAAGAATATAGTCAAGGTCCAAGAATAAGCGCTCCTCGGTATTACGATGACCCATTTCCCGACACATATGAAGACTACGCTCCTGACAGTTACTACGGCGCGGGTTATCAAGTAGAACAACAAATGATGGGCTCTACTTTCACGTTCGGAACCGAGCGAAATACACAATATATGCCTAAGACTCAAAATTATTATCAACCGCGACCTTTCCAAAATTATAACCAAAATCGTTTCCATCCAGGAGTACCAGGTCCTACAAAGAGGGCGGTACGCTTTGAAGAAGACGAAGATTCGGAAGAGGCAAAATTACGGCACAAATCGGACCCAACGATAATTTGTAACTGTCCATTTTGCCCAAAAGGAGAACGTCGAGACACGTACGATCCTTTAAACGGATCGGGCGCTCGTCAACCGGAGACAATGGCGAGTATGCCCGTCCAGTCTCCGTCTACTTCAGCGAGGACTCCCAACAATTATCAGCAATATCCAAGGAGTCAATACCGAAATTATCAAAATCAATACCCTCGATCAATCCTGCAAAATTCCCAGAAGCAGGTCTTAGAACATCAATCGACTATGACGGAACCAATGTCTCTACCGAGACCAGAACAACAACCAATCCAAAACAACTTGACGTCACCAGCAGGACAGCAGAATCCTCAATTGATGACCGCAGGAGAGCTACGAGCCCAGGCGAGGACGAACCAAAGTGCCTAACTACAGGAAGAGGCCCTACAGTCCATCTACGTAGTCCAGGACTTCGAAAAGGCGGAGTAAACGCCCTTCTCGACACCGGTTCCGACCTTAACTTACTCTGCATCGAAGAACTGTGCGACGAAGTCCCCTGTAACATCGAAGATACAGGAGCAGTTGGAGGTATAGCTACAAGCTCAATGCCTATAACCGGTTCTATCAGTCTAAAAATATTCGGAGTTAAAATCACGTTCCATCTCGTACCAAAACCACCCGGCGGTTATAAAGCTATTCTCGGAAACGAATTTTTCATTCAAAATCGCGTAACTATCTCGTTTTACTGGAATACTCTAGTAATGAAAAACAGACCTATTCAACCAATACCGATCATCAACCCACGAAGGTTCCCCGAGCAAAAGATCCTCGCTCTAGGAACTGGGCCAAAGGTATATATCTCGTGTAATCTGCTCCTAGGTAACTACCAGCGATTCCTCATCGATACAGGCGGGGATGTATGCCTCGTCAATGTATCCGCGTTAAAACCTGAAACAATTATCGACACCAGAAAAGCTAGAAAATTCCGAGGCCTCAGCGACAGTACCTTTGAGACCCTAGGAGTAGTTAAATTGAAAATTCTCCATATCGAAGTCGAATTTCAGGTTTGTCGGGAGGATTTACCATTCCCGGAGTGGGAATCCTGGGAAACAATTTCCTTGAAACCGAAAAAGCTGAAATCTCGTATGACAATCAAACTTTGGTTTTGTTATCTTCTCCAACAAAAACAACCTCTTTTAGCCTTAAAACAAAGCCCTCTTCAAGCTACACAGTACCACCTCGTATGAAAATGGTAGTAGCAATACCAGTCCAAGACTTCGAAAAGAACGAGGGATATCTCCCTCGAATGAAACTTCCGGATGGAGTCCTTGGAGGAGAGGCCGTCGTCAAGGTAGAGGACGGTTACGCCACGTGTATGGTCATTAATCTTAACAAATCCAGTCGACATAGACATCGGACCCCAAGCACTCGAAGATTTCGAGTTCAGTAACCCTAGTTCAGACGGGGACGAGTCCGATGACCCTTCCATCGAAAATTCTAGTCGTATAGCCAATCCGGAAGTACGCATTAAGACCATACTTCAGAAAATACCCCTAGGTCATCTAAATGAAGAAGAAAAAGAACAAGTCCAAGAGCTTATAGAAAAAAATCACGACGTCTTTCATCTTCCCGGAGACAAGCTGGGTTGCTCGAAAAATTTCACCTGCAGGATTGAAACCACCACCAATGAACCGGTGAGAATAAAACAGTATCGATTTCCCCAGAACATCGGGAAGAAATCGCCAGGCAGGTCGAAAATCTCGAAAAACAGGGAATAATTCGAAAATCTAACTCTCCGTACAACTCACCTTTGTGGATCGTACCAAAAAAATCTAATGATCCTTCTATAAAAAAATATAGAATGGTTATCGACTTCAGGCAACTAAATAAAATCACTAGAGGAGATGCCTATCCTCTACCTCTAATTATCGACATTTTAGACCAGTTAGGCGACGCTAACTTCTTCAGCGTCTTCGATCTCGCCATGGGTTTCCACCAGGTCCCAATGCATCCCGCGGATGCGCCAAAAACGGCATTTTCGACCCCAGATGGCCACTGGGAATATTGTTGCATGCCTTTTGGCCTAGAATGCGCTCCATCTATCTTCCAACGAATGATGGATTCCACCTTAAGCGGGTTAAGAGGGACGGAATTATTTATTTATATCGACGATTTAGTTAGCTATGGTAAAACCCTAGAAGAACATGGGGTGAGAGTGCAAAGATTATTCAATAGATTGAGAGAAGCGGGTCTCACTCTCCAACCTGAAAAATGTAAATTTCTCTGCCCGGAAGTAGACTATTTGGGTCACGTAATAACAAAAGAGGGTATAAAACCAGACCCGAAAAAATTTCATCACTCAAAAACGCGTCGCGACCTAGAAATCATACATACAGAAGCCAGAAAATTTATGGGACTCGCCAATTATTATCGTAGATTCATCCAAAATTTCGCGGAAAGGGCTAAGCCCATAACAGATCTTACGCGAAAAACGAAACCTTTCATATGGACTGAAGAAGCGCAAACGGCATTTGACGATATCAAAAATGCCCTCTGCGAAGATTCTTTCCTTAAATACCCAGATTTTAACAAACCTTTCATCCTAGCTGTCCATGCGTCGGACTCGGGAATATCCGGAATTCTCAGTCAAGCGACGACAGTGGGGGACGATCCGGAAAAAGATGGAGAAAAATAGTCTCTTGCGTTTCAAGGGTATTTCACGACACCGAAACCCGATATACTGACGTAGAAAAACAATGCCTTGCAATAGTTTACGCAATTCAACAATTCCGACCGTATCTACAAAAACATTTTACTCTAATAACCAGTAGCCCTTGCGTTACCTGGTTAAGGGATAGCGCAACTGTCACCGAAAGACAAGCTAAATGGCGCTCTAAATTAAGTAGATACAAATTTAACGTCGTAGTCCGGCATAAGATCACCGAGCAATACGCGGAAGGGCTCTCTTACAACCCGGAAGGGCGTCCAGAATCTCCAAAACTCACAATAAATAATAATACCGAAAATAATCCTCTAGCGTTACCGATTTCTGCTTTAACAAAACCAAAAAGATTAAATAAAAATCTCTCGGATGAAGAGGCGATCCAATCGGTCAAACGCCCCGGTCGCCCTATCGAATCAAAAAATAGACCACGAGTCAGCAGCGCTCCCGAAGTAAGAGAAACAATTGCCTCTCGACTTAGGAAAAGAGAAATGGGAAAAACACGAGTCCCACCAAAAGTGAATTATCACGAAACCAGCGATCTAGATATAACCTCAGAAGATCCGAAGATTCAAGAAGCCGGAAATGAAGAACAGGGGGACGACGAGGTTTTCCTGCCAGGACCAAGCACAAGTAATAAAACACCTGACATTGGCCAAGAGGGGGACGACGAGGCAGAGAAGGATGAAGCAGCTGAAAGTGACAGCGAAATAAGGGTTCCACAAAAACGACGGTCAACGCACGAATTAATAGAAATGTTTGATGAACTCCTCAAAAGACGGCCACCACCGGAAAACACCCATCGGGAGCGAGCTCTAGAGAAAATCCGACGAGAAGAAGCGATATTCAACTACACTCCCCAAGAGTTAGCCGAATTAAAACGAACAAGTTCTGAGATAGCAAAAACAATCCGCCAAGCACTCAGCAAAATGCCTCCACTCTGGAGTAACGAAGAAGACTCGTTAGACAATGACACTGCAACCGAAATTAATGTCGACGAATTTCTAAGAGACAACAGCGAAAACCCTGAGGAAGGATCAAGCAGCGATATCAGTCCAGAAGAAACCGGAAAAAGCGGAGATTCCAGCGGAGCAGAAAAGCCCATCATCATAGAACCGGAGCCCTCGACTGAAACAGACGACATTAATTTCAGAAACGTCACCGATACATACGATAGAAATGAGTCAAACATAAATACTTTCACTCCCCAGAACGTAAACAGATCGCGATTCGCGGGATATTTAGGAGACGGTCCAGAACCCCGAACCCCAATCTTCGGAAGAGTCCTCATTCCCGATGAATTAGCGGCCATGGGGATCCATTATGACCATGTTAGCGGCCAAATCGTAGACGAAAACGGCGAAGCAATAACCGAAAGGGCCGGAACCGAATCGGCCAACCCCAATAACACACTTATCGAAACGGAATCAAAACTAAATAATTCACAGGCTAATAATAATATTAAATCACTTAGCAATTCGGAAAAGCCTAGCGATTCCAATAAAATTAGACGCGAAACAACTACAAGCGGGAATAAAACAGTGGGGGATGACGTAGGGAACAGCCGATTCGGACCACCATTTGTCGCCTACGACCCTCCAACTTTCGAAGAGGCTGAAGATGTTTTTGCCGAAAGGCGCCATCGACCAAGAATATATCTTCACCCTCGAGTTCAGACGAAAGTATACCGCCAAAAGGGTCCGACATAAAAATCAAATTTTCAACCAGCCGAGACGGGCTTACTTACGCTCGAGACCACTTAGTACACTTTTTAGCAGCTGATTGCGAAATAATAAAACCCGTAGCGAAACTGCTCCGCGACTTAAAATTTATAAATGCCGATGACCTTCACGCCTCAAAGCCTACAAAGGGGGACGTATTCGTCACCAAGCTAGGTCGTTGTAAAATCTTTACGGTATTTATCAAAACAAAACATTTCGAAAAATTAGACCCTATCGACCTGATCGAAGGATTGAGAAATCTTCGACAGTCAATGCACAAACACGACATTCATTCGTTTCGCTGTGCAAAGCAGGGGGACGAATTTGACGACTTAGACATAAAAGCCTATTTATTACACGAACTAAGAGACTGTCCAATAACAATTACCTTGTGCGAAGGGAACGTCGAGGTACCAGACGAATCCCTTCGAACAAAAATAATTGAGGAAAATCATAACAGCCTAATAGGGGGCCACAAAGGTGTGGTAAAAACATATTGGCGTATTCGCGAAAAATATTACTGGCCAGGAATGAAAGATAAAATCTACAATTATATACGAGCATGCGAGATATGCCAGAAAAATAAACTCACGCGAATAAAAACCAAACAGCCTATGTTCATCACAGACACACCCTTCGAACCTTTCGAAAAAATTAGTATAGATACGGTAGGACCCCTGCCCATGACCCCTGACGGAAATGTACACATCCTAACGATCCAGGATAATTTTTCTAAAGCAGCTGCGGCAGTTCCTCTCCCTGATATCAGAGCAGTAACTGTTGCAGATGCCCTGTTAAATCATTATATCGCTCTTTATGGGTGCCCTCGCGTAATTCTATCAGATAAGGGCACCTCATTTACAAGCAAATTAATTCAACAGCTAGCCAAAGCACTGAGAATTCAAAGAATAACAACTTCCTCATACTATCCACAATCGAACGGAGCCTTGGAACGATCTCACCAGCCTTTAATCGACTACCTCCGGGCTTATGTAGATAAATTCAGTAACTGGGATCGGTATGTCCCAATGGCAATGTTGAATTATAACACCACCGTGCACACAGCCACAAAATTTACACCATACGAAATTTTGTACGGAAGAAAAGCCCGAAGTCCAACTCAATTTCCGGACTTCAGTAAAATCGAATCATATAACGATTATCTAGCAGACTTAATTAGTCGAATTTCCGAAATTCAACGAATATCTGCGGAAAATTTAACGAGAGCTAAACACGAGTCTAAAATCCGATTCGACAAACATATACACCCAACAAAATTTAGTGTAGGAGACCTCATATACACGTTGAAGGAACCTAGAAAAATAAATTAGACCTTTACTATACCGGTCCATACGAAATAGTCGAAATAAATGAAATGGGAAATTTAATAATAGAAAAAGAAAATGGGAAACGAAAATTACTCCACCCGAATAAGGCTAAACCAGCCAGCCGCGAAAAATTTGACTAAAAAGAAACCCAAGTTGTTTGTTTCAGTATATAAGAGCCAATACAATTTCAACATGAACACCGTACTACTTCTCTTCTTGGGACTGGGGTATCTGGCATGGAGCGCAGGAGAAACGAAAATAAAGCCAATGGAGGCCAACCCAGGCCTACTCTACGATCCATTCAAGAAAATACATCTGATCCGCGAAGAATGGCAACTCATTAGTTCGATCAACATCGACAGACTGGCGAATATGTATCCACATTCGAACCAAAGTTTATGGGAAGCCTACGGAATATGCTCAACGAAATTCAATCATTCAATCTGCACATCATATTTGAGGGTCAACAGCCATAGAGAAATACAAGCAGAACTTCAACAAGCTCAACATCGGCTAAGACAACTCCTCGAGGACCCACAACTAGAAGAATTCGACTCACAAAACCGCACAAAAAGAGCCCCCTGGTTCGGATTCGTAGGTACAATAGCTCGAGAACTGTTTGGGACCATGGACTACAGCGACAAAGAGCACATCATCAAGGAAATAGACAATCTATATCAAAACAATAGGGAATTAATACACCTATCCCAAAACAACACTCACATCATCAAGAGTGAAATAAATGAGATCCTTAAACACGAATCAAACATAACCGAGAGGATCAAGGAACTGGTCCGAACATCAGCCTACCTCAAGCATGCAATAAATAAACAATTGAGCGATCTACAAAGAATCCAATTGTTCTCAATGGCTGGAGACGAACATATTCACCTGATGACCAACCATCTACGTATTCTAAACAACGCAGAAAAGATTATAGAAGAAGCGAAATGGGGTAGACTCACCTATTTAACAGTGTCAGCCAAACAACTGCATCAAGCAACCGCTGACATGATGAAAAAACACCCGACGCTGAACCCACCTCAACCTCTGAATCACATGGACATCAATACACTAGCCAGGGTGTCCACAGTGGAAACAGGAAAAACAAATGGACATTTCCTGATAATAATTACAGTTCCACTATTCGATCAGACGCCATGGTTAGCATATGAGCTGAAATCACTTCCCAAGCCTGAGAAAATTGGAGACCAAATATCAACATTGACAATTCAACCAACATCGAAATATCTCGTGTCAGAACCATCGTTTGATGAATATTTTCTCGCTGAACAAGATTATATCAACAACTGCAAGCCAATCGGACCAGACATGGCATGCCCACCAGACCTCGTGTCCAAAACAACCAAGTTGGTGAACGAGGTAGATTGCGAGATGGAATTATTGATGAATCCGAAAACCAAAAATCTACGGAATTGTAATATAAGAATAATTCCAAAATGCAAATTAACTTGGATAAAAATGAACGAGAAAAACACCTGGGCATATTCGACGTGCAAGGAGGAAAATATTCAATGGAGATGTCCAGGACAAACTGCCGAAAATCAGGTAATTAATAGCACCGGCCTGATACATATCCATCAGGGATGCCAAGCGACGTGTAACGAATACACTATTCGTGGGATTGCCAGAGAATCAACAAAGATAGACCTCATTGCCCCGAGTTTTAACCTATCCTTAGAAACGTTAAACTCGAGCCTGAAAACCAACAACGCAGCTCCAAATTCGTTCGCACAGAATCAAGATCCAGCTACGATTATCGACAAATTCGAACCTTGGGGCCAAGGATTGGAAGAAAACGAAGAGAAAATGTCACTAATTGCCCTGGATCATCAAAAAGAAGAAATTAGTCGGAAGATAACTATAGGAACAGTATCAACTGTTGGAATAATATCACTTATAATTGGGGGATAGCCATACAAAAACTGTCCGCCGATTTCTATTGAAACCTCGCCAGACCAGCAGAAAAGACGAAAAACCAGTCGTAATCGAACTGAAAACATTCGAAGAAAAATCATCAAGCCTGCCAGAAGCCAACGAACCACTTCCAACAAGAACCGATGTCGACAACGAGATGAACGTCTCCACGAAAGCTAAAATAACAACCAAAGAAGCTCCAGAGATCGTCAAAACACCAAAGAAACCAAAAACATTCCGATTAAGAGACTACAAATCACCAATTTAGAAGAAAAACCCAGCATCAACGAAAGAATTATTACATAATCAAACCGATGGCTCTTTTGCGGAAAAAGTAAGAAATAACTTTAAAATTATAATAGAATCCTTTCTTTCCTATATAATTTCGTTTTACAAAAATAATAGTAAAATTCTTCATGCCAAAAACGAGTCAACAGTTTGAACAAATAATCTAATCTATTTATAAAAAAAAAAATTTTCCTACCTTAATAGATAGTTGATAGTATAATGAAAATCAGTAAAATTATCCGAATTATGAAAAGTTTTGCTGCCTTATGACTCACAAGACCGAAAATAAAATTATCTCCGGCCTTGGGGGGACGAGCGAGAACAACGCAAAACGTTATTTCAAAATTTCTTTTCCGAAAACAAAAAGTTTCTTCCTCCTTCCAAATAATTCTCCCAATCATAGTTTTCACCTTACTATCACTATAATTATATATTACACAGTATTTTACTATTGCCATTTTATCATTATACGTCATAATAAATATAACTACTTATTATAACTCTATTATATCTACTATATTACATTTTATATATTTTATATGTTATAACCGAGTATTCAACAAAATTTTATAAGTATATTAATTATATTATTAATATAATACTTTAACATTAATTATACTTTATAATGATTTTAAGAAAATCGAGCTAACGTCACTCATTAAAATCGTTCCAAATTATTAAATCATAAAGATTTGTTTCTCTTTGTAAAATCCTTATTTCAAACACTCAATATTCAATAAGAGTGAGTATAAGTAAGAAAGAGAACAGGAGGAGTCCTCTAGCGGTAATTATAAAAGAACTGCTACATCAAGCAAAGTAGCTTACCGACACTCGCTCAATTACAGTCGCCTCTCGGTAAGCCACGCCTACTACACCACAACCGTGCCGCCTTCAATGCATGCTCCACACACAACTCACACGTACATACATATACGAATATCATTATATACATGTACCGATATCTACCCTCCTCTCGTACCACCTTTCCAGAAAAAAAAAAAAAAAAAAAAAAAAAAAAAAATTTTTTTCTTTTCTTATCCTTATTAATCGAAATTATTCCTTTTATTTTTGGACTTCACTTTTGTTTTCTTTCTTTCTCTTTATCTGTTTATTTCACTTAATTCCTGTTTCACTTTATTCTTACTTTCTTCCGTATAAATCCAAATTCTACTTACCTTCTTGCTTTTCGTCATAACTACTATGATTATCATTATCATTATTATTAAGAGATGGGAAAAGGGTATAGAGAAAAAGGAGAGAGACAAAATAAAGAGAAGAAGAATACCTTTTATTTTTAAAAATAAATTTATTTATAAAAAAAAAAAAAAAAAAAAAAAAAAAAATAAATCCCTCTTCTCGCGCGACCGATGACACTCAATACGCCTAGCCTGCAACAAAGAAGCAAACAAAAGATAAAATAATCTCCAACAATCAGAATGCTGCTTAAGTAGGCATTCCAAAGAAAAACTTGTGAAGTATTTTACAATGACTTACCATCACGTCATGGTGACCAAACCATTGAAGATCGCCTCAATTAAGGCGATCCTCAAACGCCCGATGTCCTCGCTGTTGGGGCACACCATCTCCTCAAGATCCGAAGATCCCGCTAAACCTTCGGCGCCTTGCAGGCAGAAAAAGGTCGCCGCTTCCACGATCTCCGGAGGGAGTGGACCAAACACGTCCATGAATCGAGAAGCCAAAAGCAACGCCCGGCTTGGATTCACCGGACGTGCCAAAGCCTCCAAGATCTCAATGCCCGCTCTTATGTCCTAGAAAAAAAAAAAAAAAAAAAAAAAAAAAAAAATTTTTTTATATACATATTTTCTTATGAGAAGGGTACCTTTTCTATTTATTCTTCTCCTTTCCTTCACTTTTTCTATTCCTTCTCCCACTGAATGCATCAAAATTTAACTTACCTTCTCCCCGTGAACCATTACGGCCATTTGGTACCACGTACCATACCCCTCAAAATTCCTTCCAGTAAAATACATCGCGACAACCAGAACTCACGCTACTCACTGCTGAGACGATACTGACACTCGACACGGCTTCGCGAAATCGAGAGGCGAGAAGGATTAGTCACCCGTCAGCATATTATGCAGCGCGAGATTAAAATAATAAATTTAAATTTAAATATTCGCGCCAGATGACTTTACTCATTACTCTTTTAATAGGTTAAAATACATTAAATAAAATTTGTAAGTGGCTCTCGCTTATGGGGAAGGTGGCCATAGGAAAACCGAAAAACTATACCAGCTTTTCGCTTTTCCGGGGGAATGTTATGTCCACCCGAAAATTTTTTCTTTTTAAATTTAAATCAGCCGCGCAGATGGAAGACTTCTCCATGCGCGAAAGCCACAATAAAATAGAAGCTACGTGACTGCTGGTTGAATAGCGGGGACTCCTGCAAACTCAGCACCGCGAGCATTTAAAAACGAGAAACGGAGACCGCTCCCGGTCTTTTGTTAATTAATTCGACTTCCGCGTTTAATTGACGGGCCCGTGCCTTGTAGAGTCCTTTGCTTTAATTTGCACTGCACTTAAAGGAAGTTTGGACGCGGTTTAACCGGCAGGCCACGTACTAATTTTAAGTATCTTAGAGAGTCGCATTCTTAAAGTTCTAATTTGCCCTGCACTTAGGCGAGAATTCGGCCAGTAAATAAATCCTAAAGAACCGGAATCTCCAAGTTCTAATTTGCTCTGCACTTAGGCGAGAATCCGGTCATTAAGTTATTCAAAATTTCTTAAAAGCTAGTTTTGCGCACTTTACCCTACGGGGGACTGGAGGACGTTAGCTCAATCAAATTAATAAAATTCATTTGATTAAATTACGTTAAAATTCATATTTGTTAAAGTGTAAGAGTTTTAGTGTCTATAAAAATAAATGTCAAGAGAAGTGAAATTTGTTCGAATCAATTCATTTCGTAAAAATAAGCAGCCCAATCCATCCTACTCTATCCGCCGCAAGGACCGATCAGAGGGCCCAACCCAGGAAAAGGCGCTGACAGCAGCCCCGGAATCACGGATCCGGTAATAATTAAAAATCCTGCAAAGAGTAAGTACACCTTTTCTTAATAAAATTCCGTAATCAGTCTCAAACGAAGGCGTGGTAAATTCGTCCGTCGAAAACGTCCCACATAAATAATTAAAACAACGGAATTAAAAACTCCGTTGCGTATTCTTTAAGCCGTTAGTCCAAACCTCCACCGTTTACGCTACCACTTAAACGCCCTTGGACATAACAGTGCCCAGAAGCTTCAAATTCTGGGTTTTCGCAAAAATCACCATTATGAGCAACTTTGTGATTTTTATTCATTTTTCCATTGAAAAAAATTTTTTTTTTCAAAATTCTTTATTTTTTCGATCAAAGAGATTGATTTTTCAAGAAATTTGAAAAAAAAAAAATTTCAATTTTTTTCGAAAATTTTTTTCGAAATTTTCTCAATTTTTTTCGACTGTTGTTTTACCGCCGGCATTAGCGTTACCCAAAGCGTACCACGTGGAGGTTGCTCGGTCGGATTTACGCTTCTCACACACGCGGGCGCGCGCGTGTGTGTGTGTGTGTGTGTGTGTCTTTGTCTGCGTGTTTGTCTGTTTGCAGCTGCCAAATGACCTCTGTACGCACGGCAGTAACTGCTCAGTACCGTGTATTGCCACCTCTGTTCCGAATCACAGCTCGTAAACGCTCTTGCATGTTGATGCATCGTCGAATATCACGTTGCGAAATTCCTTGCCAACAACGTAACAACGCTTGAGTCAACTGATGAAGATTGTGCAGTTGCGGATAGTCTCGCCGCAATCGACGCCCAAGCATGTCCCAAACATGCTCAATTGGGTTCAAATCAGGACTCCCCGCTGGATGATTAAGCGTTGTTACGTTGTTGGCGCGGAGAAAAGTTCGCGTACGAACTGCAGTGTGAGGACGAGCATTATCCTGCATCAAAATGAACCGTCTTGCCCCCATATGTGTGCGCATAGGCAGGACGTGTGGCTCCAGAATTTCGTCGACGTACCTATCGGCAGTCAACGTCCCACGAACGATAACTAACGGGGTTCTGGTATTGAAGGACACGCCTGCCCACACCATGACTGATCCACCATTGAAAGCTGTAACTGGTCTCATAAAACCATCCCGATCTCGTTCTCCACGACGGCGCCAAACGAGAGATCGTCTATCGCTGCCATGAAGACAAAATCGAGATTCGTCAGTCCATAATACACTGGTCCACTGTCTACGACCCCAATGGTGATGATCATGAGCATAGGCCAATCGGGCTCGGCGATGTCGTGGAGTGAGCATAGGCACGCGATTTGCGCGTCTAGCGCGTAGTCCTTGCTCTCGAAAGCGATTTCGAACCGTCGATGCCGATATGTGTTGTTGGGGAGGACGTTGTCGACGATTGCGAAATTGATGAGCGATCGTGTGGGCATGCGCAGTAGGGTTTCAACGAGCTTCTCGAATGATAGCTCGATCATCACGCTCGGTAGTGATTCGTAGTCTACCTTGACCCGGACGACGATCGTAACTTTGAGTCGCGTTAAATCGGGCATAGGCCCGACTGATAACGGACTGGCTCACTCCCATAGAAGCTGTTACTTCCACCTGACTGTAGCCCTCTTGAAGGAGGGTAACAATGCGAGCCACATCTGTGGCAGCTAAATGTCGACGAGGCATATCAAAAGGTGCTTATCAAAGAAAAGCTTACATAAAATTCACGTAAGGAATTTAGGCTAAAAAGAAAACGTAAAATTCAAGTTTTGTGTGAGGAAAAGCCGAACTCCGCGGGGGGGTATATCAATTTGTTTTTATTGAATTTTTAAAATGAGATTTAAAACTAAGGCAGTTGTAGCGGACAGAAAAAATTGAGTTAATTTTTTTGACAATAGTGAAGCATTCTGAAGACGATAAAAAAAAAAAAAAAAAATTTTTGATAAAAAAATTTCGAAAAAATTTTCGAAAAAATTGAAATTTTTTTTTTTCAAATTTCTTGAAAAATCAATCTCTTTGATCGAAAAATAAAGAATTTTGAAAAAAATTTTTTTCAATGGAAAAATGAATAAAAATCACAAAGTTGCTCATAATGGTGATTTTTGCGAAAACCCAGAATTTGAAGCTTCTGGGCACTATGAACAAAAATTCGCAGCGCTTTGAATTTCTTAGGGATTTTAGGGGACACTTTGAAGTTAAAAATTACCAACGATATCCTTCGTTCAACCATTTTATCCAAAGTTATACCAAGTTATCCAAATATCCTTAATTATGCGAATTTTTGTCTTTTTTCAGTCCGAGTTTTCAATTCAAAAAAATTTTTTCTTCAAAAGCGGTTTACGTTTTCTTATAGAGAATATTGTGTAGTTTTCAAAACCCTCCTTCGATTTCCTATACGGTCATTATTTCCAGAGTTATTGATTTCCAAAGTCAAAAAAACTTTTTGCTTTGATTGACGATAACTCCGCGGCAAATTATCATACAGGCTTTTTGATTACGTCAAATTAAAGGGTATTAAATTTACTAAAAGAGCTTTTAAACGGAACAATCGAAAAAATTTTTTTGAAGCCCGTAGACCTTTTTTAAGACGAAAAAAATTTCGAAAAATTTTTTTAGTAGTTTTCTTAGGATTTCTCCAGACCTGACGATGACAAAAAATTTTCATGGTCATATCTAAAAACTAGACACTTGGAGCTACAATTTGCTTTTTTTTTTTCTGTGCGATCATTTTCCTCGGAGTTACAGCTCGCTGAAAATCACCAAAAAATTTGAAATTTTTTTTATATCTCTTAATTTTTGTGACTAGTGTAATAATAATAATTATTATTCATTAACCGGTGATGTTAGCCGAGTGGTCTAAGGCGCAAGGCCTATAAAGCACTCGGACTGGCTCACCAGCCAGGCGTGAGTTTGAATCTCAAGCTGATCTTAGAAACCATCTTGGTTGATATTCAACCCTTGCCGCGAAGATTAAGATTTTTACAACCCAAAAAAACCTCAACGTACCACTTACACCAGTTAAAGTCGGCGATATGACCACATCAGTTAAAACCGACTCTAAATAATAACTAATTAAAAAAAAAAAAAAAAAAAAAAACTATTCATCAATAGTAAACGATAAGATATTATTTCTAATGTGTAACGTTACATTTTATGTAGCGTTCCAGTAGTAGTGTATTTGAGTAATATTGTAAATTTGTGTTGTGTGAGTACGATAATGTGTAGTATTGAGGAGTATCGTGTGTGTGTGTGTGTGTGTGTGGGGGGGGGTAAGTTAGTTGTCTCGAGGATTTCGAGCTGCACTCCGGAAAAGTGACCGATGTAACGTATCTCCCGGTAAGTTACCGACGACTGAACTCAGGTTCAGCCTCTTGGAGCGAGGTGATTACTGTAGAGGAGCGACTAAAATGTCGTCTCCCCGAAATACAGGAATTTTGGCAGTCTCATGCGGTAGGTTGCGATTGACAGGCCTCGATTGCTAGATGCTCGGGGGTAGTCGTGAGTTCTGTCTGAGCTCCCAGGGGAACGGAATCACTGGTAGGTCTGGGACTCTAGTTGTGTGAGTGTAGAAGTGAATGTGGGGGTATGCGTGTCTGAAAGTAGCGTGCAGGTGAGTTGAGCGCATGTAGCAGGTGGCATGAATGTAGTAGGGGTACGATGAGAGACAGGAGTGGTCAACAAGTAAGGATTGTTTTGTATGGAAGTCCGGTTTGGGACCAGATTATAAAGAGAGTCTTGTAGAGGTCCTCATGGAGGACGGACGTACAGCCGCTGCTAGACAGCGTGAAATGTGTATCGTAAAGGAAGTCGATTGCGAGCTCTCGTTGAGGGAGCATTGTGTTTGAGAGTCGAGTGAGTCTCTATTGTCGAAGCTGGCGTGCCTCACGCATGCTATTACCGTGGACCAATGGCCCGAGCCATTGTTTTTGTTTCGTGTCGTTTTCGGATTGCTTCCACGATATTATACAAATCGATTTAATTTATTTTCCGATTATTAAGGTTGAGTATTAGTTTGGGAGTACCGATTTGTATACTATCTATCGTTTAGTCCTGTTTTGTATTGAAATTATTTCCTCTGAGAGACCGAATCACGACCCTCCCTCCATAATCAACATAACTGAGCTACATTAAGGTATTCCGTTACCGTCAAGGCCGCTCGTGGTCTTTTAGGAACATAAAATTTATGTTTATCGTATCTCAGTTGCCGATACCGGTGAAACAAAAGTCGACTGGCGCCTGTCGGGGTTCCTGGAGGATCGAGAAATGGCTGAGATGGACGAAGTGTAACGTAGTGAATTTTAGCTTGCTTTTAAGATCTATCGTTGGGAAAAATCTACGTTACAGATAATAAGATAAATATTAATAATAACACTATAAAAGTTAATAATAAACTAAAGTTATTATAGTACACCAGGATGCAATTGTACAACGTGCGCATGTCTACTTAAATCTAACCTCAAATTTACAATATATACAACAATACTTTTAACAAGCCGTGATTCTACTGCAGCCTACGGGAATGACCCATCGTCACCGCGAATCTAACTAAATCCCCACCTAACCCCCTCTAATTATCGAAACAAGCTTGGTTACAAAGTAGAGATACCGGGATTTGTCAAGTACTTCGACGCCCAGCCGTACCTCCCCCTAGGTGTTCCGACGAGGAGTACCTTCTCGTTCAGTAGTCAACAACTGCCCAGCTACTATCCCGTCTCGTTTCGAGAGCGAGAGACTATGTACCATAGTCTCAAGAAAAATACCCAGCCCCTAGACAATAATAAGCTCTAGACAATAATAAATTGACTCTCCTAGTCTTGTTCGATCTAACTAAAGTTTTTGATTATGTAAATCATGAAATTATATTGAAAACCCTAATTGAATTAGGTTTTTCTGCCCCTACAGTAAAATGGTTTTTCTCTTATCTAACAAACAGAAGTCAGTCAGTCCTGGATGATCAAGGAATTCCTGTTGGATTTTTAGATACTACCTCCGATGTTCCCCAAGGATCAGTTTTTGGTCCAATACTGTTTCTCTTGGTTACGAACACAGTTGCTAAACGATTGGCGTATAGTAGACATGGCCTGTTTGCCGACGATAAATATATTTATGTATATTTTCACAGCTTTCAACTACAAGAAGCTACAAATCAGATAACTAGAGATGCTCAAGCAGTAGTCGATTGGGCTAGAGAAAATGGTCTAGAAGTTAACTTGCTTCAAAATAAAGCAATGCTGTTGGGATCTAAATACAAAGTGAATTCTCTTCAAAGTGATGGCTTACCACCGATCTTGATCGATGGTAGAGCTCTTCCTTATACTGATTCGACAAAGTGTCTTGGACTTCATTTATCTTATGACCTATCATGGAATCTTCATATCTCGAAAACTGTTTCTAAAGTAAACTCAGCTCTTTATAGTTTAAAATTGCGCAAAAATGTTTATACATCCAATATTAAAAACTTTTAGTCTCAGCAACTATATTACCTTGTAACAGTTTTACCTGCACAGGTTGGCCCCTAATCAATGTTTTAAATAAATAAACAAAACTAACAACAATACAATTATCAGGGCGCCACCAGAATTTTTAATCACGGTTCCTGGAACCGGTCCAGAGCTGAGAAAACTTAATCTTAGGGTAGAGAGAGTGGAGGAAGGTGCTGTTGAATAATAAATAATTAATTAACAATATATCGATATTTATTAACAATAAAAAAAAAAACTTAACAAGGATTGACTTAAAAATAGTTAACAAAATTCACTCACGTACACACAAACCACACTTAACAATATCTTATTCTCGACGAGCCCCTCCCGGCGTCTACCCGTCGATTTCTAACACGTACCCCTTCCGGCGTCTACATGTGACGGGCCCCTCCCAGCGTCTACCCGATTTCTAAACCTACAATCACCCGCACAGAGACGAATCATATACCGGGCTCATTGACTCGGCTCACAGGAGTAACAGCCCAGCGACGAAACATAGACCTAGATACTCCTGCAGCTTATACACACTTTACTACAGAACAACAGCCCAGCGACGAAACATAGACCTAGAAAGATGTTCTGCAGCATACTCTCATAACCCACACTTATCTCACATTCACACTACTGACTTGACTTTAATTAATTTTTACTTGATAAATTTTATTTTAATAAAAATTGACTGTAACTAATTTTAATTAAATATTTTAATTAAATTATTCAATCATTAGTAAATTAATAAAATGACAATTTTCAATTTACAATCAATTTCTAACTAACTATTACAGTTCTCAAATTCCAATTGTTAATTTCAATTCTATTAAAACATTAGATGGATTAAAATTCCTCAGTAACCTATAGTCATCGTCTTAACAATATAACAATAACTATTTAGACAATAGGTCTTAATACCTTGAACTAATTTTTGATAATTAATTGAATCACAATATAACTTTTCCAATCACATTCAAAATTATTAACACAAGTTTAATTAACTAATTCTCACTAAATTTTTACTGTGACAATTTTTGACTCAATTAACTAATTCCTAGGACTTAATGTCCACGCCGATAATTATCAAATTAGAGTAAAATTAATTTAATTAATTCACGAACTTAATCCCAAAATTATTAAATTCACACTTGACGGAATAATTTTATAATATAATATTCTCAATAAATAATTCCTAATATAATATTCTTAATAATTTTCCACTCTATAATATTCTCAATTAATAATTTTCCTAATATAAAATATTCAATAATTTTTCAATCGATATTATCCTCAATAATTAACTCTTAATATAAAATTCTTAATAATTTTCTTAATATAAGATATTCTTAATAATTAATTCTTAATAAAAATATTATCAATAATTTTCTATTAGTTTTATCCATAATAGAAATTTGACACAATTCGAAATATTCAAATTTTAATTGCTAGAACATTCGCTAGCTGTTTTGCTTGACCTTGGGTATTGGAATTTACTGCGACACAAAAATTGACACTTGACTAAAATTCCACGAATACAAATTTATCGATTTTTTTCAATGACAAAAATCAATCAATTTTACTAAGTTAATTGTTATAAAAATTACAACAATAAAATTAACGAAATTTTCGGATGTTAATTAATTAATTGAAAATTTTTAGTTATTAAATTTTCCCGCAAGGTCGATTGAGAGATTTTCGGGTATAAGCCCCCATGAAAATCACTAAATCCAAAACTAGCAAATGTTCCACTATTAATTTATTAATAATCGTCGATTAAACGATCCATAATAATTAAATAGGAGAAGTAACTGTGCATTCGGTAAACCGCGGTCCACTTCTCTCCCACAGAGCAACAATTGATACCTTGACGAACAAAACGATGATCCAACTCACTCGTTGAGGATGAAGTCCTAGTTGTAGTTGGCTTCCTTCGTCTCCTCACTACTCCGGGGATCGGTCCTTCTTGATTTCCGTGGCACTCAGTCTGGCGGTCACACTACTTCTCCCTTTTCCACTGCACGGCTCACCTATTTTAACACAAAGTCACCCCCTCCTATCCTCCCTTTAGGCCCAAAGATCGAGACGCGCCAGTGTTATGTCGAATAATTATCGATATCCGGTGACTTATCGATTAAGGGTAATTTTAGCCTGTTACAACCTATTATTGACTATTGTATCATTGTTATATCAAACGCTACTTTTGACAATATTAGCAAACTTCAACGTGCTATAAACTCAGCTATTTGTTTCATTTATAATTTAAAAATAGATGATCATACCACTCCGTATAGACGTGAATTAGGTTGGCTCTCTGTGAAGAGTCGGCGTATTTATTACACTTCTTGCTTTTTCTATAAGTTACTAAACACTGGTAAGCCCTGCTATCTATGAGAATTATTCATTGAAGATCCGACTATTCGACGTTCTGAGAGACTTGCAGCTAAGAAGAATTATATTTCTTACATAGTACCAAATTTTTCTTCGACTCTCTATGAGCGTTCGTTTGTTGTAACGACAATACGTCTATAGGAGGAACTATTAGCTGACATAATAAACTCTTCAAGTTTAGAAATCTTTAAGAATAAAATATGTGATTATCTACTCAATCTAGATTCATAACAAAAGTCCGCTGTCAGTTAAATCAATATGTTTATGTAATCTAATATGTTATTATTGTATTATTCTCCTGTTTACTTAACTTCATTGTCTATTTATTACCAAATTGTTCTATTAAGTTTTATTTGTTTTCATTATACTATCTCATTAACTTGTAATTTTATTATATTTTGTACATTTTCAATCAATATATACGTATATGTATAATTTGCCATCAGGCCTTGGCTTTGGCATAATCTAAATAAATCTAAATCTAACATCCGCGACCAGCCCAGGAGAAGATGACGCGAAAATTTAAATTGAATCCTCGTGACAAATTATATAAAATTATATATGATCGTACATATAATGATGTTATATAATAAGATGCGGCATTTTTTAATAATTATATATAATCATATACAATCATAGATAATTATGTATAATTATTTGTGAATCATATATGATTGTAAAGAATTTTTTTTACTCCAGTGAGTGGTTTGTGATTACATATAGAACTTAATGATTACTCATAGAAGTTGGTCATAACTTATATATAGAACTTGTGATTACTGAAATAGAACATTTTCTTTTTTTATCTAAGAGTCTGTTACTTCAATGGTTACTAATTTTTTAATCTATAGTATTTTGTGAATGAAATAGTAGAAACTGTTGTAACTTTTAAAAGAAATAAATTTCACAAAAATTAATAGTTTTGTCAAGTTTAAAAATTGTTACCCAGGCCCTCCAGCAATATATAGTTCCATATGTTATGTCCAAGGGCGTTTTTAGAGCGGTAGCGTAAACGGTGGAGGTTTGGACTAACGAATTAAAGAATACGCAACGGAGGTTTTAATTATTTATGTGGGACATTTTCAAGGTACGAATTTACCACGCCTTCGTTTGAGACTGACGGATTTTTATGTAGATAGATGTACTTACTGCTTGTTAAATTATTTCTTGTCGCTGGATCCGTGATTCCAGGGGCTGCTCTCAACGCCTCTTCTTTAGATTCGGCCCTTCGATCGTTCCTTGTAGCAGATGAAGTAGAATGGATTGGGCTGCTCATTTTAAGGACTTCTTATTTTATGAATAATAATAGATGATTTTTTTTTCTCGTTTTAGATTGATTTATAATCACTAAAACTTACACCTTCACAATTGTAATTTTGATCGTAAATTATATTAATGAATTTTAATAATTTGAGTTAACGTCCTCCAGTCCCCCGTAGGGTAAAGTGCGCAAATTTAGCTATTAGAAATATTTTAAATAAACTTATTGGCCGGATTCTCGCCTAAGTGCAGAGCAAATTAGAACTTTGAAAATACGACTTTCTACGATAATTTTTATAAGTAATACGTGGCCTGCCGGTTGAACCGAGTCTGAACTCGTCTTAAGTGCAGCGCAAATAAAGATAAGGGACTTTTACAAGGCACGGGCCCGTCAACTAAACGCGGAAGTCGAATTAATTAACAAAGACAAGGCGTTGGCTCATGCTCGCCTTTTTAAAATTTCGCGGTGCTAAGATTGCAGAAGTCCCCGCTAGTCAACCAGCAGTCGCGTAGCTTATATTTTATTATGGCTTTCGCGCATGGAGATGTCTTCCATCTGCGCGGGTGATTTAAGTTTAAAAGGAAAAATTTTTCGGGTGAACATAACATTCCCCCGGAAAAGCGAAAAGCTAGTATAGTTTTTCGGTTTTCCTATGGCCACTTTCCCTATAAGCGAGAGCCACTTACAGATTTTTTTGTTTTTAAAATTCTTAATCTAATAAGAGAGTAGTTAAGAGAGTCATTTGGTGCGAATATATTTAAATTTAATTTATGATTTAATTTTACATTGTATTACATTGTGTTAGTTTTGCTGACGAATGATTTCTCTCATCTCGCTTGCCTTTCGAGTTCGCGATGCCGGGTTGAGCGTCATAGTCTAGTCAACAAGTGCCTTTTAGGTCAAAATTTTTTCGAAGGCTCGGAAAAATACGATTGAGGTGTCATTCGATTCGTTATCACATCTAGAAAGTTTTTGAAAAATTTGAAGATGCGCTCGCAAAAATTACAAAAGTTATAAACAATTAACTAAAAAAAAAGAAGAGGGTTTAGTTTTTTGCTTATATCTCAAAAACTTTTTGAGATATCCAAAATTTGAAAAAAGTTCCAAAAAGAGGAGGAAATTTCCTAAATATAGTCTTGACTCCCGAAATTTTAAGATAAATATTTATAATTTTTACAGAGGGCTGAAAATACGCCCGAAAACGGGTGCTCGGGTATCCCGAAGCCACGTCCCCTTGGTACCTTTTAACAAAAAATATTATTTAAACATATAGAATATTGAAATTAAAAATCGAAAAAATTCAGGCACTTACAGAAAAGACAAATAAATAATAATCTGCCATCAAAATTTTATTATCGCGATTTTTCATTAATTTATGCATTAGTTAATTAACAATTTCGTATAGCTTGTACATCAACATTGCAAGTGAGATAATTGTTAAACTATGAATCTCAAATTTTTTTCACTTCGCTGAGCTATTTTTCAATGAACAAAGAATGAATTCATATCTGTAGAACCAAATAATTGTTAATCCCCACATTGTTATTAACAATTTACGTAGGTGACAAATTAAAAAGTTAAATAAATCCTGTAAAAAATTTTGTTTTTTCAGACAATTTCTTCGATTCGTTTTCTTATTAACCTAAGCGACTTGGAAATGATTTTTTATAATGTTTATCATTTATTGTTTAAGAAATTGTTATAAACAAATGTGTTAATTATTAGTGATTTGAAAAATTTTTTTTTGATTCATAATCTTCAATGCAAATATTATGATTTAAAAATGCTTTTGTTAATTAACAATTTTTTTTTACAAATATTAAGTTCTTAAAATTGATCATAATCGTGATCATGATAGAAAATTGCTAAAACATAAATAACATCTTGGAACGCATCACAACAATTTTTGACAAATGCAATTTTCTTATCTTTGCAACTCGAAACTCCTGGAAGTGTATATCCAAAATATCAATAAGTTCTATTTACTCCACACAGATACTCATTAATTGTCACATCTAAAAATTTTGAGTGTATTTTTTACTCTATATAAATAAGCATAAGTGGATTAAACATCAAACTGAATCAGTATATCAACGTGGCAACCTGCATCCAAGAGCAAAGACTAGTAATAAAAAGCCAATTTTGTGAAGAAAAAAATTAAGAAGTGATTGTGCATTTTTTAAGTGAAATTTATTTTCTTGAAAACCAGGTAATAAGTGTTTTCAGTGTTTGTTATCCAGTCCATCATATTTTTCGTTGTTTTAGAATTTGAAATCTATTGGAATGATATCTATTTATAATAAATTAATGTGATCAATTGATAATTAATCTTAATATTTTGTTCAGAATCTATCAAAGTGACTAATTTTTAAAAATTTAGTTCAGAATCAAGAAATTTCCTTTAGAATCTATTAAAGTGATTGCTATTTCTAATAAATTGATGTGATTAATTGATATTTTTCAAAAAATTTGCTCAGAATCTCATAAAGTGATTTCAACCTCTAATAAATTAATTTTTTTCTAAAATTTATGTTCAGGAAAATTTAATGATAGCTTTGCCACAGCTAGATATTGAGCAAGTGATCACGCCGATCGAGTGGAAAAATGTGTTTTCAGACTCAATATTGTCTGGATTAATGAGGATTGCATTACAACGTCAACGTCATTTTACTGGCTCACTTGAGAGCGCAGTTCTGAAAATTGCCAATGTCGAAGCAAAGTCAGTGCTCATTTCAGAAAAAATCGTGTGGTTTAAAACCGTGGGTGATTCATTGAATTATCCCAGTATAATTTGTACTGATGTAAAATCAATTCCTATCATTACTATTAGTGACGATGAGGAAGAATAAGACCTGTAAATTGTTAAAATATTTAACAACTTTTATTCACATATATTATTCATATTTTTGTATACAATGAAACTATATTCATATTGTCGTATTTTTTCGAAAAACTATATTTATATATGTATTCAATAAAAAAATATATCAATAAAAGACAAAAAAATTTTTAAATCTTATGTATTGTTATTTACAATACAATTTCTTATTAATAATTGCATGGTTATTATTAATTTTTTTCAATTAATTGTAGGCTTATCTTGCATTGAAGACAGTGAGACAGAGATAACTTCTCACATCATCTTAGTTTTTATGGAAATCTAAACATCACTTTTTTGAGAAATAAAATATACTCAGCAATTTCTCATAAGGATCAATGGTTAAGTCAAAAGTATTCTGATGTTAATAACTTTTTCAGTTCTCTGTAGATCTCTAAAAATTTAATTAGTTAATTACCTTATTATGATGTACCAATATGTGAAGTTTCATTAAATTCTGAATGTTAATTTTAATACTAAGCATTAATACACTCAGTGACATGTTACCTCACCTCATACGTTTCACTACCACTTCATTTAAGTTTCATTTTGATGCATGTTAAAATGTATACTTATATATACGAAAATGTAACATTCGATTATCGATATATTTCGACCTTTGAATATAGTGCTAGCTTCTAACATAGGGTGAGAATATTAGTATCAATAGTATATTATAAACTTATTTATACTTTAAATTAATTAGGTTATTATTAACTTATATGAAAACATAATACTCAATAATAATAATAGTAATATAAATGATTAATTGAATAAAATAATTAAAAAAGATATTTATTCACATAGAAAAAAGTTTATTGTTGTTATGATTATACAGATACAATTGTTTTTTTATATTTTTTAACGAGTAAACAAAAATTTTACATCGGTTAAACTCTGAAAAATGTAAGTAAACATTGAAATTTTATTTAAATTCTCACAAATTCAAATTGATTGTATTTTCCACCAAGATAGTTCAGTGCCAGGTGATTTTCTTTTGCATTTTGGATCATGTCTTCGAGGAGTTTCGGATCATCAAGCAAAATTTTTGCAACTCTGGTAGGCAAAAATACAGAAAACTCATTGTCAATTGATCCAATGATAGTGTTTCCATATTTCGCTTTAACAGACTTGATATCACTGATTTTGTAAATATTGTTAACTTCTAATTCACTCAATTTCTTGGATGGCAAAAAATCTTCACAACGACCAATAACGTTGACTTTTGAGTAATCCATAGCGTACTAGAATCAACAAAATTTTCAATATATTTCCAACTAGAGAAACTTGTTCAACTAAAATAATATACGTACTAATTTAATTATTTCTACCACACAATACAACTCTGAATGTTCAACTTATACAGTTCTGAAATCCTACCCCCTAATTATTTTTTAAATATTAGATCAGCTTTGAAAAATTTTAATAACTACGCACTAGTTTTAGATTTCTATAAATACTAGCAGACCCGACAGACGTCCTGTACACACGTCGTTAATTCGAAAATTTCAAACATTATTCAATAAGCTGTAACAATCTGGACTGTTTTGATGAAAATTATTATCATTTTTTAGGTACACTTCAAAACTCTTCAAACATCAATTTCTATTCGTAGTTAATATTTTAATTAGCACACGACCTGAACGAACATAATAATAACACAAAATTTCAAATATTTTTCTCAATTTGATCTTAGCACCAACTGTCGGGACAAACTGAAATTAAAATAGAATAATATTTAATATTTGATGCTGCGATGGCAGCGCAGTCTACCGGATCCAATGTAAAACATTCCAAAATGAACAACTACTTATAAATGAAAAATTAGTTAAATAAACATTTTCCAGTGGACCAAATTGTGAATCTAAACCATCCTCGAATCCCCTTAAACTCACACAAAAAATTTCATCAAAATCGTTCCAGTCGTCTAGTTCAGTGACATACACACTCACAGAAGAATTATATATATAAAGATTTATATCATTGAAATTATGAAGTTACAAATTTTTTTTGCATAAGCTTTTCGTGAGTCATTTTAACCACTATATAAAGCCAGACTGAGAAGGTTTTTTCAATCAGTGACTTGACTCAGGTCCTACAATCACTTCAGTGGAAAAAAATCATTGTTTTTTTTTGCCAAGCTGGAAAAGTGCATTACCATTAATAAAAATATTTTATTTTGACTATAAAAATTATTATTGTAAAACAATTTATAGCTACTTATCAATTTTAAGTGATAAATAGTTAAATAAAATGAATCATTCTTGTGATCTCATCAAATCTCACCAAAACTTAGTCAACTCAATTGCTCAATTATTAATGATTTGAGAGAAAAGACAATTAGTGAAGAGTATTGTCAAAGATGTTACAATGTTTGCTCTGAAACAATTGAATATTTTAATACTATTTTGATGGATCAGCAAACAAGTGTTCAAGTCAAGAGAAGTGTTCAAGCAAACATTGTACTATTGTGTTGGTATGCTCATCAATTTACCAGATTAAGTGGTCAAGTTGTTGGTGGTGATCTAAGTGCAAGAAATAGTCTGATCAAGTGGCAAGACCTTGAGAATGCCTTTTCAAATAATATTAAATCTGGTTGTGTTGTAAATCATGCCCATACTGATTTAAGAGAATTTTTAAATGATTCAAAAGATTTAGTTATTGAAAAAATTGGAAGTATGATGAGAAATGCTGGAAACCTCAAAGTTAATGTAGAATTGTTCTTTATATTCAGAAATTCAAAAAATGGTGATACAGTTGAAGAAAAAAAGTCTTTTAACACGAAAAGCCGTGAGATAATAAAAGCTACACGATTAGATGAATGGTACATGGACAATGTGTACCATAAATTATTGAAGAAAGTTGAAGAATTCAATCAAAAAGATTCAGGATGGAGTTTGGTGGAAATTAACAACTTGGTTGTAACTATGTCAACATTTTTACCTCTACAGGCTGGTGAATCAACGTATATGCAATTGCCTAAAGATATTCAATACAAAAGAGCGGTTCTTAACATTAAGAACTTCGATGAGTATTGCTTTCTCTGGTGTATTGTGGCTGCATTATACGAACCTCAAACTGGGCATCCTGAAAGGACAACTTCATATCCACATTTTAGTTCGGTACTCAATTACGAAGGTATTAAAATTCCTGTAGCTCTAAGAGATATCCCTAAATTTGAGAAGTTAAATAATTTATCTATTAATGTTTATGGCATAGAATCAGAATTTACACAAAAAAAATCAGAAAAAAGTAAAATAATTCCTGTATATTTAAGTAACTATTTTTACTATAAAAAAGTTATTCATCTATTGATAATAGAGAAAAATATGAATACTTACGATAATGATACGAAAAATTAATCACCTAGATTTCACTTTGCTCTGATATAAAATTTATCAAGGTTTGTTGAAAGTCAATTATCCAAAGGTCATTCAAAGTTATTTTTTTGTGATTGATGTTTTAATCATCATAAAAAAAAATCGTTTTATCAACACAAACTTGATTGTTTAAAAATAAATATGGTTTGTATGGAACTTCCAAATGAATAGAATAAAATTTTAAAATTCACTAAGTTTCAGTACAAAGATACTGTACCATTTGTCGTGTATGCAGATTTAGAATGCATGCTTGAACCCCAAGGAGATGATGAAAACAACACTCAAAAACATGTTCCACACAGTATAGCATTTTATTGTCATTGCACTTACAATGATAAACTTTCCAAATTTAAAATTAATCACTCACGGTCTTGCATTGAGTGGTTTGTAAAAAAATTACAGTTTTTAGCTTCTGAATTTGATCACTATTTACGCAATCCAATACCAATGAAACAACTAACTAAAGAGGAACAGAATAGTCATGATCAGGCAACTACACTAGTCACAAAAATTAAGGGATATAAAAAAAATTCCAAATTTTTGAGTGATTTTCAACAAGCTGTAACTCCGAGGAAAATGGTCGTACAGAAAAAATAAAAAAAGCAAATTGTAGTACCAAGTGTCTAGATTTCAGATATGATCATAGAAAATTTTTGTCATGTCAGGTCTAGAAAAATCCTAAGAAAACTACCGAAAACAAATTTTTCCAAATTTTTTCCCGTCTAAAAAAAGGTCCACGGGCTTCAAGAAATTTTTTTGATTGATTCGTTTAAATGCTCTTTTAGAGAATTTAATATTCTTTAATTTGGCGTATTCAAAAAGCCTGTACGATAATTTGCCGCGGAGTGATCGTCAATCAAAGCAAAAAAGTTCTTTTTGACTTTGATATTCAATAACTCCGGAAATAATGATCGTACAGGGAATTAAAGGAGGGTTTTGAAAACTCCACGATATTCTCTATAAGAAAATGTAAACATCTTTTGAAAAAAAAATTTTTTTTGAATTGAAAACTCGGACTGAAAAAAAGACATAAATTCGCATAATTAAGGATATTTGGATAACTTGGTATAACTTTAAATAAAATGGATAAACGATGAATATCGTCAGTAATTTTTCAACCTCAAAGTGTCCCCTAAAATCCCTAAAAAGTTCAAAGCGCTGCGTTTTTTTTTTCATTGTGCCCCGAAGCTTCAAATTCTTTGTTTTTGCAAAAATCACCATCATGAGCAATTTTGTGATTTTTATTCATTTTTTCAATGAAAAAAATTTTTTTCTCTCTAAAATCCTTATTTTTTCGATTAAAGAGATTAATTTTTTTAAAAATTTGAAAAAAAAAAAAATTTCAATTTTTTTCGAAATTTTTTTTTTCAATTTTTTTTTTTCAATTTTTTTTTTTTTAACATCTTCAGAATGCTCCACTATTATCAAAAAAATTATATCAATTTTTTCTGACCGCTACAACTGCCGTAGTTTCAAATCTCATTTTAAAAATTCAATAAAAACAAATTGATATACCCCCCGCAGGTTTCGGCCTTTCTGTATACAAAACTTGAATTTTTTGTATTCTTTCTAGCTTAAATTTCTTTCGTGAATTTTCTGTGAGCTATTCTTTGACAATCACCCTTGGGCTACAGTCAGCTGGAAGTAGCAGCTTCTATGGGAGTGAGTCAGTCTGTTGTCAGTCGTGCTTATGCCCGATTTAACGCGACTCAAAGTTACGATCGTCGTCCGGGTCAAGGAAGACGACGAATCACTACCGAGCGTGATGATCGAGCTATCATTCGAGAAGCTCGTCGAAACCCTACTGCGCATGCCCACACGATCGCTCATCAATTTCGCAATCGTTGACAACGTCCTCCCCAACAACACATATCGGCCTATGCTCACTCCACGACATCGCCGAGCCCGATTGGCCTATGCTCATGATCATCACCATTGGGGTCGTAGACAGTGGACCAGTGTATTATGGACTGACGAATCTCGATTTTGTCTTCATGGCAGCGATAGACGATCTCTCGTTTGGCGCCGTCGTGGGGAACGAGATCGAGATGGTTTTACGAGACCAGTTACCGCTTTCAATGGTGGATCAGTCATGGTGAGGGCAGGCATACAAAATAAACAATTTGTATGGTACAGCCATGAGTATATGTCATTGCCAAAAAGTTCATTCGAATGGGTAGAGTTAAATCGGTGTGTAGATCAGTACTTGAATGATGTTGATGAAAGTATTGGTTACATACTAGAAGTAGATTTAGATTACCCAGAAAAGTTACATAATTTACACAAAGATTTGCCTCTATGTCCTGAACACTTTGTACCACCAGGAAGTAAACTAACCAAATTAACTACAACTCTATAATTTATTCAAAAATAAATTATGTAATTCATTATAAGAATTTAAAATAATGTTTAAGTTTAGGTCTAAAGTTATCTAAAATTCATAGAATATTGAAATTCAAACAATCTCCATTGTAACGAGTAATTTTTGGTGGGTTTATTCTTTTGAACGAATAAACGCTGAACACCTATGAACGATTACTGCGACACAAAACGCCCCCTCGCTCGAATCTGAAGCTCGCCGGAGTCCAGGGTAAAAGGGGGGTTGAATCAACAAAACACAATCCAAAATCAAAACAACCGAACTCAGTTAAATAAATGAATAATAACTACGTCTAAATAAATAACTCAAAATATCAAACAGGTTATGATATAGAAACAAAATAAATCATTTAATTACCAAAATCGTCTCAAAACGGTTACAAAACACAATAACACACTCTCGTAATACAAAATTTGTAGGTTATATCAAACCTCAGCAAACTAAATCTAACGACAACAATACCAAACCAAAATGTCTTCGTGACGTCGGTCGCGCACGCGTATTAAGGTCCGATCAAAACTGGTCTGTACAAGACAACTTTACACCCATTCTTGCTCCCGTGAGCGTTCAAATCGCGAACTACGATCCCAAAAGCTGGTTACCCACCTCCCAGGAGACTAGCCGTCACCCTGGGCCTAACTCTCTACCCCGAGAGCGGATGGAGAGTGTCCTCTCCGCTCCCACCTACACGGTTGGTGATTACCTACCGAATCTTTGACTGAGGGTCAAAAAATCCGGGGAAGTCAAATCTTGTGGGGAGTTCAAAAGTTACTTACCAGTGTTCTAGGCGAACCAAGGTAATGTCCCTCCAATTGTTATTGATGGAAGAGTATTCCCACAATAACACTCGGTCACAAGACTCGCCTTTCCGATCGCCAATTTTCGCTTTTATCAGTTTTTCCAAAAGTCACTTACAGCGAACCAGAATAATCGTTTTTGCCCTCTACACGTTATTTACAAACTAGCAATTTAATTGGCAATTCCCTCATTTTATATTCATTCGTATCGTCAAATTCAGAGTTTTGGGAATCAAATATCAACAGATTACATACAAATTCAACAGAATACATTCCCATACTAAAATTTGCTCGGGACTTAGAATAATTTCGTTTATAAATATTTTTCTTTTAAATAATAATCGTCATTTCTTTCATTCTATAACCATTCGCCGCTTTTCCATACTAACTCGGCTTAGAACTTAGAATAATTTATAAATTGGAAATTTACCATAATTTGTTTCCAAAATTAAATTACATTAATTTTCTTTCAATAAATTTTTAAACAAACAAAAAAAATATAATCACAAATAATAATCATCGCAGACAAACTAATACTTTATGATTAACTAATTATTAACTCATCTGAAGTATTAAACATTAATTGTTTTGAACAAAACGATTTTAACTAAAAAAAAAATATTTCTGAATATTTATAATCAAAACTAAATTAAATAACTAAATATTTCCACACGTCTTTAGTGAATAATACTTTTCAATAGTAATAATAATTAAAATAATAATACTGCACTCGTAAACAACAACTTAAATCAAGAAAATGAATTATTTACAATGTTAAATAATAATTTAGCCAGAAAATACGCCCGTCGAAGTATCAGGCAAACATGAGTAACGAAGAGTAGGTAGCTGCCGTTGTTCCCCTCCTGGTCCCTTCTTCCGCGCCCTACTCCTCCCTGTCTCGTACTAGCCATCGGCCCTCTCTCTCCGACTCAGTCCCTCTTCCCTACTCTAGACCCTTTTTCCGACATCTGGGTCACACCATGGCTAAAGCCATATATTGATAAAAACACACAGTGTAGACAAAATGCCAAGAATGATTTTGAAAAAAATTCTTTTAAACTTATGAATAACAGTGTATTTGGTAAGACTATGGAAAATGTAAGAAAACATAAAGATGTGCATTTAATTACTACATGGGAGGGAAGGAATGGTGCTAATGCTTTAATTTCTAAACCTAATTTTCATTGTCTTACTATTTTTGGTGAAAACATAGTTATAATTGAACTAACAAAAGCTAAAGTCTATTTAAATAATCTAATCCATGTTGGATTTTCTATATTAGATTTATCGAAAATATTTATTTATGACTTTCACTGTAATTATATTAAAAACAATTATCGACATACTTCCAAATTAATGTACACAGACATTGATAGCTTAATCTACCATTTTACTGTACCAGACATTTATGAAGACATTAAGCATGATTTATCAAAGTTCAATACCTTTGATTACCCTGTTGATAATATTTATCAAATACCGTTGGTTAATAAAAAAGTGCTGGGGCTTATCAAGAATGAAAATAATAAAAAAATTATGTCCGAATTTGTGGGTCTCAGAGCTAAACTGTATGCTTTTGAAATATTTAATCCTGCTGAAGAAAAAGATAAAATTAAAAAAAGAGCAAAAGGCGTTAAAGGTTCAACTTTGAAAACCATCACATTCAATGATTTCAAAAAATGTCTGAATGACCACATTAATTTATTGCATGAACAATTTATAATCAAAAAAAAAAATCATGAAGTATGGACTTCAATCCAAAAAAAATTATCTGTAAGTTGGGAAGATGATAAACGTCAGTTATTAAAAAATAGTACTGACACTTTACCATGGGGATTTAATGTGTCTGTGAATGATTTAATGAAAATAGATAATACTTAAGATAAAATTAAGAAAATAAAATTTAAAAAGAGAAAATTAATGTAAATAATTGTAAATCTAGTTCAAGGTTTATAAATAAAGTATACAAATTTATGTTTTAAAATTTTTTTATTTTAATTCAATGTATCAAACCTTCCATCTATAATTTATTTATATATCAGTTTCATCAATCCAGCTATTGTGTTTACTATCAAAGCCCAACCATTTAACATACAATTTATTTCCACGTTTTTTTAACACTTTCTCAACGAAGAAAATATCTGAGTACTTGGCTTTGCTGAGTTCTTCGTTGTAAAATCCACCTTTAATTGGTATACCAATCCAGTCTTCCAACTCATACGTTACCGGATCCGTATTTCGCACTTTTGTAACAGTGAATAGTTTAGTTGTCCAGTTTGGTGTGTAACCTTTTTCAAATACATGCTTGTACCTGCTTATGCGGACTACATCCCCAACTTTAAATCTATTTTTTTTCCTCTTTGATGGTTGAGATTTCATTGGTATATAAATATTTTCCAGTAACGGCCATTCCTGAGTCTTAGTTACATCAATAGGTTTCATTTTTATTGTGCGATGTTTAGTATTATTGTAAGTATTTACCAACTCAGCAAGCATATCAATCCATTTGTAACTTCCACGAGCTGAGAATTCTCGCCACATTTTAGTTTTTAAGGTTCGATTGAATCTCTCAACTATACTTGCTTTCATGTTTGAATATGTTGAATATAAATTGATGTTGTAACGTTTCATGAGCTTTTTAAATTCTGTATTGTAAAACTCTTTACCCTGATCAACATGTAAATTTTTGGGAACTCGTCCCTACTCAAGCACAGACTTCATAGCACTGGTGACTTCAAGACGTGTTTTCCTTTTGATTGGAACTGCCCAGGCACACTTTGAAAATGTATCTATAATTGTTAATAAATACTTATATCATTTATTCACACTTGCATATGGGATCATCTCCACTAAGTCAGCTTGCCAAGTTTCATCAATTCCACGAATATCGAAATGACGATGTGGATAATTTCTTCGAGCTGGCTTATGAAGTTCATGTGCTATCACTAATTTTTTCTCCTCGATTGATTATAGCTTCCAGTTTCTTTATTCGTTGAATATTCTCAGTAATTAATTCTTTTTTATATTTCTGTCGTCTTATTATCACTTTTAATTCTTCATTTTCTTTTTTTAATAAATTAAATGAAGTCTTTAACATTACCACTTGGGAGTGCAAATGTGAAATGACTTCTGATTGCTCTGTCATGAAACTGTTATACATTACAGACAGTTCATTTTTTACAAATTGTACAGTTGCTGGATCATTAACACTTATAGGATTATCAACATTACACAGTCTCCTATTTTCTATATCATATTGTCCATCAGAAGTTATTTTGAAACCTTGTCCACGTGGTCGTAGTGGTCCGCTGACTCCAACACCATTTTTCAACGATCGTCCAAATATATCAATGCTCATTGTTCTGTTTACTTTGACTGATAACCAGTGAATGAAAAATATTTTATAAACTGTTGCTAACATATAACTCCAGCCTCTCTCAACTCTTCAATAATTGAAATAATTTCATTGGTGTGGAATTACCAGCAGCTTGAGATGCCATAAGAAAATGTAGCCTGTCAACCAATTCATTTGGATCATCCCAATAAACATAATCCATGTGTACCTTTCGTTTTTTTGCTATCATAAAATTTGATAATCCTTCACCAGTATATTTAGCAAGATAATCAGCAATGTATTTCTCATACTTTTGAGAATAATCTCGATAAATACCATTATCTGGTTTATAATTTTTTTGTGCATATTTGTAAACTCCATAATTTCAAAATATTTTTGTAAATCATCTTGAGTGATCAGTGAATCTTGTGGTGATTTTTGGAATACTAACTCCAATAAACCTTCAGTTATTGGATAGGTTTTATCCTTTATATGAATAGTATTACCAATAAATTTTACAGCTGAATCACCTACATACACTAGTCACAAAAATTAAGGGATATAAAAAAAATTCCAAATTTTTTGGTGATTTTCAGCGAGCTGTAACTCCGAGGAAAATGATCGCACAGAAAAAAAAAAAAAGCAAATTGTAGCTCCAAGTGTCTAGTTTTTAGATATGACCATGAAAATTTTTTGTCATCGTCAGGTCTGGAGAAATCCTAAGAAAACTACTGAAAAAAATTTTTCGAAATTTTTTTCGTCTTAAAAAGGTCTACGGGCTTCAAAAAAATTTTTCGATTGTTTCGTTTAAAAGCTCTTTTAGTGAATTTAATACCCTTTAATTTGACGTAATCAAAAAGCCTGTACGATAATTTGCCGCGGAGTTATCGTCAATCAAAGCAAAAAAGTTTTTTTTGACTTTGGAAATCAATAACTCTGGAAAAAATGACCGTATAGGAAATCGAAGGAGGGTTTTGAAAACTACACAATATTCTCTATAAGAAAACGTAAACCGCTTTTGAAGAAAAAATTTTTTTGAATTGAAAACTCGGACTGAAAAAAGACAAAAATTCGCATAATTAAGGATATTTGGATAACTTGGTATAACTTTGGATAAAATGGATGAACGAAGGATATCGTTGGTAATTTTTAACTTCAAAGTGTCCCCTAAAATCCCTAAGAAATTCAAAGCGCTGCGATTTTTTGTTCGTAGTGCCCAGAAGCTTCAAATTCTGGGTTTTCGCAAAAATCACCATTATGAGCAACTTTGTGATTTTTATTCATTTTTCCATTGAAAAAAAAATTTTTTTTTAAAATTCTTTATTTTTCGATCAAAGAGATTGATTTTTCAAGAAATTTGAAAAAAAAAAATTTCAATTTTTTCGAAAATTTTTTCGAAATTTTCTCAATTTTTTCGACTGTTGTTTTACCGCCGGCATTAGCGTTACCCAAAGCGTACCACGTGGAGGTTGCTCGGTCGGATTTACGCTTCTCACACACGCGCGCGCGCGCGCGCGCGTGTGTGTGTGTGTGTGTCTTTGTCTGCGTGTTTGTCTGTTTGCAGCTGCCAAATGACCTCTGTACGCACGGCAGTAACTGCTCAGTACCGTGTATTGCCACCTCTGTTCCGAATCACAGCTCGTAAACGCTCTTGCATGTTGATGCATCGTCGAATATCACGTTGCGAAATTCCTTGCCAACAACGTAACAACGCTTGAGTCAACTGATGAAGATTGTGCAGTTGCGGATAGTCTCGCCGCAATCGACGCCCAAGCATGTCCCAAACATGCTCAATTGGGTTCAAATCAGGACTCATCGCTGGATGATTAAGCGTTGTTACGTTGTTGGCGCGGAGAAAAGTTCGCGTACGAACTGCAGTGTGAGGACGAGCATTATCCTGCATCAAAATGAACCGTCTTGCCCCCATGCGTGTGTGTACATAGGCAGGACGTGTGGCTCCAGAATTTCGTCGACGTACCTATCGGCAGTCAACGTCCCACGAACGATGACCAACGGGGTTCTGGTATTGAAGGACACGCCTGCCCACACCATGACTGATCCACCATTGAAAGCTGTAACTGGTCTCGTAAAACCATCCCGATCTCGTTCTCCACGACGGCGCCAAACGAGAGATCGTCTATCGCTGCCATGAAGACAAAATCGAGATTCGTCAGTCCATAATACACTGGTCCACTGTCTACGACCCCAATGGTGATGATCATGAGCATAGGCCAATCGGGCTCGGCGATGTCGTGGAGTGAGCATAGGCACGCGATTTGCGCGTCTAGCGCGTAGTCCTTGCTCTCGAAAGCGATTTCGAACCGTCGATGCCGATATGTGTTGTTGGGGAGGACGTTGTCGACGATTGCGAAATTGATGAGCGATCGTGTGGGCATGCGCAGTAGGGTTTCGACGAGCTTCTCGAATGATAGCTCGATCATCACCCTCGGTAGTGATTCGTAGTCTACCTTGACCCGGACGACGATCGTAACTTTGAGTCGCGTTAAATCGGGCATAGGCCCGACTGATAACGGACTGGCTCACTCCCATAGAAGCTGCTACTTCCACCTGACTGTAGCCCTCTTGAAGGAGGGTAACAATGCGAGCCACATCTGTGGCAGCTAAATGTCGACGAGGCATATCAAAAGGTGCTTATCAAAGAAAAGCTTACATAAAATTCACGTAAGGAATTTAGGCTAAAAAGAAAACGTAAAATTGAAGTTTTGTGTGAGGAAAAGCCGAACTCCGCGGGGGTATATCAATTTGTTTTTATTGAATTTTTAAAATGAGATTTAAAACTAAGGCAGTTGTAGCGGACAGAAAAAATTGAGTTAATTTTTTTTGACAATAGTGAAGCATTCTGAAGACGATAAAATAAAAAAATTAAAAAAAAAATTTTTGATAAAAAAAATTTCGAAAAAAATTTTCGAAAAAAATTGAAAATTTTCGAAAAAAATTGAAAATTTTTTTTTTTTTTTTTTTCAAATTTCTTGAAAAATCAATCTCTTTGATGGAAAAAATAAAGAATTTTGAAAAAAAAAATTTTTTTCAATGGAAAAATGAATAAAAATCACAAAATTGCTCATAATGGTGATTTTTGGAAAAACACAGAATTTGAAGCTTCTGGGCACTATGAACAAAAAATCGCAGCGCTTTGAATTTCTAAGGGATTTTAGGGGACACTTTGAAGTTAAAAAATTACCAACGATATCCTTCGTTCATCCATTTTATCCAAAGTTATACCAAGTTATCCAAATATCCTTAATTATGCGAATTTTTGTCTTTTTTTCAGTCCGAGTTTTCAATTCAAAAAAAAATTTTTTCTTCAAAAGCGGTTTACGTTTTCTTATAGAGAATATTGTGTAGTTTTCAAAACCCTCCTTCGATTTCCTATACGGTCATTTTTTCCAGAGTTATTGATTTCCAAAGTCAAAAAAACTTTTTGCTTTGATTGACGATAACTCCGCGGCAAATTATCGTACAGGCTTTTTGATTACGTCAAATTAAAGGGTATTAAATTTACTAAAAGAGCTTTTAAACGAAACAATCGAAAAATTTTTTTGAAGCCCGTAGACCTTTTTTAAGACGAAAAAAATTTCGAAAAATTTTTTTTTCAGTAGTATTCTTAGGATTTCTCCAGACCTGACGATGACAAAAAATTTTCATGGTCATATCTAAAAACTAGACACTTGGAGCTACAATTTGCTTTTTTTTTTTCTGTGCGATCATTTTCCTCGGAGTTACAGCTCGCTGAAAATCACCAACAAATTTGGAATTTTTTTTATATCCCTTAATTTTTGTGACTAGTGTATATTTCTTGGTTTTTTTTACGCACACCATATCTTAAATCAATCGTACGATGCTTTTTATTTAAATTATTCAAGTACTTGCTCAATAACTTCGGTTTAGTTAGAGTACTTGTATTTACAGAAAATATTTGCATTTCATCAATTTTACTGTTAGCTGTGTCATCATCTGTTATTAAACTATCATACTTAGTTATTTCATCATTTTGTGTTTTTTCAACCAATGCAAGTTTATTTTCTTCTTCGATTTTATTTTCAGTTTTTTCTTGCTTAAATTTTTTCTTTGATGATTCAATTAGGCTTTGCAGTGGTGTTACTACGGGCTTAAATAATTCATCCAGATTTTTTTCGGTGGTATCTTTTCCCATTTTCAACAATTTATGCTTTTGTCTAATAGCATTACTTACCTGAGATATTTGACGTAAAATATCTTTTCGCTCTGTAATTTCTTCAGGTTTTATGTTGGTGCAGTGATACTTACAGCATCTATGACTATAATTAATTGAATGTTGGTCAATTTATACTGATAAAACAGTCAAAACCGTTTCTATATCTTCCACTATTCAACTCACTGTCTTTATCAATGACTACAAAGCCATACTTTCCATCATTCCAGCAAACTGAACACAAATCTTTAAATAAATTATATGACATATCTGTATTTACATGATCATCGTATACATGCTTTAAATTCATTTCATCTTGACGAAATAATGCTAGAAAATTAACATTGTCTCGAATTAAATGTTTTGGTATGCGTGTGTAAGTTTGGCAAAGATAAAAACTGTCTACACCTTTGTGTCGACCCATGCAGAAGTAATCGCTGATGTGATCTTGTTTTTCACATGCAACATCATCAAATATCATCAATGAGTTAGGCTTTACATCATCAGTACCGCTTCATGTTCATCAAATGTATAAAATCCAATATCTTTAATAGGTTTTAACAAAGATGCTAGAAATTTGTATTTCGGTTGGTTCAGAGACTTTGAATAAAGATAGTGTAAAGTAAACTAACTTAAATTACAGAATTCTTTTAATTTGCCGGGATAGGGTGATAAAGAACTAATTCACCAATTAAGGAATATTGTCATTTAATAAAACAATTATCACAGTACAGAGTTTGAACACATGATTTCATGAACTTAATTGGACATTTGAACATTTTTATCACATTCACTATTCTATGTATTCTATTTAATTAATTAATGGCATCATTAAATAAAACTGTTAATTATTTTGAGCGTAGACAATATTACTGAAATGTAGTTATTTTTAAACAATCGCGTTATAATAAAATTAACATGAGCACGACAATTGGTTGAGCGCAAGATGTTCCTGACGAAAACCTTTTTTTTGTTGTTTTTACAGAGAATTCCTTTCAGGTGAAAATACAAATTATAATTATGAATTAATATAAGCCGAATTGGAATGTCGGTTTTGGTGAGTTATCACGTAAGTCGAGTCCAAGTATATTTGGTAGTAATTAGAAATAGTTAAATGATTATACTTAATAGTTAAATCATTAATCAAGAATTACTCTATTATTACTAGCTGAATGCAATTGATAACAACTAATGAACACAACGAGTTTATTTTAAAGATAAAGCTAAGCTTGATCATCATAGAACGTAAAATTGAACACAGAATAATAATAATAATACTGAATGCATGAATGTGTTGAATGCATGTGATTACGAATGTGTTTGTCTATATATTCAGCGGGCTTGGTGAAGCCAAGTCCCGCCAACAAAAAGATAGGTTATAGTATGTGCTGATGGCACAGATTGATATAATAATTAAAGTTAATTATGACAATACCTGTAATTATTACAGTGGATGACAACTGAGATCCTTGATGAATACTGATAAGCTGTTGAGATTTTAGATAATTGACAAACTTTAATTTTAACACTTAAACGCTGTGATGCCGTACTTATCGGGATCACGTGGAATAAAAGTAACAGTCAAAGCATGGTTTTGACTGCGTTGAATGCCGTAGCCCACAGAGGCGCCTCGGAGGCTGCCTCCTCTGGTAGTTGAAAAATTGCGGGAGTTATCGATCACGAGTTGATGGTCGGCAATTCCGCAACAGATAGATATTATCAAATCTCAAACCATTTGGACATGTGATGAGAGACAACAGAGCGTTCGTTTTTCCACAATTTGATGGTCCGCAAAACACTGCGCGTAGACTATTTGGTAATGAAGAACCGTGTCTTTTAATTTTTTTTGTTCCTGTACCAAGAACAATTTGATCAAAATTGATCACAGGCAACTTATTTTTTTGTTTTTTGAAGTTCATGTCGCAAAGCTGCACCATCGACTTCACTAATCAGGTAGCAGCTTTTATAAAATACCAGCTTTTATAAAATTTTTGGACCAGTTGTGATGGTATCGTTATGAAGAGTAAACGTGATAAGGGCTTCATAAATAATCTTATCAACAAGTTACCAGTTGAACTTCACATCCCAGGTTATCAGTATTGTGGATCTGGTACGAAGCTAGCGAAACGATTAGTTCGTGGAGATCCTGGAATTAATCCTTTAGACGCTGCGTGTAAAGAGCTTGATATTGCCTACTCTACCAATCGAGATAATATAGAAGTTCGCCACGAGGCTGATAAAGTATTAGCCGAAAAAGCCTGGCAAAGATTTAAAGCAGCAGACTCTGGTATTGGAGAAAAAGCTACTGCATGGACTGTTAATAAAATAATGATTGTTAAGAGACGATTTGGAATGGGGCTGAAAAAATCCAGTAAAAGAACAAAAGTTGGTAAAAAAAGTAGCAAAAAAAGAAAAATGAGCAAGAAACCTCAAGTAGTGCTAACAAAAGTTGTAACAGCGGCTATAAAGTCTATGGAAGCAGGTGGAGATCCTATAAAATCAGCACTCAAAGGAGCTCGTGAAGCGGTGAAAAAATCTGGCGGTAAGAAAAATGTCAAAGTGCCTCGTATTTTACCAATCCCATCAAAAATAGGAGGAGTACTTCCATTTTTGATTCCAATTTTTGCGGGGCTCTCTGCTATTGGGTCTCTCGCTGTTGGGGCAGCAGGAATTGCGAAAAGTGTAAATGATGCAAATGTCGCTAAAAAACAATTGGAAGAAGCCACACGTCATAACATGAAGATAGAAGAGATAGTCATGGGAAAAGGTTTATATTTAAGACCATACAGACGTGGTATGGGATTATATTTAAGACCGTATCCTGCAGGCAAAGGATGCAAGAAAATGACAAAAAACAAATAGAGCTACCACATCGAGCATTAAGAAATGTCGATATACTGAAATATGCTAAGGTTTTAAAAATTTAAATTTTCCGTGGAGTTTTTATGAGAAATGACTTACCAAAATCTGGACCTAGAAGCAATGAATTAGCAATTATCAATCTAGATGATAAATATGGACCAGGTACTCATTGGGTGGCATACAAAAAAATTGGTAATAATGTAATTTATTTTGACAGTTTCGGTAATTTACAGCCACCCCAAGACCTTATGGATTATCTCGATGTTGGTAGCGTAAAATATAATCATGAAAGATATCAAAATTTTGACTCAATTATATGTGGACATTTATGCCTTAAATTTTTAGCTGGACAATATAAATCAAAGTGACTCACAGTTCAAATCATCAGACATGGCTGAGTCATTTACGTTAATACTGACTGGATCATCCTCAGTGCTGGAAACTAACTATTTCCCACCGATTAAATTATCACCAGCTAAAAATTATGTGTTGGGGTTTGTAGAGTTACTAACATTTAATTCAATACCTAATATAGATGTTAGTGCTAATAAATTTTGTATCTTATTCAGAGGACAACATAGGAGATAATAAAAATAATATTACTCGTGAAAAAGTAAATAGTAAAAAAACAAAAAAGTCGAAAAGAAATGTTGCAATAATTACAAAAAATGATGATAGTATAAATTCTGTTCTAAATAATGAAGTGACATTTCCAACAAATAGTTCTGAGGAATTCATGAAAATCACAAAGAGTGATGAGAATACAATCTCTGTTGATGATAAAGTTCTAACTATACCAACAGGTAGTTATGAAATTACAGATATTGAAAGTTACATACGAAAATCATTACCGAAAATCAGTATCAATATTAAAGCCAATAACAATAAATTGAAAAGTGAGATTAAATGTGATCAGTTTATTGACTTTAGACCTAAAGATTCTATTGGTCAACTATTGAGTTCCCAAACCGTCTCCTTAAACCTCACAAAACTCATTCATCAGATCGGCCTGTAACCATATTCAAACTCAACGCTCTAAGAATTGAATGTAATATCACGTCAGGGGATTATATAAATGAATAGAAAGTTCACACAATTCATGAATTTTTTCCAGGTGTTCCACCAGGATTTAAGATTGTTGAAGTACTAACACACGTCATTTACCTTCCAGTCGTCACAAACGCTATACACAATGTGAGACTTCAAATAGTTGATCAGGACGGAAAATTAGTGAACTTTAGAGGTGAAATTATTACTATCAGATTACATGTAAAAACTACTTAATAATGGGTATAGTTTTCGATACAAAAATTGGTTCTGGGTATAAAAAAAAACAAACATGGGTGAAAAATATCAGTCGACGAGTACCTCACAGAGTATTAACACGTCAGAACGCAGAATTCCTCAAGAATCTCGGATTAAAATTACGTGGACTATTTGTAAAATAAAAATAAACTTTTGTTGTCTTGAGTGTATAATACCTCGACGAAAGTAAATTATTCGTGAGTAATGTCGAAAAATCCAGTTTGTGACAGTTAAAATAAATATTTAGAAAGTGAGTAATATAAATACGGTAGAGACTTTTGTAAGGATAGTTGCAACGAAAAATCTGAAAAAATTAAGGGATCTTCAAAATACAACGGTCCACGAAGAGGTGACAAATACGGTACAATAGGAGACAGGCGCTCGAGACGATAATGGCAGATATCTTAAATAGTCAACAACCAATAATTTTTGATGAGTCAATTGCTCATTATGAGTCACATGCCCATCAGCCATATGCTCCATCAACACTGAATAATAATGATGAAGTTCGTATTACCATTCAAAATCAGAATTTGTACATACTTCCGAGCAAAAGTACACTACATGTTCTGGGTAAATTTACAAAAGACGACAACACCGCTGTTGCTGCTACTACGAAGCTTATCAACATGAGCATTGGTCACATGATTAAAGAATTCCGTTTATTGATGAATGGTGTTGAAATTGATCGAAATACCAATGTTGGTATCACCAGTACAATGAAAGGATATTTGTCTTTCAGTCCAAATCAATTAAGCAGTTTAGAAAATTCTGGCTGGTATATAAATGATGGAACTGAAGTCACCAATGAAGAAGGATACTTTGATTTATCCATTCCACCGAATATATTGTGTGGCTTCGCAGAAGATTATTTAAAAATTCTAATGAATGTTCAGCTTGAAATCATTCTTACAATAGCTAATACTGATATAGATGCTTATATATAAACGAACGCAGCAGCAGCAGAAAATGTAAAAGTTACTCTTTAAAAAATTGAATGGATCATGCTATACATAACACCATCAGACAAAGAAAAAATCCAAACATTGAATTATATTACTAGCGATCCAGCTATTCCAATAAGTTTCAGAACTTGGGAATTATATGAATATCCATTGTTACCTGCAACTTCAAATCAAATTTGGGCTGTCAAAACCTCAATACAGCTAGAGAAGCCGCGTTGTGTGATTCTTGGATTCCAAACAGCAAGAAAGAATGATGCTAAAAAGAACTCCAGTAAATTTGATCATTGCCAGATTCGAAACATCAAGCTATTTTTAAATTCTCAAAGCTACCCTTATGGGGACTTGAATCTAAATATGAATAACAACCAGTATGCTTTATTATATGATATGTACTCGAACTTTCAAACGTCATACTACAATAAAGAAGCAGAACCGTTATTGACTAAGAAAAAATTCTTAGAAGAAGCACCACTTTGTGTCATCGACTGCTCCAAGCAAAACGAGGCTATAAAATCTGGACCAGTAGATATTAGATTGGAATTTGAATCATTAGCTCCATTTCCAGCCAATACAACTGCGTATTGTCTAATTATTCACGATCGTATTGTTGAATATAAGCCTATAAGCAACACTGTGAAAAAATTAATGTAAAACAAAACAATGATTGTTAGATTCAATTTGACACCGATTGTGCAGTACATGCATGTTTGGGCTTCAGCATATCAACTTGCAAGACAAGGAGAATGGGAAAGAGTAGCTAGAGATAGAGAGAGATTCAGAGAAAGAATTAAAAGGACAAGTAAAGTTATAGATCCTATACTAAGGAAAAAATTATTTCAGCTGCAAATTGAACAATTAAGTAAAATTATAGAAGAGGAAAAAAATTTTAACGAAAACAAAAGGTAAGTAGAATTTGAATTAACATTTGAATTAATAAGAAATAAATAAAGAGATGAAAAGAAATAAGAGAGAAAAATTTGAAGAGAAAAAGAGTAAAATGAGGAGGAAAAAAAATTTTTGAAATAGAATAGAAAATATTTAAGTTTAGATAGAGGAAAAAAATTTCTTGGAGTTAAATCTTGAAAGGGGGTAAAAGAGAGAGGAGTGTAACTATAGGTATATGTATTGAGACACTACAAAATATCCCGACTTTATCAGCCTGGCGAACTACCACCCGAAATTTCCGTTACCGACACTAGCTAAAATAATAGGTAGTCCCGTGACGTCACAAGACGACACGAGGAGGGAAAAACGGTCACAAACCCCGATACTTGAGCGGTGATCGACACTTCGATCTATCCCCCGGTGTCAACCACCACGTTAGATTTATCTTAGTCATTCTACCACTATACCACTTGTAACAGTTTTACCTGCTCAGGTTGGCCCCTAATCAATTTTATAAATAACTAAACAAAACTAACAACAATAAAAATTATCAGGGCGCCACCAGGATTATTAATCACGGTTCCTGGAACCGGTCCAGAGCTGAGAAAACTTATCTTAGGATAGAGAGAGTGGAGGAAGATGCTGTTGAATAATAAAAATTTAATTAACAAAATTGATCAACATTTATTAACAATAAAAGAAAAAAACTTAACAGAGTTGGCTTAAAATTAGTTAACAAATTTCTCACACACACACTAACCACACTTAACAATATCTTAATCTCGATGAGCCCCTCCCGGCGTCTACCCGTCGATTTCTAACTTATTCTCAACGAGCCCCTCCCGGCGTCCACCCGTTGATTTCTAACACGTGCCCCTCCCGGCGTCTACACGTGACGGGCCCCTCCCGATTTCTAACTACTGTCACCTGCACAGAGACGAATCATATACTAGGGTCGTTAACTCGGCTCACAGGAGTAACAGCCCAGCGACGAAACATAGACCTAGATATTCCTGCAGCATATACACACTTTACTACAGAACAACAGCCCAGCGACGAAACATAGACCTGATTACTCTGCAACTCACACATAACCCACACTTGTCTCACACTCACACTACTAACTAACTTTAATTAATTTTTACTTTATAAATTTTACTTTAATAAAATTGACTGTAATTAATTCTAATTAAATATTTTAAATCAATTATTCAATCATTAGTAAATTAATAAAACAACAAACAATATTCAATTTACAACCAATTCTCAAATTCCAATTGTTAATTTTAATTCCGTTAAAATATTAGATGGAATAAAATTCCTCAGTAACTTATAGTCATGGTCTTAACAATATACAATAACTATTTAAAATAAAAGGTCTTAATACCTTGAATTAACTTTTGATAATTAAATAAATCACAATATAAAATTCTCAATCACGTTCAAAATTATTAACACAAGTTTAATTAACTAATTCTGACTAAGTTTTTACGGTGACAATTTTGACCCAATAGCTGATTCCTTGGACTTAATGTCTACGTCGATAATTATCAAATTCAGTAATTTTAATTTAACTACTTCACGGACTTAATCCCCAAAAATTATTAAATTCACACTTGACGGAATAATTTTATAATATAATATTCTCAGTAAAAATTCCTAATATAATATACTTAATAATTTTCCACTCTATAATATTCTCAATAATTAACTCTTAATATAAAATTCTTAATAATTTTCTCGATATAAAATATTCTTAATAATCAATTCTTAATAAAATATTATTAATAATTTTCTATTAGTTTAATCCATTATAAAAAATTCGACACAATTCGAAATATTCAAATTTTAATTGCTCGAACATTCGCTGGCTGTTTTGCTTGACCTTGGGTATTGGAATTTACTGCGACACCAAAAATTGACGCTTGACTAAAATTCCACGAATAAAAATTTGTCGATTTTTTTCAATGACAAAAATTAATCAATTTTACTACGTTAATTGTTATAAAAATTACAAGAATAAAGTTAACGAAATTTTCGGATGTTAATTTATTAATTGAAAAATTTTTCGTTATTAAAATTTCCCCGCAAGGTCGATTGAGTGATCCTCGGGTATAAACCCCCGTGAAAATCACTAAATCCAAAACTAGCAAATGTTTCACTATTTATTTATTGAATTTAAAAGAAAAGAAGAGGAGTGATAGACCGAGTACAAACCGCGGTCTATCTTCCACCCACGGAATGAAATAAAATACCTGAGTAATTAACTTAAACTCCTGTTCACGATGTCTCTCTGACGTGGTGAATCCTCTGGGTACTCGTTGTTAAATTTTTCTTTCACTCCGGGGATTGTCTTCACTTTAAGTTCAGTTCTCCTGTGACAGTAAAAATGTTAGAATTATGGTCTCCAAGATTGAAAAGACAATCTTCATAATTTTCATCGCAGCGTTCCAAAAATTTACGTGCGAGTGAATAATTACCTGTTTTTTCTGTTGAGTAGTGACCGGTGCGGTTGACTATCAAACCTCTTCTGATTTTGTCACACTCCGACTCCCGAGTACTTACCCATTTTACCCCCCTCTTAATTACTACACGGAAGACCCCGAAGATCGGGGCGCGCCAGTGCTGAGTCGACTAATTATCGATCTCTGGCGACTTATCGATTTAGGGTAATTTACCCTGTTACACACTATTACCAATATTAGGTGATTACTCACCAAAATTCCTAAAATCTATAAAATCTATTATTTAATTAATAAGTTTATATTATTTCTACTATTGCTATTTTGTGTTAAACTAATATCATTGCGTTTATTATAAATAATTAATCATCTATAACCTTGATTACCAGTAAAATATTCATACTACTAATTTATTGTGTTTCATTACCGAATATAATAAATCTATTCAATATGTCGATATAGTGAAATAAAATTAAGTTTGTCGTAATTTTATCACCAATCAATCTTCATTTATCAACTACAATATCTATCCTGCGTAATTCCATACAACTAATTACAACACCAATCAAGGAAGAAGGACCATGTTTGCAGTAAAATTTGTAAGTAACTAAAACAAGTTAACTGGCACACGTGGGAACTTCTGTCCTAAAAATTATCTAATCAATCTCTCCTAAAACAAAGAAAATCGTAAATACGGGAGTAGAATATCCCAGGGCAGTGGACTAAAATTTATAGCGAAATCCAGGTGACTATATCTTATCTGCAAGGTTTAGTGGCCTGGATAAATTAAATTTTTAAGAAAAGTAAAAATTTAGTGTTTCAGTATATACGTGTATGCAGCATGTATTGGGGCCGACACGTCTTGCTGTAATAGGCGTGGCTTACCGAAAGGCGGTCGTGATCGAGCGGACGTTGGTAAGCTATTGTACCTGACTTAGCGACCCTGTTGTAGTTACCGCTAAATGACTCTTCCTGTCCTCTTTAATACTCACATTTTATTTTACTGGTATTTAATAAGTGCGTTTGCGTTTTAAAATGCTAATTCGGTATTGTATGAGCGAATGAAATTTTAATTTCTGAAAGAAAATTTTAAAATGAGTGACGTTAGCTCTGAAATATGAAATTTTCTAATGTATATGGAGATTGTCAGGTATATATATTTGGTGATTTGACACAATAGTGATATTAATAGATAGTAATATGCTTAAATATAATTGGTTAAGTATACGTGATAAAAATCTAAATTGTGTATAATTGAATTATTTACATAAATTTTATGTAAATTAAGTATGGAATATAATTAAGTAATTAGATAATGTGTAATATGTTGATATAGTGATAGTAGAATGGAAGAATGATTTTTAATGGAATTTATAGAAATTTGTAAAAAAATTAAAAAAAAAAAAATTGTCTTATCGAGATTTTGCGCTGTTTCCACTCGTCCCCTCAAGGCCGGAGATCATTTTATCTTCGGTCTTGTGAGTCTTATAGTCGCAAAAAAAATTTGGAAATTATGTTAAAATTTTTGTAAATTAAATAAATGTATGTTTTACATTTTACTATCTCTTTTCTTTGGAAGTATTGATAGAAACCGTTGGCTCGTTTTTGGCTATTTTAAATTTCGTAAGGCGAAATGTCATAAATGCGACATTTTTGTTATTAACATTTTAAGTTATTAATTTTCAGTTTTCCGAAAATGAGCCATCGGTTTATGATTAACAAATTCTTTAATAATGATCTTAGTTTCTACGATGATGATGTTCGGATTGTCGTCTAGATCGGTGATTTGTAGTCTCTTAGTCGAAATGTTTTTGACTTCTTTGGTTTCTCGACGGTCTCGGGCGCATCTTCAGTCGTTGTTTGCTTACTCGGCGGACTTCTTTCTTCGTTGGTTTCGAATTTCTCGGGAAGTGATTCGTTGACTTTCGACGGTGATGACGTCTTTTCTTCGACTGTTTTCAGTTCAATTACGACTGGCTTTTTGTTGTTTTTGCTGTTTTGTTGAGGTTTTAGTAGGCGTCGACGAATGAGTTTTTGTATGGCGAACCCGCTTATAATGATTGATAATATTCCGATTGTTGATGCCGATCCGATTGTTATTTTCTTATTGGCTTCTTCTTTTTGGTGGTCTAGTGCTATTAGTGACATTTTTTCTTCGTTTTCTTCTCGCCCTTGACCCCAAGGTTCAAATTTGTCGATGATTGTAGCTGGATCTGTAAATTTTGTTAGTAGATTAGGAGTATCGCTGTTAAATTTGAGGCTCGAGTTTAACGTTTCCAGAGATAGGTTGAAGCTCGGAGCGATGAGGTCTGTTTTTGTGGACTCTCTTGCTGTCCTTCGGATTTTATATTCGTTGCAATTTGCTTTGCATCTTTGTTGGAGGTGTATTAGTCCGGTTCCATTAATTATGATGTTTCCGGTTGTCAGTTCTGGGCATTTCCACTGGACGTTTTCCTCTTTGCACGTTGAGTATATGCCCACATTTTTTTTCGGTCATTTTTATCCAGGTTAGTTTACATTTTTCGATGATCCTTACGTTACATTCTGTGAGATTTTCGGTTTTCGGGTTCATTACTAACTCCATTTCGCAATCTACTTCATTTTCTAGTTTAGTTATTTTTGTTGGGATGTCGGTTGGGCAGGCCATATCTGGTCCAATGGGCTTGCAGTTGTCGATATAGTCTTGTTCAGCGAGAAAGTATTTTTCGAATACTGGTTCTGTCACGAGATATTTTAATGTAGGTTAAATCGTCAATGTTGATGTTTAGTCTTCAATTTTCTCGGGCTTGGGAAGTGATTTTAGTTCGTATGCTAGCCATGGTGTTTGTTCGAAGAGTGGTACGGTTATTATTATCAGGAAGTGACCGTTCGTTTTTCTTGTTTCTATTGTTAATACTTTTGCCAGCGTATTAATGTCCATGTGGTCCAGAGGTTGGGGTGGATTTAAAGTCGGATGTTTTCTGATCATGTCCGCGGTCGCTTGGTTGACCTGTTTAGCTGACACTATTAAATAGGTCAGTTTGCCCCACTTTGCTTCCTCTATGGCTTTTTCTGCTTTATTAAGGGTTCTTAAGTGGTTAGTCATCCGGTGAATGTTTTCATCTCTTATTATTGAGAATAATTGGGTCCTTTGTAGGTCGGTTACTTGTTTATTTATTGATTGTTGCAGGGATGCTGAAGTTCGGGCTAATTCTTTGATTCGCTTGGTTATGTTAGTTTCATGTTTCAGGATTTCGTTGATTTCGCTCTTAATAATGTGAGTGTTATTTTGGGACAGGTGTACTAATTCTCTGTTATCTTGATATAACTTGTCTAGCGCTTTGGTGATATGTTCCTTGTCACTGTAGTCCATGGTCCCAAATAATTTTCGTGCAATTGAGCCTACGAACCCGAACCACGGTGCTCTTTTTGTGCGGTTCTGTGTGTGTAATTCTTCAAGTTGTGGGTCTTCGAGGAACTGTCTTAACCGGTGTTTTGCTTGTTCGACTTCGGCATATATTTCTCGGTAGGTGATGGTCCTTAGGTACGACATGCAAGATGAATGATTGAATTTCAAGGAACATATCCCATAAGCCTCCCATAGATTTTGATTCAAGTTTAGATACAGAGTTATCAGTTTTTTTATGTAAATTGAGCTAATTAGTTGCCATTCTTCCCTGATGAGGTGGATTCTTTTGAATGGATCGTATAATAGCCCCGGATTCACTTCCATTGGTTTTATTTTCACTTCCTCTGCGCCCCATGCCAAGTATCCGAGCCCCAGGAGAAGAAGTGGTACAGTGTTCATTTTTTTTTATAAAAAAATTTTTCGTCTATATATATACATATGCTGAAACAAACAACTTGAGTTCTTTTTAGCCGAATTTTTCGCGGCTGGGTGTTTTAGCTGTATTCGTGTGGAGTAATTTCCGTTTCCCGTTTTCTTTTTCTATTATTAAATTCACCGTTTCGTTTATTTCAACTATCTCATATGGGCCGGTATAATAACGGTCTAATTTATTTTTCCTACGATCTTTTAAAGTATATATAAGGTCTCCTACATTAAATTTTGCCGGGTGTATATGTTTGTCGAATCGGACTTTTGACTCGTGTTTAGCTCTCATTGAATTTTCCGCGGTTTTTCGTTGAATTTCGGAAATTCGACTAATTAAGTCTGCTAGATAATCGTTATATGATTCGATTTTACTAAAGCCCGGAAATTGAGTCGGACTCCGAGCTTTTCTTCCGTACAAAATTTCTTATGGTGTAAATTTCGTGGCTGTATGTACCGTGGTATTATAATTTAGCATGGCAATTGGAATATACCGATCCCAGTTATTGAATTTATCTACATACGCCCGGAGGTAGTCGACTAAAGGCTGATGAGATCTTTCTAGGGCTCCGTTTGATTGTTGATAATAAGAGGAAGTTGTTATTCTTTGAATTTTTAAAGCTTTAGCTAGTTGTTCGATGAGTTTGATTGTAAATGAGGTGCCTTTATCTGAGAGAATTACTCGGGGGCACCCGTAAAGAGCGATGTAATGGTTTAATAGAGCGTCTGCAACAGTTACTGCTCTGATATCGGGGAAAGGAACTGCAGCTGCGGCTTTGGAAAAATTGTCTTGGATGGTTAAGATGTGTACGTTTCCGTCAGGGGTCATCGGTAGGGGTCCTACTGTGTCTATACTAATTTTTTCGAAGGGTTCGAAGGTGTATCGGTGATGGACATAGGTTGTTTTGTTTTTATTCGCGTGAGTATATTTTTCTGACATATCTCACAAGCTCGGATATAATTATAGATATTATCTTTCATTCCTGGCCAGTAATATTTTTCGCGAATACGCCAATACGTTTTTACTACTCCTTCGTGGCCTCCTATTAAGCTGTTATGATTTTCTTCAATTATTTTGGTTCGGTGGGGTTCATCCGGTACTTCGATATTCCCTTCACACTGAGTAATTGCTATCAGACAGTCTTTTAATTCGTGTGATAAGTAGGCTTGAATATTTAAATTGTCAAATTCATCCCCTTGTTTTGCACAGCGAAATGAATGGATGTTGTGTTTGTTCATCGACTGTCGAAGATTTTTCAATCCTTCGATCAGATCGATTGGGTCTAATTTTTCGAAATGTTTTGTTTTGATAAATCCAGTGAAGATTTTACACATCTCTAATTTGGTGACGAATACGTCTCCTTTTGTAGGTTTTGAGGCTTGAAGATCGTCCGCGTTTATAAATTTTACGTCGCGGAGCAGTTTAGCTACGGGTTTTACTACTTCGCAATTAGCTGCATAAAAGTGCACTAAGTGGTCTCGAGCGTAAGTAAGTCCATCTCGACTAGTTGTAAATTTAATTTTTATTTCGGACCTTTTGGGCGGTATACTTTCGTCTGAACTCGAGGGTGATGATATTCTTGGTCGATGACGTCTTTCGGCAAAAATATTTTCAGTCTCTTCGAAAATTGGAGGGTCATAGGTGACAAAGGGTGGTCCGAATCGGCGATTGCCTACATCATCCCCCACTGTTATATTCCCGCTTGTTGCTGACTTATTTTTGTTTTTATCCGGATCGTGGGATTTTTCGGGATTATTATTCGATTTGTAGTTCTTATTATTTTGTGAATTGGTCGATTTAGTTGTATTGGGTAATGTTTCGTTTGATCCTGCTTGTTCCGGTTCGATAAGGGTTTTATTCGCGTCGTCCGACTCAGTTTCGACCATTTCGTTTATTCCCTTGCCGTTTTCGTCTATGATTTGACGGCTTGCATGATCGTAACGGATACCCATAGCCTTCAGTTCATCAGGAATGAGGACTTTTTCGAAGATTGGTGTTTGGGGTTCGAGTCCGTCATCTACGTATCCTATAAATCGGGATTGAATTGTATTCTGTGGCGTTAGAGAATTTTTATTTGGTCGATTTTCTTTTTCATCGTGTGTGTTGACGACGTTTCTTGTAATAACAATTTCTGTTGAGGTCAAAGGCTCTGGTTCTATGATGATCGGGTATTCGGTTTCGCTGGGATCTTCGCTTCTTCCCGTTTCTTCTGGACTGGTGTCGCTGCTTGATCCTTCCTCAAGGTTATCGCTGTTGTCTCTAAGTAATTCGTCGACATTAGTTGCAGGTATTGTGTGGTCGTCTAAGGAATATTCTTCACTTCGCCAGAGTGGAGGCATTTTACTTAATGATTGGCGCATAGTTTTTGCAGTTTCAGAACTAGTTCTTTTCATTTTGGCTAATTTTTGGGGGGTGTAATTGAATATTGTTTCTTCTTGACGCATTTTCTCTAGAGACTTTTTCTTGTAAGAGTTTTCCGGTGGGGGTCGTCTTTTAATGATTTCACCGAACATTTTGACTAGTTCCTGGGTTTTTCGTCGTTGTTTTTGAGGGATAATTGTTTCTTTATTTCCTTTGATCTTATCGTCTTTTTCAGCTTCGTCGTCTCCCTCTTGGCCCATATCTGATTGATTAATCGTGGAGGGTCCGGGAGTTGAGGCTGGCAAGAAAACTTCATCGTCCCCCTGTTCTTTATTTCCGATATCTTGCAGTTTCGGGTCTTCAGAGGTTATATCGAGGATGCTGGTTTCGAGATAGTTTATTTTAGGTGGGACTCGCGTTTTTCCCATTTCCCTTTTTCTAAGGCAAGAGGCAATTGTCTCTCTGACTTCGGGGGCGCTATTGATTCTTGGTTTATTTTTATATCTAAGAGGGCGACCTGGGCGCTTAACCGATTGAATCACTTCTTCGTCTGACAGTATTTTATTAAATTTTTTTGTTTCAGTGGCAGCCGTGATGCGCAGCGCTAAGGAGTTATTTTCTGTATTATTATTTAAGGTGTTATCTAAGGGCTCGGGAAGACCTTCTGGGTTGTATAAGAGTCCTTCAGCGTATTGGTCGGTGATTTTATGATGGACTACGACATTAAATTTATATCTACTCAATTTAGACTGCCATTTTGCTTGTCTTTCGGTGACAGTCGCGCTGTCCGTTAGCCAGGTAACACAAGGGCTACTGGTTATTAAAGTAAAATAACCTTGCGTAAACTACCGCAAGGCATTGTTGTTCAATGTCGGTATATCGGGTTTCGGTGTCGTGAAAGACGCGTGAGACACGACACTATTTTCTCTCTGTCTCTTTCTAGGTCATCGTTCCCCTCTGTCGTCGTTTGACTGAGAATTCCGGATATTCCCGAGTCTGACGCGCTGACAGCTAGGATGAAGGGTTTGTTAAAATCTGGATATTTGAGAAATGAGTCCTCACAGAGGGCATTTTTGATATCGTCAAATGCCGTTTGCGCTTCTTCGGTCCATATAAAAGGCATTGTTTTTCGCGTAAGGTCTGTTATGGGCTTATCCCTTTCAGCGAAATTTTAGATGAGTCTTCGATAATAATTGGCAAGTCCCACGAATTTTCTGGCTTCCGTATGATTTTTAGGTCGTGAGGCATTCTTAAGTGATGAAATCTTTTTAGGGTCTAGTTTCATGCCTTCTTTCGTTATTAAGTGGCCTAAATAATCTACTTCCGGACAGACAAATTCACATTTTTCAGATTGGAGGGTGAGACCCGCTTCTCTCAATCTATTGAATAATCTTTGAACTCTCACCCCATGTTCTTCTAGGGTTTTACCATAGCTAACTAAATCGTCGATATAAATAAATAATTCCGTCCCTTTTAACCTGCTTGAGGTGGAATCCATCATTCGTTGGAAGATAGACGAAGCGCAGTCTAGGCCAAAAGGCATGCAACAATATTCCCAGTGGCCATCTGGGGTAGAAAATGCCGTTTTTGGTGCATCTGCGGGGTGCATTGAGATTTGATGAGAACCCATAGCGAGATCGAAGACGCTGAAGAAATTAGCGTCGCCTAATTGGTCTAAAATTTCGATAATTAGGGGTAAGGCATCCCCTATAGTGATTTTATTTAGTTATTTGAAGTCGATAACCATTCTATATTTTTTTATACGAGGGTCGTTAGATTTTTTTGGTACAATCCACAAAGGAGAATTGTACGGAGAGTTAGATTCTCTAATTATTCTTTGTTTTTCGAGATTTTTGACCTGCCTGGCGATTTCTTTCCGATGTTCTGGGGGAAATCGTTATTGTTTTATCCTCACCGGTTCGTTGGTGGTAGTTTCGATCCGGCAGGTGAAATTTTTCGAGTGACTTAACTTATCTCCAGGGAAGTGAAAGACGTCGTGATTGTTTTTATAAGATGCTGAACTTGTTCTTTTTCCTCCTGATTGAGATGATCTACTGGTATTTTCTGGAGTAGAATTTGAATACGTTCTTGTTTGTCTGTTATTCGGTTGGAGTTTTCTATAGAAGGGGCGTCGGATTCGTCCCCCTCTGATCTAGGATTATCAAATTCGAACTCTAGTAATAGTTGTACCTGTCCAAGATTTCGAGAAAAGCGAGGGATACCTCCCCCGAATGAATCTTCCGAAAAGGGTACTTGGAGGAGAAGCTGTTGTCAAAGTAGATGACGGGTATGCCATGTGCATGATTATTAACCTCAATTCAAACCCGGTAGACATAGACATAGGACAGCAAACACTCGAAGAGTTCGAATTTGATAATCCTAGATCAGAGGGGGACGAATCCGACGCCCCTTCTATAGAAAACTCCAACCGAATAACTATTACTACTTTCATACGAGGTGGTAATGTATAGCTGGAAGAAGGCTTTGTTTCAAGGGTAAAAGGTGTCGGTTTTGAAGGGCAAGACAATAAAACTAGGGTTTGGTTATCGTAAGAGATTTCCGCTTTTTCGGCTTCGAAAAAGTTATTTCCTAAGATTCCCACTCCGGGGAATAATAAATCTTCTCGACAAACTTGGAATTCGACTTCGATATTAAGGATTTTTAATGTAGTTGCTCCTAAGGTCTCGAAGGTACTATCGCTGAGCCCTCGAAATCTCCTAGCTTTTCCAATGTCGATAATGACTTCGGGTTTTGAAGCGGATGCATTGATGAGGCATACATCCCCCCTTCCCCCTTATCGATGAGGAAGCGCTGATAATTGCCTAGGAGTAAGTTACACGATACGTGAATTTTTGGCCCAGTTCCTAGAGCGAGGACCTTGTGCTCTGAGAACTTTCTTGGGTTAATTATCGGGATTGGTTGAATAGGTTCATTTTTTGTTACTAAGGCGTTCCAGTAAAACGAGATGGTTACGCGTTCTTGAATAAAAAATTCATTTCCGAGAATGGCCTTATAACCGCCAGGTGGTTCTGGTACGAGATGGAACGTGAATTTGACTCCGAATATTTTTAGATTTATGGAACCGGTTATGGGCATTGAGCTAGTAGCAATGCCTCCTACTACTCCTGTATTTTCGATGTTACAGAGGACCTCGTCGCATAGTTCTTCAATACAGAGTAAGTTAAAGTCGGAGCCGGTGTCCAGGAGTGCGTTTACTCCCCCATTTCGAAGTGCTGGGCTGCGTATGTGAACTGTGGGACCTCTTCCTGTGGTTAAGCACTTTGGTTCGTCCTTGACTGTGCTCGTAGCTCTGCTGCGGTCATCAGTTGTTGGTCTCCTGGTCCTGGTGATGACGTCAAGTTGTTCGGAGTTGGTAGTTTTTCTTGTCTTGGGGGAGGCATTGGTTCTGTCATGGTCGCTTGATGTTCTAGGACTTGGTTTTGGGGATTTTGAAATATTGATCGGTTGTATTGATTCGGTAAACTCCGATATTGGCCTTCGGTTGACGAGCGCCCGACCCGTTTAAAGGGTCGTACGCGTCTGGATGTTCTCCCTTTGGGCAAAATGGACAGTTGCAAATTATCGTAAGGTCAGCCTTATGCCGTAATTTAGCTTCTTCCGAATCTTCGTCTTCTTCGAAGTGTACAGCCTTTTTTGTAGGACTTAATACCCTCGGATGGTAACGGTTTTGATTATAATTTTGGAAAGTCCGCGGCTGGTAATACTTTTGAATTCTGGGGATAAATTGAAAGTTTCGATCGGTTCCGAACGCAAAAGTGGAACCCATTACTTGTTGTTCGGGTTGATAATTCGGACTGTAATAACTGTCTTTGTAACTGTCGTGAAATGGATCCTCATAATAGTCTGTAGGATGTTGGGGTCTAGAAGTGATCATCCTTGGAGTTTGACTGTATTCCTGGTACGTTAAAGTGCGAGGCAGTTCGCGATAATTGCCTCGATCGTCATAATCTCGAGATGATCTCGGCATTTGCGGGTAATGTCTGTTACCGTCATGTCTGGATCGTCTGTGGAATTCTACTGAGGGCGGTAGAGATTCGCCAGGTATAAGTCCGTCGTCTCTCATAGATCGTCTACGGTCAGGTCTTCTGTATGCGTCATTTTCGATGGCTTTATACATGTCATCTAGGGTTTCGGCTCTTCTTATTTTGCATAGGCATCTTAAGAAGTCTGGCAAGTATTCGTATAGGGTGGTAGCTGCAGTTTTTTCGAATGTTCGTTTTACTACAGGACTGTCCTCTTCGGGAGCATTAAGTTCAATACGACGAACCATCTCGCTTAACCGATAGTAAAAGTCTTCAATATTTTTTGAATTTTTCGGGGCCGCAGCAGCTAGATTTTTCTGCCAGGTAATGTATGGATCGCCCCTTTTCAATTTTCGAGCTAAGACTAACAAAATATCCTCTACAGAAGCTAGTTCGACGTGTTCGATTAACTTTTTGGCTTGCCCGTATAGTTTTTGGGCTATACGGCGGGCGAAGAAGCCTTGGTTGTCGGCTAGAATGCTTGGTAACCAATTTCTTACTATTCCATCGAATAGTTCGAAGTCTTTTGCGGCATTCGGGCCTTTTTCATTGAAGTACGGGAGCGCGTTGTGTAATTCTTTAGCAAGGGTTTGTATTAAGGTATTGAGGTTTTCCTCGTTTATAGAGGTATCAACGCGGAAAATTTTTCTTTCCATGGCTCCAAACGGAAAATCGTTAGAGCAAGGGACGAAAAACGTTCCGGACTCGTCCTCAAACAGTTCCACGATTATAGTATAAGATAGTCAGCCGAAATTTAACTATCCTGTATAAGGTATGTATTTAAAGAAGAGTTACAAGAGAGCTTTTTGTTCAAGGAACTAAAAAAAGAAAAAGAAAGTTTGTATTTTACTTGATTTAAATCGCGATTTATTTTTATTCGGTCACTAGGTAAGTAGGTCAACAGCTGTAGAGTACAATAACCGAAAGAAAGATTTGTTATCGCGAGTATAGGGTTACCGAGTGATGAGTACGAAAATGTAAACAAGGAAGAGTCGATAGGTGAGTTTGTAGTAAACAATTTCAAGGTTAAAATAAGAGAAAACTTAAATGCTTCAATCAGACAACAATAATTTTAACCGATTTTAATTAAAAAAAAAAAGAATTTCTTTTATTATTAAATATATTGGAGAATTGTAGATGAGCGTGGAGTCTAGTTACGAGTATGTTTTAACTGACTACGCGAGGTTAGATTTACTTTTTGCTTAGTTAGCGGAGAGTACGTTAAGAGAGCGAAGCAAAAGTATAAAGGAAATTAATAGTGGCAAGAGAATTTTTGAAAAAAAAAATTTTGTAAGAATTTCTTTCAACTTTTGCTTTGATGAAATTTGGGACGGTAATAATGGTAGGGGGGATGAAGTTTAGACCTTTGTTTTCTTTTCGAGATAAATCTATTTGCAATGGGGATTTAGAGTCGGTTGTATGGATCGGTTTAATGGAACCTTGATAGGGGTTTGAGGTTGTCGAATTTTCAGTATTTTTTCGTTAAGTTCAGAGATTGCTTTAACGTTTTCTAAAACTTTCGGACCACTAGCCTTATTATCGATTACCTTTTTCGCGGGTTCCGTGTCTTCCTACCAATATCTAGTTTTAATGAGGGGGCGGTGGTATACCCTGCCGTTAATAAAGATTATTTCTGTATATAAAGATGATTTCTGTTCATAAGTGATTTATATATCATATGACATTGCAAGCAAAACAAATTTAATCACCGAAATAGTCATAAGATGTTTATAAATATTTGTTAACTATTAATCCTCTATATTAAAGGAGATGAATTTTGAAACAGACGTGAAGTTAACTGAGTATCGAATTATCGAAAAAATATGGTCCCTAATTCCTTATTGGTGGAAGTTGTAATTTCGTGGATAAATGATTAGCTGTGATTGGCCGACATAATTTAATATAGTTTACTATATAGTCTGAAGATGGGTTACTATAAGCATACTGATGTTAGTATATTAATCCACCTTGGATGATTACGATGCCCCCTCATGGATGAAGGAGTGAGACTATTGATACGCGGGATTATTTTAAGTTCGTTGAATGGTTTAAGAGTCGTTCTCAGTTATTGCAGTTTTTTTCATTTCAGTTATTATTAAATTAAATTAAATAAGTACACATCTCGTTAAAAATGCTCTTCTGAATAATAGAAAATTTAATTAAATATTTTCCAGAAGAGCCCTTTTCGTAATCGTAATCGTCATTAAAAAAAGTGTTTTTTTTTAATTTAATTTAATTTCCTTTCCAAATTTAATGATTTAATTATTTATAATATATTAATATTAAATATTAATAGCTTTATCATGACGTTAACTACTCAATCATTTTTTAAATCCCAAGCAAGACTCCAACTTAAAATCAGTGCCACCAATGCTGACATAAGAAATTAGCCCACATTTTCTTACACAAGGACGTCCCGCCTTTTCTACACTGCATGACCTAATTATACCTAGAGCTGAGAGAGAGCTTTCTCTCTCTATCTTGAGTCTTGAGTATATATTAAATGACTACGTTGCTCAAAATATATTTTTCACGCTACTTTATAAAATGATTATGTTTATATATTTACGTGATATTATGCAATAAAAATTATTCACTATTGTTTTTATCTTACATAAATGATATCGTGTCTCTAAGTACAAGTTACTCATAATATTCATTAAATCTTAAATAAAAACGAATCCAAATATAGGAGTAATTTTTAATATAGTTGTACATGGCATTTTAAGCCTCAAACTTTCTGTCCACGAGGAGAGACGCTTCATTCGCCGGTACCAGCTGTAGAAGTAGCACGTGTTTTTTGGTGTGATTTAGTAGCGCGTATACAGTCGTTATTAAAATTTACACTTAGATAGTTATAATTACAATTGTTGTACAAAATGATGACATCAGATGAAGACATTGACAAGTTTGTCAACGGTAGCAATTTTACGTAAGTATTAAAATTATTGTAAATAATAAAGTATGGATTTTAAATAATTAAACAAAAAAGACAGTAGAGTGACGCCATGCGATTCTACTTGATTAAATTTTATGTTTGTAGACTTGAGTTTTTTTTTAAATACAAGTTCAAATGTTTATAAATGTATCCTAAGAATTTTAAGGGGGTTATCGGTCTATTTAATTGAATAATTATACTTTGAAGGTGGGCAATTTAATATTGGTCTCACGGGGTAATTTCGATATATTGTTACACTGTATACTTTTGTCATAAATTACTCTTTAGAATTAAAAAAAAAAAAAACATTTTAATAACGGTAAATATATTATTAACGATGATTTCAATAGAAAAATATTTATGCTTGTCCAAATAATTAATGAAAGTATTTTAATGGAAAAAAAAACAAATCCTGCTAGTTGCTAATGTTGAGTGTTATATCTATAAATTAAGACGTCATATAGTAACTGCCTTCCCTTTACCGCGTAACAGTCGATGTCTATCCCCACCCTGGACTTTGCTTGTGCTTCGTTACTTCTTTTGTTTCTTTTTATTAGTTTAAGTTTATTATATATTATATATTATATATATTTTTATATATTATATATAATAAAAATTAAATTAGCCGACATTTAAAAATTTTTTAATTTTTTTCTTTATTGAAAAAGTGACGACAGAAAAAAGAAAAGTAAATTTCATTTGTCAACAATTGTAAAAATTAATGCAATTTAAAAAAAATATTTTTCTATTCTAATTTAATTATTAAAAAAAAAAAAAATTAAAATCATCGGCTAACTTTAGTATTATTAGGTTTTTATTAAGCTTTATTATTATTATTATTATTTAATTTTCAGAAGAATCACCGGCATGATTGAAAGTACCGAGGGTATGAAAACCTACGGTAAAACACTCCTCTTTCGTTTCATTGTTAACAACAATAGTCAGCGCCGTATTAGACTTATCGCATGGGATCAAGATGCAGTTGAGTTTGAGAACAAAATTAAAGCCGACATGGTGAGTAATATGTTCTACCTTAAAAAAGAAGTTTATTCATACGAATTTTTTTACAATTTGAATTTAATCATTCTCTACAGGTTTGCTCATTTATGCGATTGAGGTGTAAGTCAGTTGATGAGAAATATTTCAAGCCAGCGGAAGGTCTTGTAAAGAAAGAGCTTCACTTTACTGAATACACGAAAATGGAGGTCAAGGACAATGTACAAACTGTAACTAAAGAAATTCGACTCGTTACGATGGAAGAGATTCCAGAATTGTTTGGGATAGCTCGTAAGGATCAATAACCTTCTAATGATTGTTTTGATTATTAACATCATCATAAATATAGCTGCTATTATTTTGTAGTTCAATTTCTCCAATATTTATTACATTTAATTTTTGACAGGCGTACAAGGATTTCTGACCGACAGAATCGTGGTAGCATCGAGAAGAAATGCAAAGTTTACATTTGGTTCTGGTGCTATGACCGATGGAACTCACCAAATACAAATTAATGTCCTTTACGTTGCTGAAAATGATGTTATTTATCTCGCAGGGACACACATTCAAGTCACCGGGAGACTTATTCGTGATAGGGCATGTAAGTATATTTTCTTTACAATTATATGTTAATACTGATTATTCTTCGGTATAAGTCTTATATTTGATTATTATCGCGAGTTAAGAGTAATAATAGTATTTTTTTTTTTTTTTTAGTTGGATTAACAGCCTTGGAATGTTCTAAAATGTCAGACATTCAAAGACTTGATGACAAAGTTATGACTGAAGAGGAATTAGCCAAAAGTTTTACGAGCCCACAGAAATGTGAAACGAAAGACGAAAATAAGCCAAAGGTTTGATGAGACACTGTCCGAATTTGTTAATATTATTTAATTTAATATCTTTTATTATTCAATATTTTTTCATTACGTTTATTCATTTGTCTTAGGGTCCTCCTCAGATGGAATCGTAGTCGTCATCACAAGTAACATCTTAAACTTACGTTTATAAAAGTATTGAAAAGTCTAAAGTGTATTATTATTCATATATAAAATTTTTTTAAAAAGATTAAAACGTAAGTCAAAATAATAAGCTGTTGACTTGTTTTAAGATCACCAGATTGATATATTGATCCGTTTAAAACATTATAAATGTTTAAATATCATAAACTAAAGGATACATATATAAAGATATTTTATGAGTTTTTGAGTGTTACGCGCTAAAGAGTATATATTTTTAATTTATGCTAAAAAGATATTAATAGGTATAAAAAGTCCATATTAATTAAGACTATGGTAGATGATTACTCGCAATACAAAACAGCCATAAGTTTTGTTGAAAATAATGCTAAATAGGTATTAAATTAACCTTTTACAACTCTTCAGAGCGTAAATTTTCTTACTTTTTTTTTTCAATACATTGCATAAAGGATTTTTAATTTTTATAATTACTATTATGGGCTAAGTGATTTATTATTTATGTTTGATTATACAATAGCTTTGATAGTTATAAAAGACAATTAAGTTTTCATTTAAGATTGTGCCCACAATCATTCTAAAAGTGCTATGTATTTCATTTATTGAAAGTTTTTTAATACTGGTAGCTATGTCGTTTGCATGAATGATTATAAATTTATTATATTATTAATTTGATAACATTCAAAATTATGTGTTATTAACTGTCTCAGTTCGCAAAGGTTATTATTATTTATTAATTGATATTTTATGGTTTATGTTTATGCACAAACACAATTTTTATGACTAAGTATGGATCTCTAAAAACTTATTGCTTATAACTTTTGCGACATAAAATTTTCATACACTACACAGTACTTAATATTTATTGCATATCGTTGTCTTAAAAGATTATTGATAGTTTTTTCAGTTTGAAAGTTTAATTTAGTTATTAAGAATATTTGATGTTTCTTCATGACTGAAAAATAAATATGTTTGATTTAAACCTTATAATTATTGCCTTTTTATTCGGTTACTTTTCTGTACAATAATTTGTTAGATTTATAATCACCGGATAGAAGGTAAGTGAAACGTCGTGATGTAAACATTTATAAGAAATAATATTTATTTATTTATTTATTTATTTATATATATGAAAACGCCACTCGGCAATTATACAAAGTATTTACATATAAAAGTGTAAAGTGATATAAAGAACTAATATTCACATAAAAGAATTCAGAATCCACTTACATAAATTTAAATTAAAATAGAAGAAATTAAAAAAAACGAAGAAAATGAAAAAAAAAAAAAAGAAAAATATTGCACAGATATTTGTTATCATTTTATTCGATGATAGCATGCCACAATTGACGTGGACGGGCCAATGTCTGATTGTCACTTAGTAACTTAAAATTTAAAATTCCCGCAACCTGCGCGCCTTTACTTTCGATTATTAAACAATCGATACGAAATAACTACACTGAACTGCAAATTTTTTTATTGATAGTAAATAATGCATAATGCATCTTACAATCTGTGTAAAACAGTTCATTAATTCAATAACTTTTTATTAAACATTTAATGTCTAATATATACTGAAAATAAAATATATTCTCCAGCTAAAAAAATAAATTGATTTTGCAAGTGCAAATACATCCTGCGGTTTTTTATTTTGTTGACAGGAATAACCTACAATTATAAAACACCTTAAGAGTGATCAAAATCGCACATGTCGACGTGATTTGTACATTTCAAAATTGTAAATTATTGTTGTAATGATTTCAACATAACACTTTCGAGATTAGGTCAACAGTTAATATTCGTTGTTTCGTATTATTTTAAGGCTCGTTTCGGCATTTACGCTGTGTAAGTATATGAAGTTAAGTTATTAATCAATTTATCATCAATCGTAATTATTGTTTAATAATTTTATTATTAAAAATTAATCTTTAACTTATGTGGTAATGATTAATATTATTATGGAGATTTAAAAGAAAGAAATAGATCTAATTATACAAATATAGTACACGTTCAATCTGTAAATTATTTGTGCACTTTATGGACTCATCATAATGGTATTACTGACAATAGTAGATATTCTAATAATTCTTGCACATTTGCTAATAATAAAACTAATTTAAAATAAACCACGAAGATAAATACTCTATTGAAAATTACAAAAATAAAATCATTAATAGTATTTTTATGATTAATTAATTATTAAATATGTCAAAAGGGTTTATAACTTTTTCACTGATTTCGATACCATCCTGTGTTACATTTTCTCTAAATTCTTATCGATTTTAGATTTCTGTTAATAATCTTTTTTTTTATTATTTTTTTATAATCTCATTATTAATTTTAACTTGTCTTTATTGTTTCAGGTCCCACAAAAGGATAAGAAGATTTATGATATACATCACAAAGAGATATAAAGATTTCAGAATTATTAAAACATTGAATGACAGAACTACTGAATTTATGAATTATTTGAACTTATAGAATTTTGAATTATTTGAACTTACAGAATTTGAATTGACTAATGGAAAGATATTATAATTATAAAAACATAATAATGAAATACTGACTAAAATAAATCAACTACAATCGAAATTTGAGTAACCAAAATATTTTAAAAATAAATATATCAATGAAAATAATTACCAAGAATTTTATATTGACTGCATAAAATACATTAAAAGTAAACCAAGAACATATGAAATAAATTAAAGAGTACTTGAAAATACGAAAAAAATTAAATCATTTAAAATACATATATCACAACAAATAGGTAGAAAAATTGTAAATTAATATTGCTTACTAAGGAAAGACTTTTTAAACTTAATTGCTGTCACTTTATTGATTCACATTAATTATATGTTTTGATCCTAAATTAATAAACAATTATTTTAAAAGCACAAAATTATTGAACTGCGTGTTTTTATTTTAATTTTAACAGTGTAGGAATTCGTAACTATACGACATTTGCAATAAATAAAAATTTAAATACAGAATTATAGCCTTACTTTATTTCTATACCTTTTTTCTAATTCATAAACATTATATATATTATAATAATACTATTTAATATTATTTAATGATTTTATAACTTTGTTTTTTATTTAATCATACGAAGTTTTTTATTGTTCGTTTTCTTTTTTTTCCATTATAGTTTTAATAATAATAATGCCTAGAAAAAAAATTGAAAGGACGGCAGACAAGAAAGAAGCACATAAACGCGCACAACTTGATAAAAAAAATACGACAAGGAGATTAAAAAGATTAAAAAATGATAAAAAAGTTAACCCCCCCCCCCAAATCCATGAAAATTAAACGTATAATACAATTTGACAAATGTCAACAATTGACAATAGATCATACAAACAATCAAAATGACCCAACTTCTTCAATGGATGTATTTTACAATAATAATGTAATTAGCGGCAATACAGTTGAATTATCTGATCATAGTTATTGTACATCAACCTCTCAAACTGATTCCATTAGACATATCGACATTACAAATCCTAATATGAATTATCTAAATGAACCATCAACGTCCGTCGGTATTTATCACGTTGATAATGCTCACAATGACAGAAACATGAAGAACTTTCTTGGTCATAACTTTCAATTAACTAATTCTCAAAATAGTTCAAATACACCAGTTGACAATCACAGTACTTTAAATGACAATTGTGCGGATGATCAAGGGACTTATAACAACGTTTATCATATTAATAATCAACGTAATGAAAATATTCATAATTACTTTGAACATAGTTATAGTACATTTGCGCCTCAACATAATTCGAATCAATCTGCCGACGATCAAAATGTACTTTATACTACTAACGCGGTTCAAAATAATCACATTTTTCCGGAACATTATTTAGGACCTATGAATATAATTTGTAATAATTGCCAAGCACGACATTTTGCTGATGAACAAGTTGCCAATAAGAAAAATTCTTTTAACGATTGTTGTAGTCATGGTGAAGTAACACTCAATAGTCGACCAGAAATTCCTTTATTTTTACAAAATCTTTTCAATGATTCTCAAACAAAATCAAACCATTTCTTCGAACGAATACGGTATTACAACAGTTCATTTTCGTTTGCTTCTTTCAATGCAAATTTAGTAAATTTTAATAATAGACGTCCTGATCCATATTGTTTCAAAATTCAAGGTCAAATTTACTATCAAATCAATGAATCCTTATATCCTGAAAGAAATGAATTCCCTACAAATGGCCAATTATTTATTGTGGATGCTAATGAAGCATCATACTTTCGCTGTCAACAAAATTCACAATTAGATGCCGAAATTGTTCAAAACATTGAATTAATCATGAGAGAACATAATGTGTTTGCTAAATCATTTTTGATGATGAGAGATGAATTACATGCAGAAACTATTAAGAACAATAATTTCGAACCTGAATTGCAACTACTCTTCTCTCTAAAACCTGGCATGGATAAACGTCGTTATAATTTTCAACGCGTTAATGAAGTTGCTGTTTTCTCTACTACAGCCGATGGAGATATCCCTGAATCATATGTTACAGTTAGAAACAAAAATACCAAACAACTAAGAACAGTTAGCACAATGGATCCTAATGTAGAACCTTGGATTTATCCATTATTTTATCCTTATGGTACACAGGGTTGGCATATAAATCTAAAGTGTAATAACAAAAATAAAACTGTTTCACGAAATGCTTATGTTAAATATTGTATAGCTATTCATGATGAATTTAATGTCTTCCTTATGGGTCGTAGATTATTTCAACAATGGGTGGTTGATAGTTATGTTAAAATTGAAAAAGATAGAATTAATTACTACAGAAATCATCAAAAACAGTTGAGAGCTGAATCATATCAAGGCTTAATTGATTATATACGTAAACGTAACGAAACTAATCAACAAAACGGAATTAACATTGAATGCCCTGGAAAAATCTTCATATTACCATCAACTTTTGTTAATTCACCAAGGTACATGATTCAACAATATCAAGATGCAATGTGTATCGTCCGCAAGTATGGAACACCTGATTTATTTATTACAATGACATGCAATCCCAATTGGGACGAGATTGTAGAAAATTTACTACCTGGTCAAACAGCAGCTGATAGACCAGATTTAGTTGCTCGAGTGTTTAGTTGAAAAGTAAAACATTTAATTAATGTTATAGTAAAACAAAAGCATTTTGGAACAGTATTAGCATATGTATACGTAATCGAATATCAAAAACGTGGACTTCCATATGTTCATTTATTAGTTACATTAGATAGAGACAGTAAAATAACAACTCCTACAGATGTAGACAAATATATTTCAGCTGAAATCCCGGATCTGGATGACAATGAAACTCTTCACAATATTGTCATGAAAAACATGATTCATGGCCCTTGTGGAGATTGGTGTTTAGTTGATGGCAAATGTTCAAAGAAATATCCTAAATCATATACGGAAGAAACTACCATGGATGAAAATGGTTATCCTCGATATAGACGAATGAATACTGGTAGACAATACACTAAAGGTCACGATTATAAAGTTGATAACAGACATGTAGTATCTTATAATAAAGAATTATTGTTAATGTTAAATTGCCATATTAACGTAGAAATTGTTGCAAGTATCAAAGCAGTTAAGTACTTATTTAATTATATATATATAAAGGTCACGATTGCGCTTCTGTAGACATATTAAATCCTGAAACTGAACGAGTAATTGACCATGATGAAATTCGAGAATTCATTGAAGGGCATTATATTGGTCCTGTTGAAGCGTGTTGGAGAATTTTAAATAAAGAGTTACAACAAAAAAGCCATGCAGTCATAAGATTACCGGTACATTTACCGAATCAACATACAGTTACAATCGATGAATCTGGAACTGATGATGTTATAAATAAAGCTTTAGAAAAAAAAACTATGCTAATTGATTATTTTGCATTAAACGCTAGAGACGAAGAAGCTAGGAATTTTTCATATGCAGAAATTCCATCTCACTATGTTTTCAAAAAAAGTTCAAACAATTCGAATGTTCATTCTTGGAACAAGCGTAAAAAACAATTTAATGTCATTGGTAGAATGTATTCAATTTCTCCAAACCAAACTGAATTGTTCCATTTAAGATTGTTATTAATTCATACTAAAGGTGCAACAAGCTTTGATGATTTAAAAATGGTTAATGGAATTACACATCAAACATTTGTTGAAACATGCCTGGCATTAGGGTTAATTGAAGACGATAATGAATGGACTCGGGCATTAACTGAAGCTGAATCTTGGATAATGCCTCAACAATTCAGAAGACTATTTGTGCGTATATTAATATATTGTCAACCTATTTATCCTCACTTACTATGGGACATTTTTAAAATTTCAATGTCTCAGGATTTCTCAAGGAATTTTGAACAAAACATTGCTAATCAAAAAGCTTATGCTCAAATATCTAGACTATTAATTAGTGAAGGATCAAATTTGGAACAATATCCAACTATGGAACAACTAATTGAACTAGGAAATGATGAAGATGATTCACCATCATATGAAGAGCATACAAATATCGGTAAACTACAATATGAAAAGTTAAATAAAATTCAAAAAGAAATTGTTGATATCATATATAATGCTGTTTTAAAAAAAGAAAATCTCAATAATAAACCAACATGCTTTTATATTGATGGTCCAGGGGGATCAGGAAAAACTTTTATTTACACTACTTTATATCATATGTTGAAGGGTGAACAAAATAATATAAGTACGATGGCTTTTACTGGAATAGCAGCAACATTATTACCTGAAGGAAAGACAGTTCATAAAACATTTGGGATGCCCGTACCTCTCTATTTCGATTCATCATCCAACATAAAGAAAAATTCCAAAGAATATGAATTTCTTAAAAATATAGATTTATTCATTTGGGATGAAGCACCAATGGCTTTAAGACATGCTTTAGAATTAGTTCATCGTACATTATGTGATATATTAAACAATAATCTACTATTTGGAGGCAAAATAATTGTACTTGGTGGAGACTTTCGACAATTACTTCCAATAAAATTGCACGCAACACGAACAGAGTTAGTTAATTTGTCTATCAAATTCAGTGTATTGTGGAAAGAGTTTTCTAAATTTACTTTAACAGAAAATATGCGAGTTTTGCCTGAAGAAACTGAGATGGCTGAATTTTTATTATCTATTGGTAATGGAACGCTAAACGATAACGATGATTATGTTGACATGCCTGAAGAATTGATAGCCCCTGCCACTGCTGATATCGTTGAAGACATCTATGGAAATTTCATAAAAATAATGATTACGAAAAATGAACTAAAGTAGCTATTTTATCACCTAGAAACTTAGATGTAGATGATATTAATAATAAAGTTGTAGATTTGTTGGATGCTTCTACTGAAAATGTTTATGAAAGTATAGATAGTACAGAAAACTGTGATAATGGTGATATTAACGCTGACATATTAGTAGAATATTTACACACAATTAATCCCCCCAATTTTCCTCCCCATGAGTTACGATTAAGATTATATAGTGTAGTAATGCTTGTCAGGAACTTAAGTATTAATGAAGGACTATGTAATGGCACGCAATTATTAATAATAGAGTTTGGAACTACTTTATTAAAATGTAAAATATTAACCGGAGATAAAATGGGTGAAATCGTATTTATCAATCGTATCACTCTCTACTATGATCACAATAACGCTTTTACTTTTAAACGTAGACAATTTCCGATAAGATTAGCCTTTGCAATGACAATAAATAAATCACAAGGGCAAACATTTGAAAGTATAGGCATTGATCTTCATAAAGATGTTTTTAACCATGGGCAATTATATGTAGCAATGTCGCGAGTAAAATCAAGAAGTGCATTAAAATTGTACTTACACGAACCACGAACTAATAATCGCGTGAAAAACTATGTTTATAAAGAATTATATGGAAATTAATAACTTTCATATATTAGGTCAACAATTATTTAAAAATTTGTCCTTCATTGAATATAATTGCTAAACGATCATAATCTTTAATTCATTCTAGATATGGAGATATGTGATAAAAAATTATGTAAATTTTGTATATGTCATGAATACCATGCAATACTCTTCCTTATGTTTTTTTTTCTATACTCTCTTTACGTTTGGTATGAATAAAAATTATTTACCCGGTGCCTTTTTATGATAATTTTTAATTAAAGAAAACTTAGGACAAAATGAACAATAAGGTCCAAAAAATGTTTCTGATAGTGTAATATAAAATCTACCTACGTCGATGGGCTTATTTTAATTAGTATGAATCAACGAAATATAAATTAACAATATGAATTAAATTAGGACCATCTAGATTAATATGATAAAAATTGAATTTAAAACGATACTAAAATAATAACTCAAGACATATGTTCAGGTAAAAATTATGTTCTGTTTAAATAACTTAAACAATAATCAATAAAACAATGCAATATACATTCAAGTTATATACGATAAATAACATTAATGTACTATTGTAATTTTTGAATTAAACATAGTTTTTGAAATTTTCTAAATATAGGGTTATGTGATCGAAAGTCATGTAAATTTGGTACATGAAATGATTACCATGCAACACTCTTTTTTTTTTCTGTGTCTTTTTGCTTCTGATATGAAACAAAAATATTCCCACAATGCTTTTTATCATAGTTAAAATTAAAAGGCTAAGACTTAAGACAGACCTAAGTCAAAACTTAAAACAGATTGAACGTTAAGCCTCAAAATGACTTTAAAGATGCACTTAAATTATATCTATGTATGATAATCAGCTAATTCTAATTAGTACGAATTAATGGAATAAAATAGTAATAATGTAAATTAAATTAGGACTATCTAAATTGATATGATAAAAAATTCAAATTGATACAATACCGGACCGAAATTAATAATTACATATCAATGTGAAAAAATAATTCTAAATAAAGAGTGAAATTTTCTTATTTTATTTTGTCATTAATACAATTATCTATTTATCCTTTTTTTTCTAATATATGCATTAATTTTTTATATTTATCTATCTATAAAATGACTGTATGGGGCGGGCACGTTTGAATTTATTAAACTATTTATTATTTATTAAGGTTGCATTTGTATTAGGCGCTTCCTACATTTATTTCATGGAATGAAATGAGCAATAAGATATATAAAGAAAAGGATAAGGGAGAATCTCTATTAAAAAATACGTGATAATGTTACAAAACTATCTATAGTAACACATAATTTGTCTTAAATAATAATAATTTTTTCGCTAATCTTTTAATACCATCTTATTATTAAAGATTTAATTAATTATTATTACTAATTAATTCTTATTATTAATTAACTAATCGTAATTTGTACAAGTTATGGAATTAAGGCGCGCGTAGCGCGCTAAAATAATTTCTAGTAAATACTAATAAGCTATTAAGAACCTGTAGGATAGAGATTTGTCGATAATAGGGATCTGCACCAGTGACAGTAAGCGCCCCAAGCGGAAAAAATTTTAGACGAAAAAATAAATGTTGACTTTATCGCTCAAAATGAGACAGCGAATAAGCGACATTCACAACGCCTATTCGAATTTTTGAACCGAAATGATTGGAAAATCAAAACGATTTTACGTATAGCTGTAATAATATTACTTATTACGTAAATAACCAATCTAAAATAGTTTCAAATAGGAGGATCTGACGTTTTGTTAGAATCTTATGAATTTTTCACTTGTGATTTACAAAAATGGGTTCGGAAAATAAAATTTAATTTTTAAATATATGTGTAAGAATTATTACATACAAATAATTCAGTGAATTCCTTACAAAAAATAATGCAGAATTAATTTTTCCTGAACAGCGTACGGTCAAAATCGTATCGAATTCACAACGCACTTTTAATTTACTAAAAGTTGTTCAGGAATTAATTTTAATTTTTAAATTCATGTGTGAGAATTATTACTTACGAATAATTCAATACAGTTCATATGAATAATTATGCAAAAAGAATTGCTTCTGAACAGCGTACTGTCGAAATTATATAGATTATCGACGCACTTTTATTTTCCTGAAAGGTGTTCAGAAAATGAATTTTTATTAATAAAATAATTTATTAGAATTATTGTATGCAAATAAATCAATAAATTTCTTCTAAATAATAATGAAAAATTTATTTTTTCAGAACAGGGTATTGTCAAAATCATATAGGCTAACTTCGCAGTTTTATTTTACTAGAAGATGTTCAAAAAATAAATTTTAATTATTAAAATTACATGTAAAAATCATATTATGCAAATAATTACATATATATGTAACAAGTAATTATACAAAATTAATTGCTTCTGAACAGCATATTGTCAATATTATAGACTATCTATGCACTTTTATTTTACTAAAAGGTGCTCTTATAGAAAATTTTAATTTCACAATTAATTTATGGGAATTATATCATACAAATAATGCAATAGATTCTTAGAAATAATCATGCAAAATTAATTGTTTTTGAACAGCGTATTGTCAAAATCGTATAGATTTTTCTACGCACTTTTATTTTACTAAAAGGTGTTCATATAAAAATTTTAATTTCACAATTAATTTATGGAAATTATATCATACAAATAATACAATAGATTCTTAGAAATAATCATGCAAAATTAATTGTTTCTGAACAGCGTGTTGTCAAAATCGTATAGATTTTTCTACGCACTTTTACTTTAATAAAAGGTGTTCATATAGAAAATTTTAATTTCACAATTAATTTATGGCAATTATATCATACAAATAATGCAATAGATTCTTAGAAATAATCATGCAAAATTAATTGTTTCTGAACAGCGTGTTGTCAAAATCGTATAGATTTTTCTACGCACTTTTACTTCAATAAAAGGTGTTCATATAGAAAATTTTAATTTCACAATTAATTTATGGAAATTATATCATACAAGTAATGCAATAGATTCTTAGAAATAATCATGCAAAATTAATTGTTTTTGAACAGCGTATTGTCAAAATCGTATAGATTTTTCTACGCACTTTTACTTCAATAAAAGGTGTTCAGAGTAGAAATTTAAATTCGACAATTTGTTTATAAAAATTATTACATGCAAATAATTTTTTAAATTTCTTAGGGATAATCGTGCAAAAGCAATTGTTTCTGAACAGCGTATTGTCAAAATCGTATAGATTTTTCTACGCACTTTTACTTCAATGAAAGGTGTTCAGAGTAGAAATTTAAATTCGACAATTTGTTTATAAAAATTATTACATGCAAATAATTTTATAAATTTCTTAGGGATAATCGTGCAAAAGCAATTGTTTCTGGACAGCGATATTGTCGAAATCGTATACATTTTTCTATGCACTTTTACTTTACTAAAGAGCGTTTAGCAAATAAATTTTAATTTCACAATTTATTTGTGAAAATTATAACATGCAAATAATTTTATAAATTTCATAGAAATAATCATGCACAATAAATTTTACCTGAGCTGACTCTCGTCAACATTGTGTTGATACCTCTACTTACTTTTATTTTATTAACTTCTTATTAATAACTTATCTTCAACTTTACTCATCTACTAAATGGTAATCCTCTTTGTTGACAATCCATCCATGAAGTCAATGATCCACCCTTACTTTTGGCTGCTTATTCAGACCTAAAGAAAATTATGTTTATGTTTTTGTTTAATTATAAATTTCTCATATAAAATAAAAATTTACCTTTTTTAAAATCCACACACTTTCTTGGTGTCTCCCAACTGACTTATAGCCGCAACAAACCAAAATTGTTTGAGTACGACTTTCTTCCAAGCTGACATGTAGATGAGACGGAGCCCCATTTTTATGAAAACCTGGAGTGTACGTGTACCTAGAAAAATAATGTGATGTCAGTATGTAAGTTTTATAATTTAACAAAGAAATATACTAATAAATAAATACGTACCAAAAAATTCTTTAAAATCAAATATGGGCAAGGCTTGATTGTTTCTGGTATCTAATTTGCTTGCAAGCTCGTTCGCTGATCTAATTGTATTTTTACACTTGTTGACACTCGTTAACTCAATGACATTTTTAATTCACGTTACCTAAAAAATATCAACAATTGGCGTATAAAAGTAAATTTTAATTCCACAATTCAGTTGTAAGGATTATTGCATGCTAATAATTTGATAAATCAATTATTATTAATTTTTGTAAGAAAGACACGGGAATGTTATAATGATTGCACAATGAAAGTTACAATGAATATTAGCTAGAATAATAACATGGATAAAAGGTGCATGCCAATTCGACAGAATTTGAAATCTGTGCAAGTCTAAACAATACTCTAATTAAATTTCAAGTCTAGATCTAAAAATGTAATTCTATAAAGCGCCCAGCAGAGCGGGCGAGTAACAGCTTGTAATTTATAATTCGACTATTGCTACATCAAAATATAAAAAAATCACTCCTTACACAATAACGAGTTAGACCAATTGCTAATTAGACCGTCGAATTGTTTCTGAATAGCCTATTGTCATAATTATATAGACTGACTACACACTTTTATTGTACTAAAAGGTGTTCAGAAAATAAATTTTAAGTATCAAAATTTCTTGTGAGAATTGTTACATCCAAATAATTTGATAAATTTCTTAGAAAGAATCATGCATAATTAATTGTACCTGAACTGCGTATTTTCAAAATCACGTAGACTAACTATGCACTCTTATATAACTAAAAGGTTTTCAGAAAATAAATCTTGATTTCTCAATTTATTTGTGAGAATTATTATGTGCAAATAATTTAGTAAGTTTCTTAGGAATAATTATACAAAAATAATTCCTTCTGTACTACCTTCAATCAATATCATAAAGATTTCTCAACTCACATGTATTTCACCGAATTGTTATTAATAATCTTCTTTGAACTTTACTTATCTACTGAATGCTAATCCTTATAGTTTGACAATTCATTTATGAAGTCCACGATTCTTCGATACTGACTAATTCATCTATACTCTTGGTTGATTCTTCAGACCTGAAAAAAGAATATGGTTATGTTTTTGTTAAGTTATAAATTTGTCATGTTGAAGAAAATTTACCTTTTTTCAAATCTCATACTTTTCTGGTGTCTTTAAATTCACTCATGGTCTCACCAAACCATTGTTGTTGGAGTACGACTTTCTTCCAAGCTGACATGTAGACGAGACGGAGCCCAATTTTCATAAAAATCTGGAGTGTATGTGTACCTAGAAAAAATAGTGATATGTCAGTATATAAGTCTTTTAATTTAGCAAAAAAATATATCAATAAACAAATACGTACCAAATGAAGTGATCAAACTCAAACATGGGCAAGGCTGGATTGTTTCTTGTATGTAACTTCCTTACAAGCTTATTCGCTGACATAATTGTATCACTCAATTTGTTTACAGTATTTAACTTATTAAAAATTTTAATCCACTTCACGAAAAGAAAAATGTCAAAAATTAGTACATAAATATTTGAGTTATTTAACATAACAACATTTTTTATGTGTATGCAGCAGTGCACTTGATCCTTTGTTTTGTTTTTAGGTTATGTTATGTTTCACACTATTCATTCACATTTACTGAGGATATTTCATCATGTACATGTGACTCAATCACATACACTATCTTTAGGATAAATTTTTATAATTTAACTGTTGACATCACAAATAAAACTTGCCTATTATTTTTACTATCAACAGCGCGGGGCCTTATTGTACGGACGTTAGCGCGTGGTTAACCGCATATCTTGATTTAGGGCGGCAATTTTTAAACCATCAGTAACATTTGATGTCGTTTCTTTTTATTATTTATAAAATTATTATTTCTTTTTCATTAATAAAAGTTATAATAAACTGAATTTAACTTTTGATTTTTTTTATTTATCTATGATCGCAGTATACTTGCGTTTATTACTCATTCGTTTTCTTATCATGAAATTACAATTCAACTAATATTCAATCGAACTTATAATAAATGATCTTATAAGAATAATGACAAACATAATTTTTATCTAGGTCTACTATTCTCTCTCTTCATAGATATTTTCTTAATCATAAAAATTAAATTCATTTGCTATATTCAATTACATTTCTACACGGAGGCAATTAAATAATTAAAATTACCATTCAGTTGTGGTTAAATTTTCTATAGTTAAAAGATAAAAGAAATTTTGTAAGTCAAATATGACACAAAATCACTCTTGAGATTGAAAATAATTTTTGTGAGATTTTTTTCAATGAACGCACTATAAATAAAAATTCCTCTGTTTATTTTACACTGTCCTCTGATTCTTGACACTAATTTTGGAGCTCTTTGATGGATCCACTCAAAAAATAAAACAAATTTTGCAACTCAAGTGACACAGAATCACACATGAGACAGACAATAATTTTTTGGAAATCCTTCACAGCAACTTCATCAGAAATTTAGGTCTCTCTGGTTTCTTTACACTATCCACTGAAATTTTATGATACTGATGTGCATTATTAATCACTATAGTTATAAATTTTTCACATTTTTAACTTCTCAAATATCATATAAAATAAAAGTATTTTTTGAATATTAACATAACATACACCCAATTTTTAAATAATTTAATTTTAGCAATGATCTACATGTCAAATTATCGCTTTGTTAAGATATATCTTTCATACAATTTAATGCTATTTTATTTTTAGATAGATTCTGTCACTATTTTCAATAAAATTTCTGAATGTATAATTAAAATTAACCTATAAATTTTAGTTTCTGTCAAATTATCTCCTCATCAATCACACAAAATTTTTTTTTATCTTGATTAAAATAAAATTCAGCCAATACTTTCAATAGATTTTTATATTATTAATCATAACAATTAATGCAACCAATAATAAAGTAAAAAAATTAATAACAATAAATCTCCAACTCTTTTGATTTATGTCTCTGTCAGCGCCTTACATATATTGTAATTTTCCAGATTCTTTTCTTTATTATAAAACTTTAATTTACCCACTACTCGGCCAAATTTAACAACTGATATTCATAAACTTTTCTATATCGATTCTATTTTTCGAAAATAAATAAATTGTTTTCCATTGCTTCATCAGTGTAAGTTGAAGTCACTCACTTCCTTTACAACGTTTTCAAGTAAATTATTTAAAATAATTGCTAATAACTTTTTGCTCATATGATATATCTACTATCATATTTTATAAAATCATATTTCTTGTTATTATTAACAACAAATTCACTTACCAATCAAATAAATAATTACTAATATTAGCAAACTTCACAATTTGTTGTAAACTTATTTTTCATCATACCATACAATTTTTTTTTGTCATAAAAATTAAATTAAACGACCATTCTTTCTTATTTCCAAAGGAAAACTTGAGGATAAATGCGAAAATTTTAGAAATTGTTTCATCATTTTAAAAATGAAAATCACCATTTGATTAATAAATAAATAAATAAAATATATAAGTACGTATACATGTCATTTTTATTCTTTGAATTATGAATACAAGTACAACGATATTATTAGGTTAACCTGTAGATAAATTAAAAGTATTAAAATTAAAAGTATTGTAATTATTGTATGTAGATTAGGGTGTGCCAAAATGTAACTTCCGTGAGGAACCTTTTAAAATTGGAATTTTGAGTTCCGCTTTTAACAAGGGCTGTGTTTGGGCGTTTCCTGAGATATTTTGAGGTGAGACGATAAATTTGATTTTCATAGAATTCCTTAAAAGAAGTTTAGTTTGGACATTTCCGCTGAAAATTCAAAATTTGGCCGGAAGTGCCCATTGAATCTCCTGTTAAAAATTCTATGAAAATTAAATAAATCCTCTCACCCCGAAATATCTCAGGAAATGCCTTAACACATCTGCTGTTAAAAGCACAACTCAAAATTTTAATTTTCAAAGGTTCCTTATGGAAGTTATATTTTGGCACACCCTAATGTAGATTGATATGAAATTAACGAGTATTTAGAGACTGTTGCAACTGACCAGCAATTAATGTTATCATGAATTGTATATTAAAAATTAGTCAACGATGATATTTTAGTTTAATAATTAAAAAATTAAAAATATCTTGGTGGATAGTATGCAGGCTGATATGACATCGGTGGGTAGTAATATGGAGGGACTTGGGGTGTTGAATACTGAGAGACCGGTGGCATAGGATACTGAGGGACCGGTGGCATAGGATACTGAGGGACTGATGGCATGGGATATTGAGCAACTGGTGGCATAGAATACTGGGGGACTGGAGGTATGGGATATTGAGAAACTAATGGCAAATGATATTGTGCATATTGAGGATAAGGGGAATATTGGGAAGAATCTTGAGAAGAGTGACGGATTGGTGGATGATTAGATAAGTAAGAAGCTGAAGCAGGTGTGGATTGACTTTTGAATTCAGAGTTAGAGCTGTTACTAGTCGTGGAAACGCTTTGCGAGATTTCTTGATGCTGAGATTCTTTGCCGTGTATTTGTTTGTATTTTTCCTCGATCTCTTCTTGCAGTTTTTTTACCGTATCAAATCTGAAAGATTCGAACAATGTTCTATTTAATTTTCTAATTCTTTTTATTGAGCGGTTGAAGTTTTTGAATTGACCCGGACAAAGATTTTGTTGCATTTTTCGGTTCTGATTTGATTCAACTCTTGGTGCGATAGGATCTGCTTGAGGTCTTTCGGGTTCTAATAGCAAGTTGTCTTGACGTGCTGGGGGCACTTGTTGCTGAACAGCAAGTACTCTTGGTGCGACAGGATCTGCTTGAGGCCTTTCGGGTTCTAAAGGCAAGTTGTCTTCACGTGCTGGAGGCACTTGTTGCTGAACAGCAAGTACTCTTGGTGCGACAGGATCTGCTTGAGGCCTTTCGGGTTCTAAAGGCAAGTTGTCTTCACGTGCTGGAGGCACTTGTTGCTGAACAGCAAGTACTCTTGGTGCGACAGGATCTGCTTGAGGCCTTTCGGGTTCTAAAGGCAATTTGTCTTCACGTGCTGGAGGCACTTGTTGCTGAACAGCAAGTACTCTCGGTGCGACAGGGTCTGCTTGAGGTCCCGCAGGAGTCACAGCTTCATGTCGACGAGTGGATCGTCGCACCGCGTTCAATTGGTGACGCCCGGTGACGGTACGTATCTGTCGTTTCCCACGACCTTAAACAATAATTTTATTTTTAATAGATAATAATTAAAATTTAAATGTTAGTAATGTTATTAATATAAAGTTTTTTACCTTTTTCTCGGTTATACGGATTCATAATTTATATGGAACTCTCGAAGTTGCGTTAATTAATACACTGCAACCAAAAATTATTGTATGGAAATTATAAATGTTATTATTTTTATTTTTTATTTTCAGTGTATTATTATCATTTTATAATTAATGTTATGATAAATTTAATCATTTCGTTTAATACATCTAGCATATTTATCAAATTGATTGATTAAAAATAACAATTAGGTTATTTGTTAAAGTAACATTCAGTAGTAAAAATTTATTTTTTATAATTAACACTTACCGAAAGATCAATGCAGTTATTAACTCTACTGGATCTGAATTTGTAGTTTTTATTCTAAGAAACGTGGATTCCTAAAGAAGATTGAACTAAATAGACAAAGTAACCATCAAAAGCCAAAGAAATGACTTTCTTTTATTTCTGGCTTGGGTCTGAGAAAGTTTTAACAATATGATCACCAGATGGTAGTCCAGTAGGTAGAGAAATAACAAGCGATTTTTTTTTTAAATAGAAAATTCTAAATATTTTTGTATGTCTATAATTTTAATATTATGTAATTTAGGCACTAAAAAACATACACTTAATTTGCCAAGCGTTTATTCGATTACTTATGCATTAAATTAGGATGATTCCTATATACTAAAATTGATGGTTGATTGAAGTTAGCTTAGTATCGAAATAACTCGAAAGTATAGACCCTGATTCAAGATTATTGATTGGTTCAAGATTAAAGCGCGCGCGTAGCGCGCTATTCAAATTTTTAGTAAAGTTTAAAAAGTATACCGTAAGTGACCGTGGCACAAACAGCAGAGAGAGAGAGAGAGAGAGACTCAAGCAGGGATGCGAGCTATTAAACGAACTATCATATCTCATACTCTGGGTGATAATTTGAATCCACTTTCATATGCTATAAATTGAATCATAAAACTTGAAGTAGCGGTGATGGAACTTTTTTTTCTCCTTCAATACAATCTTCGTGTCGATGTTACTAATTGGTTAGCAAAAAAACTTTCTACTTTTTTTACTTCCCGCTAAGAAAATTGCAAATTTTCAAAAATCGGGAAGTTATTGGTTTTACCCCGTTTTGAAAAAATCGAGTTTTCATCAGATCTCGACGTTTTGAGGTCCTAGGAAGCTTCCCTTTCTATTCCTGAGAGGGTGTCACTCCGTCTGTGTGTGTGTGTGTGTGTGTGTGTGTGTGTGTGTGTGTGTGTGTGTGTGTGTGTGTGTGTGTGTGTGTGTGTGTGTGTGTGTGTGTGTGTGTGTGTGTGTGTGTGAGTGTGTGTGTGTGTGTGTGTGTGTGTGTGTGTGTGTGTGTGTGTGTGTGTGTGTGTGTGTGTGTGTGTGTGTGTGTGTGTGTGTGTGTGTGTGTAAGTGTGTGTGTGTGTGTGTGTGTGTGTGTGTGTGTGTGTGTGTGTGTGTGTGTGTGTGTAAGTCTGTGACCCGCTTATAACTTTTGAACGGCTCGACCGAATCGAACAAAACTAGTGGCATTCCAAAGAGTTTCATTAAACTTAGATTTCCTGAAAATTTGAACTGATTCCGACCGATAAATTTTGAGAAAAATCAAAAAAACCCCAAAAAATTAAGAAAAATTTTATTTTTAAATGTTGATTTTTTGGAATAACTTTTAAACGGCTTTTTCGATCAACTTTAAAATCTAATCAGCTCTTAACCTTGAAAAACCACATCGAATGCCGTTTTGAAAATCAAAATCGGTTGATTCGTGCGTGAGTTATCGTTGTCGAAAGAAAACCAATAAAAGTGTTTCTTCGGAATCACTTCGAAATTCCTGAATCGATCAATTCGAACTTAAAAGTTCTTTATGGGGCCTTATAAACCGCATCGACTGCCGCCAAGAACGTGAATGTCGGTGCATTCAGTCAAAAGTTGTTGCGATTTGAAAATTCAAAAATAGTGTTTTATTAAATCTCTATCAAACTTTTGAGCTAAAAAGCCTAGAAAAGCTATCTCTTTGAGCTCGAAGAGCTCAAAATGACGCGAAAATTCTATTTTTGAGCTCGAAGAGCTCAAAGAATGAATATTTGCAATTTTGAGTGTTTAAGTATGAAATTCGCGGGAAGTTGCAGGGATGGCCTTTAGGGTCAGCCGTTTTCCAAATTTTTGTATATTGTCTCATTCATATCATAATTCTTTATTTATTCATGTCACTCGTTTTTTTATTTTGAAATATAACTAGATCTCATCATTAATTTAAAAAGTTATTAAGCTTCAACAACGATATTTTAATAATAGTACTATCTGTTTTTAGTACCGATTTTATACTTAACAATCTATTACTGAAAAAATTTTCATATACATTTCATTGAAGGTTAAAGAAAATTGCAAACTGTTTTTCTATTAAAAAATAGATATATATCTTTATACTTTAGGGTTCAATTTTACGCTAATGATTACAAATTGTAATGATTTTTCTTTTGTTTAATTTTTAATTAAGGTAAAGTACCCGGTAGTTGAACAGGTTTTAAAGTAAAACTTATTTGATCCTACTTTTAATACATAAAGATTTAATTATTAGTTCAAATTAGTGATTAGATAGATTTTGAGAAATCGTAAAAAAACTACAAAAAAAAATTTTTTTTAAAGTGGTTTTTTTGGAATAACTTTTAAACGGCTCTACCGATCAATTTCAAAAACTAATCAGCTCTTAACATAAAAAAACCACGTTGATCGCCGCCAATCCGGTAAAAATCGGTTAATTCGTTCGTGAGTTATCGTTGACGAAAGAAATCCGAAAAAGCGTTTTTTCGGAATTACTCTGAATTTTTCCACTCTGTCGATATAAACTCAAAGATTTTTATGAAGCTTAAAAACTGCGTCGAATGCCGTCAACCGCGTGAAAATCGGTTCATTCATTCAAAAGTTATTGTGATTTGAAAATTAAAAAAATAGTATTTTATCAAACTTTTGAACTCGAAGAGCTCAAAAGCATACAGAAGCTATTTTTGAGCTCTCCGAGCTCAAAATAATACACAAATTGTATTTAAGAGCTCGAAGAGCTCTAAAACGTCATAAGTGCAATTTCAAGCGTTTAGGTATAGAATTGGCGGGAAGTTGCAGGGATGGCCTTCAGGGTCAACCGTTTTCCTAATTTTTTTCTTAATTTTCAAAAGGAAAAAAATAGTAGCCATGGAGGTCCCTTTGTAGTTTGTTATTACAAATTTTCGGGAGAATCAAAATATGCAAGTTGCAGGTATGACCTAAAGGGTGAATTGTCTTACTAATTTTGTAATTGAAATTTTTTTTAAATCTCGACTGGCTTCAAATGGCTCACTGATATCTGAAATAGTAACTATTCGTAACAATACAAGTGAAATAATAAATTTAATTTTTAATCGAGCTTTAAAGGAAGGTTTCGTCCCGATTGTGACAATTATTACAAAACATTTTGTAAATTTTTATTGTCACTTTCTACCTTAGACCTTCAGTTATAGAAATTAACATAGACAAATACGTATCTTATAACATTTAAGGACTTTTTCTTCACGACACAGAATAATCAATAAAAATATAATTACTGAGTCTACAAAATTATTCAGGATTTATAAGCATATTGAGTTTTTTTAAACTATCTTTTCATATCAATATAGATATTTTTTCCTCTAGTCTACAAAAAAATAACAACTCAAAAGCTCATTTTTTACGTAACTTTTGTAATTATACTCAATAAAAAATTTGTACTGTGAATATATTACGTAGAAGATTAATTCCTCAAGTAAATTTTATAAGTGTATACAGTTTTCATGCGTATATAATACACGTATTTGAACGACTCGTTCAATTTTTCCTCTAACACGGTATTTAGGACTCATCAGTAAGGCTATTACGTGTTAATTAATTAAAACGTGTTGTAGGAATGTAATTTCTTGATTAGAAAATATTATCATGGATATCTTTGCCGTAAAAATTTAATTGAAAAATTAATAAAATTAAGATATATTATTATATAACTGTATAATACGAATGGCAATTGTTAATTTCCATTGCTTATTATAAGGCTCAATTATGGGAAGCACAAGGAAACTGTAATAATTTTTGTGACGTATTATGTCATAAAAATGCTTTCTCATTTCTATTTTATCTTGAGAATATTTTAAGGTACAAGGATCATCACCCAATGCAATAGATGTGGCAAATGCTGCAGCATATACCCCACACGTACTATTATCAGGCTGTTGAGTTACCAATTTAAAAATTACTTTATTCTCTCTTAATTGTTGTGGATATCGGACTTGCAGATATTTCTTTTCGAGACCAGACAATTTGTCAAAGCTACTTCTGTTCAAGCTATCATAAATAGCAACATAGTGTCCATCAAAGTACAAACAACTCCAATGTTCGAAATTCTTTTCTCCACCAATGATCACTAAATCATTGCTTGAAGTTGATAGTTTCAAAGGGTTCACAGCAGTTACTGGTAAATCAGTCGTGAAATTTTTCTCTTCTAACAACAATAAAAATCGAGAAATAGAAAGGTCATCCAAATAACTTTTATCATTTAGAATATTATCTGCAAAATCTTCAATTGGTCGGTTTACTACTAAAGCCCGATAAGTATTGAGAGTCTCTTCATCGTAATCACTAATTGATGAATTTACAGAACCATTTTGAGCATCATTCGGTTGTTTTGCTTTTTTTGTTAATTTAACAGCATCTTTTTGACTCTTTTTTGCCCTAGCTTCAATAGTAAATGCAGCTTCACGGATAGGCATACTTCGTACTAATCTGCTGTCAACAATTTCATCAATTAAAGCTGAATAGTAAAATCTATTCAACTTATTCTTAATTTTATTCTCCCAAAAATCATCATCTTTACTAACTAATTCAGAAATTTTTAAATGATTTGGTGTGAAAACAGCAAAATAACAAAATTGTCTGTTAGTTACATGAAGCTGACCTTGGATTATGTAATAAATCGGATGATTTTTGTTGATTTTGTTGGCAGCTTTTTTATCGAATAAATTATTCATATTTCGATTACTTTTCAATGCCGTTTCAACGTCAATTTGCTCATCATCAGATAGATTAACAACAATAACTATCGAATCATCATTAACAAGTCCGTCAGGCCTTGCGCATAAATAGAAACTTTCTACATCATCAGAAACAAATATACCACACCGTTCAATTTTATGACTGATCTGGGATTCTAATAATTGGAGAGCTTTCACTCTATGATTTTCCATAGATAGCAATACATCGTCATCATACATAACAGGATTATATATATCATTGATGACTGGTATGCATGAAGTCGTTTCCAACATACGGCAAATTTTTCCAAACATGTAAGAAGGAATCATGTCTTGTTCATAACCGTGTGGTACTCCGAATGGATGATTTCTTGTTTCAGCTTCAAGAATATTTCGATTTCTTTGACGTTCACGGAGCTTGTCATGATGATCTTCTTTGTATTGCTGATAGTTAACAGGGTCCGTTTCGCAAAGATCAGGCTGAGCTGCATTGGAACCATAATCTTTATCAGGACCATGATACGTTCGCCTATTTTTTTTCTGTTGTTTGTTAATTTCACGACACTTTGTATTTATTAGCCTCTGAGAATTTCGTTCTTTTTCTAGTTTTACGATTCTTTCAGGAACACTTTTTTTGGCAAATTTATAGAATGTTGACAAGTGAGCACCGGAAGTAATTTGGTCAAGAGTGCCCATGTGAACTCTGTCATGAAATTCATCGGCACCACCGTATTGAATTCTTTTACCAGAGAGGTATTTCGCTAATACTCCATGATATTGCTCAATTTTATTGGTATTTAGAAAATGTAATAAATGCATGGCGTTTTGACTCAAATCAGTAATGATTTTTTCAATACGCGAATATAAACCATATTCTTTTATTTTAGGTAAATGATTTGATTTAGATTTATCACACGACCATTCAGTAGGACACTGAGCATGGTCGCCAAAAACATGTAAAGGAGCAAGTAGTATATTTTTTCGCAATACTTCTGTATTTTCTTCGAAAATTTTCTCTTTTTCTGTTTTTGAAAGACTTTCAGATTCAAAATCTTTTCTTAAACGCTCAATATCCGCTGTAATTGTTCTACGAATTTTTAATCCACTGTATTTAATTATATTGCGTACAGCAGCAGGAACTCGTCGATTTGGAACTCGAGCTTTTGCGGCTTCTCTAATTTTTGTTCCTACGGAACGAAATATATGAAAAGAACACTTGATTCTCTCTACTTCAATATTATACTTCTCATAAGGCTTCGATTCCTTAATTATTTTTAACGTAGAACTATCATCATCAGAAACCATTACAGCATAAATTATTCCATGAAGTTTTAAACTACGATTGAATAATATACCTGTCGCATGTGGTTCCATGCTTGAGGAGCTTTTCTTTCTATCGTAATTCATGAAGCATTTATGAGCTGGCGGCTCACAATTACGTTTTTGATGGACACGGCAAGTATAACAATATTTATTAACTACTTCGACATCAATAACTTTCTGAGTAGCACAACCAATAACTGCAACTGAAGCTCCAAGTGAATCGTGTCTGCCTCCTCTATAACTTCGTTTATCGTAGAAGCCATCAGTTATGACTTTTATTAGAGGAATACCATCGGAGGTAACATCACCATTTTTAATGGCAATTTCGGCTTCTTCTAAGGCATTTTTATGCATTTCTTCAGCAAGAACGTTTCGAAGAGGTTCAACTAGTTTTTTCGATGTTTTTCATAAGTTTTATTTGTAATGTACGGTATATCAAACACAGCCAAAATAGTCTGAAATACTGCGAAAGAACTTGCAGAACCAATAACGCTTATGGCGGCAGTTTCATTGATATCGAATTTATTTTCTTGTTTTACTGAATTTGTCCAAAATGTATCAATCATTTTACATTCGAGACACTTCCAGTACAATAAAGTATTTAAGCCGACATCTAACTTTCTAAAACAATGGAAGTTTTCCCTTGTCTAGCACAATTAGGTAGATGATTCTTAGAATTACCTAACTTTGTAAACTCTTTTATAAAATGAGCGAGTTCAACTATTCGACAACCGCTTATAATAGACTCAATGTCTGTTGGTTTTTCGGAAGATGATGCTTCAGTATTATTTTGGACATCGTTATGGGGATCACAATTTTGCAATTGGGATGATGAATTTTCTGGAGACTTTTCAGATTCTTGTTCCGAATCATTATCATCAGAATTTGATTCAATATCAGATAAATTATCAAAATTGGAAACGCTGGATGAAAAAGAATATTCAGAAAATTCATCATCATTGGCTTTGTCATGCACAAATTTATCAGAAGGTGTAAACTCAGAATCACTTGATATCTCTGATTGTTCGGAGTCTTCATGATCATTAATATTAATCCCAGATATGCTACTCTCGGAGTTATCTAGACTACCTCGATCGGGACTATTCCCTCTTTCTGATTGCTTAGAATTGGTACCAACTACAGGTGATACAGTTAAGCTACTTTCACTTTGTTTATGACTATGAGAAACTGTATTTCTATCATGAAAGAAATCAAGTTCGGATTCATCAAGATCCGTAGATTCTTGACTATTCCTTTTTTCTGATTGCTCAGAATAAACTTGATGATTATCATTAACTATATTAAGATTACTAGAACTACTATTAGTCAAATTGCATGCATTTGAAGTTTTGTCGCTTTTATGGACTAATTCAAGTTCGAATTCATCAACACCCGTAGGTTCTTGACTACTCCTGTTTTCTGATTGCTCAGAATATACTTGATTATCATTAGCGATACTAATATTATTCAAATTATTTTGATTTTTAATGCATGCATGTGTAACTTTATTGCTTTTATCAAATAAAACAAGTTCGGATGCATCAAGACCCGTAGGTTCTTGACTATTCCTTTTTTCTGATTGCTCAGAATAAACTTGATGATTATCATTAACTATATTAAGATTACTAGAACTACTATTAGTCAAATTGCATGCATTTGAAGTTTTGTCGCTTTTATGGACTAATTCAAGTTCGAATTCATCAACACCCGTAGGTTCTTGACTACTCCTGTTTTCTGATTGCTCAGAATATACTTGATTATCATTAGCGAAACTAATATTATTCAAATTATTTTGATTTTTAATGCATGCATGTGTAACTTTATTGCTTTTATCACATAAAACAAGTTCGGATGCATCAAGACCCGTAGGTTCTTGACTATTCCTTTTTTCTGATTGCTCAGAATAAACTTGATGATTATCATTAACTATATTAAGATTACTAGAACTACTATTAGTCAAATTGCATGCATTTGAAGTTTTGTCGCTTTTATGGACTAATTCAAGTTCGAATTCATCAACACCCGTAGGTTCTTGACTACTCCTGTTTTCTGATTGCTCAGAATATACTTGATTATCATTAGCGAAACTAATATTATTCAAATTATTTTGATTTTTAATGCATGCATGTGTAACTTTATTGCTTTTATCACATAAAACAAGTTCGGATGCATCAAGACCCGTAGGTTCTTGACTATTCCTTTTTTCTGATTTCTCAGAATATACTTGGCTTGAGTTACACACAAAACTCGCCGGTTCACGAGTTACTGTTTGATTAAGATTATTACTATTACCTAAATTAATGAAATGATTATTATAAAAAGGAATGTTACTTTCTGTCATATCCATTTCCTCCTGTTCTTCCTGTTCTTCACAATGATCATCTACTCCATCCAGATCCAGAAGATAGTATTCTTCGATAACTTCTTCTGCTTCGTCTGCTTCTACTGTTGAATTCGATGCGACTATCAATTCTTCACGTCTCCTTTTCCGGCTGTTGAGCAATGAAAACATAAATATATTGTTGAAATGACAAAACTGCAGAACTTCAAAAAAATATCTACAAAGCAATGTTTTAAAACAAGAAAACGGCTTAAATATAAGTGGGTCATTCCATGTTAAATCGATAAATAGTTGAAATCGACTCCTTTCGATTTGGAAAAATTTTGATCTGAAGTTTTCTTTTATCATATAACGAAGTTCTACCAAAAAAAAATAAAATTTTTTTTTTTTTGCAACTTTTAAATAAGGTAAAGTTGTGTAGATACAGAGTATTGTAATTTTCAGCATTAACAATTAAGTGCATGAGGCGGAAATATTAAATAATAAATTATTTTCAATTTTTCTTTACTTTTGGATATACTCTCAAAGTCAGGGTTATGTATCTACATAATTTAACTTAATTTAAAAGTTGCAGAAAAAAAAAAAAATTTTTTTTTAATTAAAAAATTCATATTTAAAAAAAAAACCTTCTAAAAATTATAGGATCTTTTAAGAACGGTACAAGGTATCATACAAAAAAAATTGAGCCAAAATTTCAAGTTCGATCATCATTTTTGACGATTTTCAAGAATTCAAAATTTGACAAATTTGGTATTTTCCAAAATATTTTTTTAGGTAGATTTCATTGAAATCTATCCATTGCATTGGTCTCATGTCAAAATTAAGTCGAAATTTTGCCATAATAGAATCTAAGTAGTCGAGTAAGGCTCAAAAATAGTATTGGTTCAAAACTTTAAATAAATATATATATATATATATATATATATATATATATATATATATATATATATATATATATATATATATATATATGGGGTATCGACCACTTTTAAATCTGACCCATTTAGATTTAGATTAAACTTTTCTATTCGTTTCTACTCTTCGAAATTTTATAGAATTCTTTCAAATTTTTTTATCCAACCCAAAAAAAAGTATGAATTAAAAAAAATGGTTTTTTTACTTTCAAATAGCCATAACTTTTTTAGACATTGACCTTTGAGTACCTTTTTTTTTGAAATTTTTGTTATTGAATAAAAGTTATGAAAAAATTCACAAAACAAATTAAATATAATCAATTCTATAAAATGATCGACTCTTTTGAGCAAAATCGTTATTTTTTCAAAGTTAGTCAGTTTATTTTTTATTTTTATTTCTCAAAAAAAACTTCAATCAATTTGATAACTATTCCCGCTCATCCCGGACAGAATCGATTTTTTTATATTTTTTTTTATTTAATTGGAAAAAAATTTGTTTAATTTAGAAAATTTGATAATTTTTTTCATATATATATATATATATATATATATATATATATATATATATATATATATATATATATATATATATATATATTTGTTAATTCCACGACACTTTGTATTTATTAGCCTCTAAGAATTTCGTTCTTTATCGAGTTTTGCAATTCAAGTTGCAGGGATGGTCTCAACTGTTTTCCTAATGTTTTTTTTATTTTTATCTTCATTGAGTTTGGTGAATCGCATAATTTTTATATTTTGAACAGTTGAAATTTCATTTAGTGGCATAATGATAAAAAAAAAAAAAAAAAAACATTTTAAGAAAAAATTTTTTTTAACAAATTTCAAAAATTCAAATTTTTGAAGAAACAAAAAACACAGTTCCAAAAATTTCAGGATGTTTTAAGATTGGTACAAGGTAGTATACAAAAAAATTTTAGTAAAAAATTTATTATCGACCGTAATTTTTGACGATTTTTAAAAATTCAAAATTTGACAAATTTGGAATTTTTTAACATTTTTTCCCAAAATACTTTCTTTTCAATAGCTCCGAATGTCCTCTTTCAAACAAACGAAAGACCATTCCTGTATCTATACTAGCGTCCGAGATATTACAAAAACAAAATTTAAAAACTGGAAAAATGACCCATATGCTGGCTCTGAAGTCACGCGAGAAGAAAGACAAATGTACAAGCCAACACTTGGGCCGATCGTGCCTCTATCGCTTGCTACGCGTTCTCGCTCGCTCTCTCAGGCTCAGGCGGAAATTCCTATTTTTGCTTTTTATTTTTAATAAATATTTGTCAACAGTTAACAAATATTTGTTAAGTGTTGACAAATATTTATTAACATTTAATAAATCATACTCAATAAATAATTTATTGACTGTTAATAAAAATTTTCTAAATCCTATGATGTTAAAAATCATTTATTAACAGTCAATAAAGCTTATTTAATATAAACAAATCATTGTATCAGTGCGTCAAATAACATATTAAAAATAAATGTACTTACGTTTGTCGACAAGCAAATCTTTTTGATTTCGGTTTTGTTTTCTTTCGTTTACGAGAACGAATGTTTTGAACACAATGATTAACATCGCAATTCTCGATGTTATCATTATCACTTTTTTTTTCATTCACCATGATTTTACTTATATCAAATTAAATTTTCACAAATGGATAATTTTATTTATATGCAGCAATATATGTTTTGAAAGACACACACTTAGTTGTAATTAAGTAATTATCTGTGAATAACTACTTTGTAAAAAAGTCAAGCGCTGACTCGTAGGATTTTATGTTTATTATACCACTACAAACATATGTAAATGGAACTATACATATATGTATATATGTATTTATTATATCGGGAAATTAGTAGCGCTTCGATGGCGCAATATTATAACAATAGTAACAAAAATATATGTTGTAACAATGGCGGCAATTTTCAAAGATGAAAAAACAATGTTGGTATGAATAAAATAATATTGCAGCTAATAACTCGAGGAAAAAACCCATTACGAAAAAAGATCGTAAAACCGTGTAATTTTTCACACTTGCGTTTTCTAAAAATATTGGTATTGAAAATCTATTAATTTAAAGAAAATTTGAAAAACTGTCATGTGATTGTTAACATATGTGATAAAGATTAATTTATGGTATATTAATTTTTTATAAATTATTCTATGTAATCATAAAGATTTTGTTATATTTTTTGTGTACCTTCAAAATAAACAAATTATATTGAGCGCTCAATTCACTGTCGTCAAGCCACTAAACCATAGAAGAGTTTTATTTTTTTACTATTTTGTTCTTTATATTTTATTTTAATTTATTTTAATGACATAAAATTTATAAGTCACTTCTGACTTTTTAATGTTTTCTAACTACGAAGTTTGTTTTAAAAATTGTTTAAGAAAAATTGCATTTTTTATTTTTTTAAATTTCTACATGTCAATTTTTTTTCTAACTTGTTTTGTAATAATTTAATTGTTACAAAAATTGTTAAAATTATCAAATATCTGCTAAATTAATTTTGATTTTATATATAATCGATAGTGAAAAAATATTCCTTTTGGTGTTTAATATGGTCGAAATCAGAACTACTCGTTGTATTAGACCTATCGACTCTTCGACTGATCGATTACGTGAATATTCATTTGTGTACAGTAGTATCGATTGTGAACAATCGAATGTAATCAGCTGACAGGCTGACAGACCTAATAATTGTTTTTAAAAGAAGAACACATATCTAAACTAAATGTTTATTATTTAAAAGATTAAAATGATAAATTTCATTTAAAAATATTTTATTGAACATGATGGTAAGTGATCAATAAATTTTCAGTTGCGTATTTTATACATATTTCATCTTCTGAGTTAACCTGAAAAATAACTGTGTTTATTTTTTATTTCTCTACTTCAAATAATTGTACATCAATGATTTCTACCTACAATAATTAATTAATTAAAAAAGAAATTTTATGTCAATTCTAAAAAACACTATTGAAACTAAGCTTTGGTAATACTTTTATAAATTTCAGTTATTGAAATAGAAAAAATTTTACGGTTTTCTTTATTTATCACAACTAAAAAAATTAACAGTAAAATTATTATACAACGCATAATTTAGTGCAGTTCTTTAATATCAATTATAACTTGGAACTAAATAGGTTAATAAATATAATTTGTACATATGAAATTTTTAATTCATTTAATTTAATGTTACAGCTTTGCCAACAAAAAATTTTTCACGTTAAAATGTGTGACTTGTACATGATTCCCAAGGATGAAGACTCTAGTTCTGATCCCGAAACCAAGAGAGCTTCTGGTATCACTGCTATTTAGGTGGCGAGAAACCCTTTCGCTGTTTTAGATCGAGGATATTCACTAGTGATAAAAATTAAAAAAAAAAAAGTGACGAAAAAGATCCAGATTCTCAACTGCGATGAAATATTCAACGCTGCAACTGGCATGCTGTTGCTTGTTGGCTCAGACCAGGTCATAATGTTCGACGTGTAGCAGAAACGCCAGCTCACGGAGGTCAAAATCTCCAAATGTCGATACGTAGTATGGTCTCAGCTCAATTCTTGAGAACACAAGAGTCAATTCCGGAGCCTAGCACGACTCAGGAGTTTTTATTTACACGACGAGCAACCATATTAAGTACGCGATTAACTCTGGCGTTTACGGAATCATCCGAACGCTGGACTTGCCGATTTATGTAACGCGTGTCAAGGGTAACCAAGTCTACTGTTTAGACCGAGAATGTAGATCCAGAATCCTAAAAATCGACCCTACTGAGCATCTTTAAGCTTCCTTTAATTAATAGGGAGTATAAGGAAGCCTTGCAGATAGTAAGAACTGCTAATTTAGTTGGAGAATCCATTATAGCATACTTACACCAAAAAGGCTACCCAGAAGTGGCACTTCACTTTGTAAAAGATAAAGCCGTTAGATCTCTAGATCAAAAATCTTGCTGGAAGAGTCTTGCTCAAGCTGCTTTGTTGCAAAGCAACCATCAGGTCGTCGAAATGAGTTACCAGCGGACAATGAACTTTGAGAAGATTTCGTTTCTCTACTTGTCCACTGATAACTTGTCATTGTTGACCGTTTTCAAGAGATTCTTCGAAGGCGCGATGTCACGAGGAAAGAATCAAGTCGATACTTTGCTGCTCCTACGAAAGGAGTCCCTCCGTCTCATCACTGGACGAACAATTCTCAGCTAGCCGTAGACCACATCCTCGTCGGTTCCTTCGAGACTGCTTGCTGTCATCTTCATAACCAAATTGGTGTTACTGAGTTTCTAGCTTACCAAGCTCATTTCCTCAATACTTTCGCTAGATCCAGGACTAGTTACGCTTATCTGTCGAATATTCTTTTGCTGAATGGATTCCCACTGCGTAACTAGAAGACTGCTATGTCTAAAACTGGGCTCCCTGCTGCTGATCTTCAATTGACGGAGTTGATCCAACGCTTGCACGGCTGCTACCAGATGACAACCGGCGATAAATTTACAGAAGCTATTGAAAAATTGCAGGCTATCCTCCTGAGCGTTCCTTTGTTGGTTTTTGACCCTAGAGAGGACATTGCTGAGGCTCAGCAACTGATACAAATTTGCCGTGAGTACATTCTCAGTCGGAAAATGAAGAGCAGGCATAAAAATACTCCTAAAGCAACACTCGCCGCGCAAAAACGAGCCTGCGAGATTGCTGCGTACTTCAGCCAGTCCATCAAATCTTTACCTTAAGAACAGCTGTTAATTCATTCTCTAAGCTAAAGAATTATAAAACCACTGCTTCGTTCGCCAGACGGCTCCTCGAATTAGGACCAAGAGCTGAAGTTACTGACCAAGTCCAAAAGATTCTTCAGGGCTGTGACAAGAATCCAGTAGACGAACACCAACTTCTGTATGACGAGCAAAATCCGTTCTCGTTATTTGCTTGAACTGACACGCCAAGGCATCTACTCGCTTGATGACGTTTACATTAGCAAAGTCAAATAACTGTGCAAGCATTAGTCTATATCATTAGTAATATATCAAATTTTTTTGATATTCAAAATATATGAGTTGAATACTCATGACTGCTAGTTAATCATAAAAATTTGCGAAGAATTCAACATCGTTAAAAAATTTACGAACATTAAAATTCCTCATGAAATGTTTTCATCAGAAAATGAGTACGTTTATTTCTTAAAGTAATCATGAATATTGAAAGGAAATAACTTTAATTTTTTTTTTCCAGGATAGAAAATGGAAACATGCCTATGGACACTTGTAGGTCCTTAAATCTTTTCTAAATAATATTCATTGGCACTGGTGACCGGCATTAAAATATTCCCGGTTTAGCATGATAATTTAACACAAAATAATAAGGTAAATATAATTAAGTTTTTATAATTAAAAATTATTCATGATCATGGTACAAGTACTTAACGTACAAAAAAGAACTTATTACATTTTGAAACGTAATTTTTGCGAGTAGAAAAATTTTTATTCTAAGTTAAACTGAAATTAACAAATAAATGATACTTACATGAATATATTAATTTTTCAATTCTATTGCATGTAGTTACTCGATGAACTGGCGCAAAACATAATAAATTATGATGCGATACGTCATAAAGATGAATAAAAATAAAGTTTAATTTTGTCAAAAACCATTTATTTACTGGAAAATAAAGTTTGTAAGTAATAACAAGAAAATTTTCATAATATTTTTACTTAGTTTGTTCATCAACACAAAAAAAGCATTAATTAGAGAGAAATTTTCAACACAGAAAATTATTTTTAAGAAAAATTGTTGAGCCAAAATATCTCAACTTAAGTAAATTTAATTTTGTTTTATAATTTTTCTCTTTCATTCAAGACGATAAATCTTCAAAAAAATTTCTGGTTAAAAAATATTTTACTTCAATCGGTTATTTCAAGTGAAAACTTCAACTATCAATCTTCTAACTCAATAAATTTAAAACATAAAAAAGTATTTTGTATAGCTTCGATGTTCTCAATCTGATATATAGTAAATAGTCTAATCGAGAAGTTAATTTCCTGCGAAAAATAGTTACAAGTCTCCTAAAAAAATATGGTGAATGTCTTAGACGATTCGGAATGACTTCCACAAAAAGACGTTTTTTAGATTTTTGTGGAAAAAAATAACAATGGCTATTGACAAAAACTGTTAAAAAAATTAGAATTCTAGTGTAATCTAGACACTTCAAACAATATCATTCCGCGGTAATAAAACTTGTATCACTATTTTTTTTTTAAGAAGTTATTCAATTGTTAATTAACGATTTTTTTACGGGTTTGTGTTGTCATAAAAGGCGGTATAAAAGTTTAAATAATTAATCTATAAATTTTTTGTTTCTTGGAGCCCTTTTTATAAACATGCTCAACAAGATGGTGTTATAAATGTTTATAAAATATTTTTATTTCATTAATTATTAATTTTTGCAGTAACAAAAAAATTAAAAATTTAAATTATGCATGTTAAATAATTTTACCGCCTTTTATGGCAACACAAACTCGTAAAAAAATTGTTTATCAACAATTGAATAATTTTTTAAAAAATGGTGTTACAACTTTAAATACGGCGGAATTTTATTGTTTGAAGTGTTTAGATGACACCAGAATTAAAAAAAATTTTTAATTCATATTTAATTGCATAAAAAAGTTATTTAAAAACTACGCTTACTACAGTGGCGGCGCGCGCATTCCAAAACTGCCGCGCGGAAGCCGATTTTCAACGCTAAATCAAAATTATAAATAATAGAGCTACAATTGCGGAAATTTCCTGCTCTTTTAGAAACTTTTTAATATTTGAGCTATCACTTATACTTTTGAGTTTTTGCCAAAAAGCTGGATGACTAACTTTTATCGGATTTTTGTTAATAACAATTGTAATTATCTGTTCTAGAAAAAATCCAAAATAGTCTTTTTTTAAATGCCATTCCGGATCGTTTAAGCCATCAACCATATTTTTAAGAGACTTGTAACTATTTTTCACAGGAAATCAACTTCTCGACTAGACTACAAGCAACGATGGAAAGAAAACTGTATTTATGATTAAAATCTATCTTCAAAAATTTTCAATATTTTTTTTAAATAAAGTAGATAAGTATACGAAAGGATATCTTCTAAAATTAGTTAATGGTATTAACTGTATAGGGACTTGAAAAATGTAGAAAAAAATTTTTATTTGCCCTCAGATATTATAACATTTTTATTCGTTTACTTGATTCTGTCTGTGATGAGAAAATTTACAGTTGTGTTACTAATTGTAACTTTGCGAATTGAGTAAAAATGCTAATGACTAACAGTGCAAAAATTTCTTGCTCAGCTTCTTGTCATTATCACTTGTTCTAAAAACTACAGCTGTTTTTACATTTAAGTTCATGTAGTTTTTTTAATATCTGTCATTAAAATTATTTCTCAAACACAATTACTGATTTTTTAGAGTATTAATCCACATATTTATTTCTTTACATTATAGATTCCACAGGATGATTGAAGAAATGGAATAGACAAGGTAAACGTTTGTTTTACTAATTATAAAACGTAAAATATACAAAACTATTAATAATTAAATGACAATTTTAGATTGAATTACCACCAAAATCTGGTTTTTTACATGACTCAAGGTTTTTTTCTTAATATTCAACAAGAGGCTGGAAACGATTGGACTAAAATCGTGTTGGAAAGTATCAATGAAGTTTACGGATTTATAATAAAAAACTTCTCAACTCGTGGACGATATTCAACTAGTCGGCCAAAAATTCATGTCAAGTTATTTAAGAGCTTTGATTAAATTAAATAAAAAATTAATATTTTGTTAGATGCAAGTAGTGTATTAACAGTCTACTCGTACTAAACTAATTTCTTATGAAATTCACTAGTAGCAAGGTTTCTTGTAAAAAAAAAAAATTTTTTTACAAAATTAAGAAGCTGGAATTTATTATCGTGGTGACTTCGCATAGTGATTTCGCATAGTATTTTTATAGAACTGTAGCAGCTATAACTACTTGTAGCGAACTTATAAATGTACGCTAAATTAAATCTTGAAATAATGAACATAATAAAAAAATAGATATGTTTAGATTGTTGTATTGTTATATGTAAGCCAAAAGATTTTGAGAAATCTCAAAAAAAAAAAAAAATTGAAAGAGATAATTGTTAGAGCTCAAAAAACCACGTCGATCACTGCTAAGTACGTGGAAATTGGTTGATTGGTTCATGAGTTATCGTTGTTGAAAAAATTCGGAATAAGTTAATTTATTTTAATTTCTCCAAAATTTTCAATCTAATAAATTCATATTCAGTAGTAAATTATAGAATTTAAAAAACTTTGTCTAATGTTGCGAACTGCGTAAAAATCGATTTATCCATCCAAGAATAATTGCAGTTTGAAAATTTTATGAATAGTGTTTTATTAAACTTCTGTCAGACTTCTGAGCTCGAAGAGCTCAAAGACGTCATAAGTACAATTTTAAGCACCTAGGTATGGAATTAACGGGAAGTTACCGGGATAGCCTTCAGGGTTTTCATAATTTTTTTTTACTCTACTTGTTTTTACGGCGCATTTAAGATGAAAAAATGTCATAATAGGAAAAAAAAAGATTTCGATATCTTCTTTGTCTTCAAAAGTTGGAAAAAAATTTTGGCTCTCCTGTTTTTGGATTAAATTTCTATTTTATCTTTTTTTGATGTTTTTGATATATATATTTTTTTGAAAAGTACATAAAAAAACGAACAATTAAAAAAAAATTTTAATATCTCAATTTTTTAAAAATTTATAAATTTTTTTGAAAATTTTTTAAAACTGTGAAAATCAACCTTTTTTTTTTAATTGTTCATTTTTTTATGTATCAAAAAAAATATATGCCAATAAAATCAAATGGAAGTTTTGTTTAAAAAAATTAAAATTGAAATGGTGGACCCCATTTGTAAATAATTACCATAATTTTTTTCCAATTTATTAACGAGTGTCGAATAAAAAAACTGGGATAATTTTTATTCTCAATTGGCCTTTATTTTGCCATCTAACGACGATAGTTTCAACTATATAATTTACTTGTGGTGTCATCTGGTAGCTAGATTAAAATTGAGAAAATTCAAATTTTTGTTGTCATTTCAGTCACAATCCTAACCTTCAAGCATTTTACACGCGAGTTTAAAATTCTAAGTAATAAGTAATTAAAATTAAAATGTAAAAGAAGGCAAACGTACATTAATTATCAAGGTTGATGTACCTTCCAAGTTTCTTGATAAATTTTTTGGAAAAAAGTTTATTAATGGTTTCGGAGGGTAGGTGCACTTTGCGCGAGAAAATTTGAATTTTTTGCAAATGGCGTCTATCCTACATGTTCTTAATGAATATACTTTTCTCACTGTTAAATATTCATTAGATGATAAAAAATGTTTATTAAAATTTAACAGATTAGATCATTGTCTTCGAATAAATCAATTTATTAATAGTCAATAAATCTTTCTATCAGTGTATGTTGATAAATAATAATTTACAAATTTAGCAAAAAATTTTGTCCATCATGCTACGATCATATATACGATTTGCATCACTTGTAGCTGTTACAAACTCTACTTTTTAATTAAATCTGATAGGTAAACGGGTAAAGAATTAGGCTTTCAATTATCAGGTCCCAGGTTCGGTTGCCACGCGTGACAGTTTTTTTTTTCTATGGAAATAATTCTATGTAATGATTTCAGTTCTATATAATCATATATAATTGTATATAATTGTATAGGACTATTTTTCATATATATTTATGTATAAGTATAAATAATCTTTTTTATCTTTGCTTAAAGAATAAAAAGTTCTAAAAAACTGGGGAGTTTTTTTTTGTTGTTAAAGTCAAGAAATTGTTCAATTATGAAATCAATAGAAAAATTAGTAACAACAATCAAGTTAACTCAATTATACTGAAAATAATTTATTATTGAACATTGAAATAGTTAAACTAAGAACGTTACACTCAGATCAGTTAGTAGCACTCGTGACACCACTCGAGACTTTAACGCAGGCGGACTAGGTTTGAATTCCTTCATATTCGAGTTTTTGTTGAATAAATTTCTGTAAACTATTAGTTCATCACCTCAGAATAATAGTAATTCGGGAATAAACAACGAAAATAACTTCTTTTCTCGTGTTGATTTAGCTAAAATTGGATTTTTTGCCTATGCTCCGCTAATGCTTGATTACTATGTTCAGCCGATGCTCAGTCGCCTATATCGGCTTGGTGTTACTATCCAATGCTTGTCCAGCCTTAGCCCAAAGATATTTCACAATAACCAGCCGATACTTGAAGATAGTGGTTTCCAGTCTTAGCCGAGTATCGTGCCGATGTTCATTTCTTGTATAGGTTAGTCTTTCAAAAGTTATAAACAGTTCACATACTTACACACACACACACACACACACACACACACACACACACACACACACACACACACACACACACACACACACACACACACACACACACACACACACACACACACACACACACACACACACACACACACACACACACACACACACACACTCCAGCTCAGATGGAAGAAGATGGACAGCCAATGAAAGTTCCTCCAAAAATTGAAGGACCATTTGCTCCAGTCAATATTCAAACCCACCCAGGAAGGATTGACTCTGCACCGACCGCCACCGGCCAACAGTCGCCAATGGAGAGGCTCGGTAGTAAAATTGAAGAATTAACCGACTTCATAAAAGACAAGAAGAATCTCCATCATGAGATTAGAAAATTGGTTACGTCTATTGGCACGGCATATAGACTGGCTAACAAATTACCAACGACATCAGCGACAACCACCCAACCATTTGAGTGGATGACCACAAAGCCACAGCCAGTGTTGGTCACTCCTGAGAAACTGCCACCGCAAAGAAAGCGCAACAAAAAGAAGCAGCTTTCCACGCCCACCCCATCTTCAGCAAGTGACAATCCAGCAGCAGGTTTTGACGCAAAACCCGCTGCGCCAGCACATCTTTGAAAATAAAATCGGCATTTGTCTTATCTGCGAGCAATATCTAAACATCGAAGGAAAAACATCGTTCGCAGATAAGTCCGGCACAGCAGCGATCTGGATAGCAAACTCGAAACAGGTCACTGTCAACAACAACGGAAGCAAAGCAGGCTTCGTCTGGATTGAGACCCCCTTGACCTTCTTGATGAGTGTCTACCTTTCATCCAACGAGGGGATTAGTGAGTTTCGCCAGAAGTTGGCAAACATGGAGGCCAACATCGGCAAGATTGACGGCGATGTCATCGTAGCGTGTGATTTCAACGCCAAATCGGCTGAATGGGGTACTGACTTCTCTGACACCAGAGGAAACGAAGTAGCAGACTTCGCAGCAAGACTTGACCGCATAGTACTAAACACTGGAATCACTACAACCTTTAGAAGACCGGGGTACAAGGAATCCCTCTTAGACATTTCGCTGGCAACCCCAAGGATAGCCAACATGATCGAAGACTGGACTGTATCCGGAGAACACAGTGGCAGTGATCACCAGTATGTAACATTCAGAGTTGCAATGGCACCTGCTCCCGCTCCACAACGAGTTCTTCAACAGCAGAAGTGGAACGGTAAAAGGCTTTATCTAGAAGCAGTGCGTGCGTCACTTGCACGAAGCTGGTCGACCCTACAGAATAATCCAACTCCGCAGTTTTATCATCCTCATCAGTTATTGTCAGGTTTTAATTGATTGAACCGAAAATTTCAGAGTAACCCCGAAAAAACACTTTTTTCAGTTTTCTTTCGTTCACGATAACTCACGAACAAATCAATCGATTTTGACCGGACTGGCAGCAATCGACGCAGTTTTTGGGATTGATCGGTAGCGCCGTTAAAAAGTTATTCCAAAAAAACCACTTATCAAAAAATTTTTAACTTCCCGCTAAAAATCTCAGATTTTCAAAAATCGGAATCTTATTGTTTTTACCCCGTTTTGCAAAAATCAAGTTTTCATCAGATCTTGACGTTTGAAGGTCACAGGAAGCTTGCCTGACTACCCCCGCGAAGTTGTCACTATGTCTGTATGTATGTGTGTGTGTGTGTTTTTTTTTTCCAAAGAGGTACGAAAAAAGATCATCAAAAGACACTGCTATCGTTAACTCTGTCGCCCATCTTACGGCAGATATCGATAGTCGGCAGTGTGGAGATTTTTACCCACTAAAAAAAAAACATTCCTCTTCCCCTCTCCCCTAGATGGTACGGGGAGGACTGGATTGGAACCGCGTTAGCATTACTTCAATCCAGCCATGCTGCATCTCACGACGCCTACTCCTGGCTACTGGTCTCTTTCTGCGATTTTGTCTTTCGGGAGGTGCTGTGCATAAGCTGCAACAGCAGACCAGTTTTTCTCTTGTTTGATCATATAGGTCACCAGGCTTGAGGGGGAGAGCCTGGTGCCAATGATCTCTTCGGTGCTTCTTCTGTAGTCATTCCACCGAGCACACCCGAAGAATGTGTGTTCGGCGTCGTCGATTTTAACCGGGCAGTATTTGCATGTTGGTGTGTTGTGTAAACCCATCTTGAAGAAATAGGCGTTGTACTGCCCATGTCCTGTCAGTAGTTGGGTCAGGAAAAAATCCGTGTCCCCGTGTTTCCGAGAGACCCAGGCGTTGATGTTTGGGATCAGTCGCGCTGTCCATCTGCCTGTCTCGCCCGACGTCCATCGGTCCTGCCACTCTTGCTGCGTTTCCGTTTTTATCTTCATTTTTGCCTCCTTCATGTTTTCGCCGCCGATTTTAGCATCGTAGAGTTTTGCTCTTTCAAACGCTAATAGGTCGATGAGCGCGGCTTCCGCAATGACCAATACAGCTGCTTCTGAAACTGTGCGGTAGGCGCAGGCAACCCTGAGAGCGCCTCGCCGCTATACTGCTGCTATCTTTCGCCGGTAGGTTTTCTGCTTTAATATGTCTGCCCATATCTCCGCTCCATAAAGCAGTACCGAGTGGACTGCTTCTAGAAGAACTCTTCTCTTTTTTGTTCTTGGTCCCATGGTGTTGGTCATAATTCGTGCTAGGCTAGACACAGTCTTGCTGGCTTTCTTGCATGCACTGTCGAGGTGTTCACGGAAAGATAGTTGAGTGTTGTTCCTCCCAAGTCCACAGCGAATGGTTTTGGGAACCATTTTTGACATGTCAAAACGACCATCTCGGTTTTCTGTTTGGCGAGTTTCAGGTGATGCTTATCGAGCCAAGTCTCGATGGTGTCGATGGTTTCCCGAACTAGCATTTAGGCCTCTTCTACGCTGTCTGCCACTATAGTGGCTGCAACGTCGTCTGCAAAGCCTGTTAGCTCTACTTGCTCTGGCAACGGGATTTCAAGAAGTTCGTCGTAGTCTGCGTTCCATAGATCAGGTCCCATTATTGAGCCTTGCGGCATGCCAGCCGTTATCGCGTATTCTTGTGGGCCTTCAGTAGCTTCAACTATAAGCTTTCTATCATCAAGGTAATTGTCGACTAGTGCCAGATTTTCTGGCTCCACGTCAAACTTGTGCTCCAGGGCGTCTAAAATGTCCCCCCAATTTGCGCTGTTAAATGCGTTTTTGATATCTAGCGTGAGGAGAATGCATACTTTACGAGCTTTAATGCTACCAGTCCATGCTTCTCTCGCTGTCCCTACGACTTTCTGGATCGCGCCGACTGTTGAATGTCCTTTCCGGAAGCTATATTGGTTTGCGGTAAAACCTCCAGCACGATCGATATCGTTCCGTAATCTTCCCTGTATAAGCTTTTCAAGCAATTTCCCAGCAATGTCCAACATGCAGAGTGGTCTGAACGACGAGGGTGTTACAGGGCCACCTTTGCCTTTATCTAGCAGAACCAATCTCTGCCGCTTCCAGACCGCGGGAAACGTGCCAGTTGCCAAGCATGCGTTGTAGGTGTTCAGGAGTATGTCTGGATATTCCAGGGCTACAGTCTTGATCACCGATGCTGATATGCCATCAGGGCCGGGTGCCTTTCCTGACTTGAGGGTCTTCGCTGCATCCTGTATCTCCTCGATTGTGAAAAGTGTTACACTGTTTTTCACATAATGTCTTTTTTCCCTTGGTTGGTGTTTGGGGAACAGCTCCGCTACGATGCTGCTCATTAAAGCAGGTGATTTCGGCGCTTCTGGTGAAGCCTTTCCAAGTCGTTTGGTGACAATTTGGTAGGCTTTACCCCAGATGTCATCATCAAGGTCATTACAGATCTCTTGCCACAATTTCGCTTTGCTCGCTTTGATTGCCCGGTTGAGGTTCTTTTTGGTCTGCTAATACTTGCTTAGAAGTAGATCTTGATTGGGGGAGCGTTTCGCAGCTCTCGTTGCTAGCCGACGTAGTTTGTGGCATTTCTTCCGGAGTTCTGCTATGTCTGCTGACCACCAGTACGCCGGTCTGTGGAAACTCTGATTATTCAGCCGTGGCATAGAGGCGTCACATGCGGCAGTAATTTCCTTCATCGTGTTTAGCACTGCCTTTTCCGTCTCAATGCACGTATCCGGAGTCGGGTTATTCTGCAGAATAGACCAACTTCGTGCAAGTGAAGCTTTCAATACCTCTGGATCAATCCTTTTGGCATTCCACTTCCGCTTAGAGACGTCACATAATGAAACCGGAGCAAATGCCAATCCAACGCTGAATGTCACGAACTGGTGATCACTGCCACTGTATTCTTCGGATACTACCCAGTCTTTGATCATGTTGGCAGTCCTTGGAGTCGCCAATGAGATGTCGAGAATGGATTCTTGTTACCCTGGTCTTCTAAAGGTTGTTGTGCTCCCGGTGTTCAGCACTATGAGGTCGAGTCTAGCCGCGACGTCAGCGACCTCGTTTCCTCTGGTATCGGAGAGAGCAGCGCCCCACTCAGCTGATTTAGCGTTGAAGTCTCCGGCTATGATAACTTCACCGTCGAACTTAGTGACCGCATCTTCTATATTTGACAGTTTCTGTCGGAACACACTAATCCCTTCGTTAGGTGAGAGATAGACGCTCATGAAGTAGGTTGTGGGGGTTTGAATCCAGACAAAACCTGCTCCACTTCCGCTGTTGTTGACAGTAACGTTCTTTGTGTTCACAATCCAAATTGCTGCCGTACCCGTTTTGTCTGCGTACCATGTATTACCTTCAATGTTTAGATATCGCTCGCAGATAAAGCAGACGTCAATTTTGTCTTGAAAAACACGCTGGCGCAGCAGGTTTTGCGCCAAGGCGCTCCTATTCAGGTTGCCTTGTAGTATGCGTGTCATTTCTGACCCCTCGCGGCTTCTGCAAGTGCTTTGCGGAATGCCTTGCATGCTCCAGTGCCAGAAATATGGCATAGACTATTCTGGGTATGTTTGTCCGAAGCACAAAGGAAGCATTTTCGCTTCTCCGTGCAGTTTACGGCCTTGTGGTTCTCTCCGCCACATTTGCAGCAGCACTTGCTTCTGTCTGGTCCCGCCCACTGACGTGTGTGGTGTCCATAACCAAGACATTTAAAACAACGTGTTACTTTTACTACTGGGCGTATACGACAGTTTACCAAACCTATCGGTATGCGGGCCTTGTCAAAGGCCTTAATCGCACTGGGCTCGTCTAGTTCGCAGAAGGCTGCCCGATTACCTCGTAGTGTGGGCTTTGTCAAATTGACCCGTTTGACCTCCAAGCTGTTAGTGAATTCACGTTTGAGTGCTTCACGGACATCGCTCTCGGTAGAGATTTCATCCAGGTCGAGGATCTCGATCGTTGCTGTTGGTGTTAGCGTCTTGACCGTGCCGAAGGTTGCAGTGGCTGATTTTACTGCATCGGTGAAAGCCTTACTGTCCTCGGTCTTTCGAGACATTTCAAGGAGAACGCCTCCATGTTTCGTCTTTTTAATAGACTTTATGTCTACGCCCGTCTCGATAGGGCTTATACCTTAGCCTTGATTTCCTTGAGGAGATCGACGTATGTTCGCCCTTCAACTGGTTGGACAAGCACAGCTTTAGTTCTCGTCCTCTTCCTTCTCGGTTTTTTTGAGCCACCCTTACTTGGCTGGTTTTGGGCTTCAGTAGTTTTTGCCCCTGGCTCCTGTTTTTTTTCCTTCTTTTTCTTTTGCCGTGTCACCTCGATCCAGGCATTATCTCGGGGTGTCTTTTTCTGTGCTGGCTTGTCGATTGCAGAGGAAGGGCTGGGTGTAGACAGCAGCCTCTTCTTTTTGTTCTCTTTTTCTTGCTGTGATTTCTCAGGAGTGACCAAAAACGCTTGTGGTTTGGTGGTCGTCTCTGGAGATATTTGCGTGGTTATCGCCGACATCGATGCTGGTTTGTTGGCCAACTTATATGCCGTGGCAATGGACGCTACTAATTTTCTGAGTTCATGATGGAGATTTCTCTTGTCCGTTATGAACTCTGTCAACTCTTCGATCTCGCTGCGGAGCCGTTCCATTGGCGATTGTTTGCCGGTGATAGTCGGTAGAGAGTTGATCCTCCCTCGATACGTGTTAATGTTGACGGGAGCAACAGGTCTTCTACTTCTTGGAGGAACGCCTGTTTGCTGTGCGTCTACTTCCATCTGAGCTGTTTCGGTACTCCCTGTAGCATTGCTAGCATTGCTAGACGGCAGAGCCGTGGGATCCACTCTGCTGTTCAAACGGTCGCTTGATAACGACGAGTTCAGGCCCGCTTGTACGCCTTCCCTCGCCGGTACTGAGGTATTTCCCCTCTGCACCGTAGACGATGTTTGAATGTTCTCTGACATTTCATATCATCTTTTTGCTAGGTTTTGGTCCACCCCGAGTATTTTATTTCCTCGGTACCCGACGTATCTGGCGCGCAGGTATGACGAGTATTCCCCTATCCGCCACCTGGGGAGGCGCCCGATGCGGGACCCAGCAAGCCCGACACGGTGTGTGTGTGTGTCTGTGTGTGTGACTCGCTTATAACTTTTGAACGACTGAACCAATCGGAATGAACTAAACGGCGTTCTTAAGAGTTCCCTTAAACTTAAATTTCTGAAAATTTGAACCGATTCGGACCGATAGATTTTAAGAAATCTTGAAAAATCTCAAAAAAAAATAATTATTGAAAGTGGTTTTTTTGGAATATCTTTCAAATGGCTACATCGATCAACTTTAAAAACTAATCCGCCCTGAAGCTTGAAAAACCACGTCGATCCTCGTCAATCCGGTTGGAATCGGTTCATTCGTTCGAGAGATATCGAGAACGAAAGAAAATCTAACAAAGTGTTTTTTTTTACATAACTTCGTCATTTCTTCTCGGATCGTTTTTGATGATATAGAATAATTTTTAGAACTTAAAACATCGCGTCGATCGCCGCCAAAAACGAAGAAATCAGTTGATTGCTTCGAGAGATATTCTCGATAAAATATTCGGAAACAAGTGTTTTTTTAACATAACTCCGACATTTTTTGGAATAACTTTTAAATGGCTGCAGTGATCGATTTAAAAAAACTAATCAGATATTAGCATGAAAAAATTACGTCGATCGCCGTCAAGCCGGTCGAAATTGGTCAATTCGTTCAAGAAATATCATGAACAAAAAAAACCAAAAAAAGGGTTTTTTTGGAATTACTCCAAAGTTCCTAGTTTTATCAACTCAAAGCTGAAGATTCATCATAAAACTAAAAAAATTGCGTCAAATTCTGCCAACTGCGTGAAAATCGGTTGATTTATTGAAAAGTTAGTGCGGTTTGAAAATTTAAATAATATTGTTATATGATACTTTTATCAGACTTTTAAGCTCGAAGAGCTCAAAATAACATATAAATTGTATTTTTGAGCACGGAGAGCTTAAAAACATCATTAGTGCAGTTTTATGCACCTAGGCATGGAATTAGCGGGAAGTTGTACGTATGGCCTTTAGGGTCTACCGTATTCCTAACTTTTTTTTGTATTTTTTTTTTACAATTTCTCAAAATCTATTGGTCCGAATCGGTTCGAATTTCCAGGAGGTCTAAGTTTTGTCAAACCCTTTCGAATGGCACCAATCGCGATAAAATCGGTCAAGCCTTTCAAAAGTTATAAAAGGGTTACACACACACGCACACACACACATGCGGACATCATCGGGAGAATAGTCAGGAAAGCTTCCTAAGACCTTAAAACGTCAAGATCTGATGAGAACTCGATTTTTGAAAAACGAGGTGAAGCCAATAACTTCTCGATTTTTGAAAATTTTCTATTTTCTTAGCGGGAAGTTAAAAAAGTTTTTTTCGATGGGTAGAAAATAAAAGTATCAAATATACCCAAAATATGGTTCTAATTACTGAAACGAAAGGTCTCTGCCCAACATTTGCTTTAATTGAATTGATCATCAGTCTCGATAATCGTAATGAATTAGTTTTGGTATGCAGAAGTATTGACGTATTAGGGTTCAATGAACATGTATGGGCATACGAAGTAAAAACCGATGAGAAAATTATATTTCCTGCTCGACGGGCAGAAAGCGTCAACTTTCGGCCCGCTGCGCTAAACGAAGTTGCCACTTTCTGCCTTCGTCGGGCAAAAAAATAGCATACACTCCTCGGAAAGTAAAGTAAGAAATGTCTCAGATCACATGTTTGATTACATGTGATCTGAGACATTTCTTACTTTACTTCCCTCGGTGTCTAATATACTATTGTCAATGTTGAAGACTTACTTGACCCATTCTCTCTCTTCATTTGTACCTCAGTTAATAATGAAAATGTCATTGTTCTAAAATATCATGTTTGTTAACTTTTAAAAAATATGTATCGTGCTATAATTAATTGTTAGATATGTTTTTATGTATGTTTATATATTTATTATTATTAAACTTAAAATAAATGTTATGTAAAACAAAAATTAGTAAATTTATAAAAAAGTAACTCAGAAAAATTTGTTCACCATTACTCTGTAGATTTTAATTCACACAGAAAGAAATATTTCTTGACGGGAGAACAAAATTCTTGGCTTAAGAAAATTTTCGGGCGCCTGAAGGAAGACCGAAGTTGTGTTGGCCAAAGTAAAAATTTTTCTTGAAATTCTACTCTTGGTGAAAGTAATTTTTTCGTCATTCGAATTATCATAAATAATTGATATTATAAATTTTTATATTTCATCAAGAATTTTAGATACTTTAGGGAAGCAGCGCCACCTACTTCAGCTGAGAAAAAAATTTTCTCACCTTGAGAAAATTTTTCTCTTTAACATTTGATACCTATTTTATATTATTTTAGCGTGTAATTATACATATTAAATGAAAAAAATTATTCACTATTATTTGATGTTCCCATTTGACATGTTAATCAATAAAAACATCAATGAAAATTTATTTCTCTCGAGATATTTAATTCATTGGTGTGAGAGAGAAATTTTCTCAAGACAAGACAATTGACTTCTATCAAGAACTAAATTTTTTGGATCATGAGGCTGAATTTTCTCAAAACAAGTAGATTTTCTTGAATAAATTTTCTTAGATAAAGATACGTATTTCTTAAAGCAAGAGAATTAATTTTATCGGAATAAGTGAAATTTCTTGTTAAAAAAAATTGTTTTTTGCTCAAGAAAATAATTAGCAAGAAAAATATTTTCTTGTCTCAAATCTGAAGCTTTTTTTCTGTGCATGTTTCATAAATAAATAAATAAATGAAAAATCTCGGGAACTTGGACAATAATAATGAGATGATAAATTTTTTTAAATATGCATATTAAATGCCATACTGCATATTTAAAATTCGGGGGATAGATCTATCCGGGGGATAGATCGAAGTGTCGATCACCGCTCAAGTATTAGGGCTTGTGACCGTTTTCCCCTCCTCGTCCCGTCTTGTGCCGTCACGGGACTACCTATTATTTTAGCTAGTGTCGGTAACGGAAATTTCGGGTGGTAGTTCGCCAGGCTGAAAAAGTCAGGACATTTTGTAGTATCTCAATATACATATATTAAGGTGCACCAAAATGTAATTTCTGTGAAGAACCTTTTAAAATTGAAACTTTGAATTTCGCTCTTTGCAGCAGCTGTGTTTAGGCATTTCCTGGAATATTTCGTGGTAAGAGGATTTATTTGATTTTCACAGAATTTTTAACAGGAGATTCAATTTGGCACTGCCGGCCAAATTTTGAATTTTCAGCGGAAATGCCCAAACTAAGCTCCTGTTAAAAAATTCTACGAAAATCAAATTTATCGTCTCACCTCAAAATATCTCAGGAAATGCCCAAACACATCCCCTGTTAAAAGCGGAACTCAAAATTCCAATTTTAAAAGGTTCTTCACGGAAGTTACATTTTGGCACATATATATGGGGTATTCCATGCCAAATCGACCACTTTTGACCCCGACCCTTTTCGATTTGGCCGAAAGTTTTCCATCCTTTTCTACCCTATAAAAAACGGTTCTCAGAATTTTTTTGAATTTTTTTACCTAACTCCAAAAAAGTTATGAATTTTTCAAAAAAATGGCTTTTTTATTTTCAAATAGCCATAACTTTTTCAAAACAAAACATTTAGGTACCTTTTTTTTTTTTTTAAATTTTTGTTTTTAGATGTACTTTCCGATAAAAAATATTAAAAAATTTTTGTAAGTCAATACATATGGAATTTTTCAGTTTTTGACAAAAATCAATGATTTTTCGAAGTTCGACATTTTTTTTTTTAATTTTTTTCTAAAATAAACTTTAATCAATTCCACAGTTATCCCTGTAGAACCCAGATTGGGCCGATTTCTCTTTCTATTTTTTTATTCAATTGAAAAAATATTGTTAAATTTTCAAAAATGGAAAAAAATTTTTTTCATAAATTTTATTTATATAATGAGATAAATACAATTCAACGATTTCACGGCATTATATTTACAATTTAGAGGCTTCATCGATGACTGTATTTAGTAAGATTCAAATTTTAATATATCAATTAGATCGATAAACTAGGGATAACAATTATCGACTTACCTATAGCCAGTAAACTAGATGCTATAAGCTAGTATGTTTTGATTAAAAGTGTGGCTTTTTCATTTTGAGATCTAAAACATAACCTATAAATCTTTTGTGCAATCTAGTGTTTTATAAAAGATTGTCATTACATTTGTTGTATAAATAAATAATTTCTCTAGTTTATAAGCGCTTTTTTAATTTGTCTTTATGGCGTCAAAAAAGGTATTTGATCGGTGTTGTAATCCTTTTGAGTTGGAATCTCATTTTAAAAAAATTGGTTTACGTCCGGCGACTGATATTATGAAAGTAACGTTAGGATTAGATGATAATTATTTATTATGCAGTTCATGTCGAAAAAAAGCTTCAGAGTTAGTGAAACAACAAACAAATGCTCGTAATGATCCTAGTGCTGATGTAAGTGACCGTGAAGACAACTATAGTGACAATAATGACAACAATGATCAGGCTGATAATGATAGTAATACAACTGCCATGGATCTCCCATTATCCTTATCATTCCGTAAGTTTTTTTAATTATTTATACGTTACTTGAATACATTTCTAGTAGCTATATGTTTCACTATTATTTTTTAAGGTTCCATGTCATTTGATAGCGAACCCAAAGCATCACAATCAAGCTCAGGATCCCAAGTTAGCGCTGCAACTCAATTACCCGTAATAAACCATGCATTAGAATTGTGAAATCAATCACCGATTCCATCGAAGAAATTGAATGATAATCAATTTTTGAACAATAAAATAAATCGGGTATCCGACAGCTTGAAAAAAGTTTTGCTTTCTTCTTCAGATGAAGAATCGATTGATGACGATGGTGAAAATTTTCGCTCTCTAATTAAAATGTTGTATGATAAATTCAACGATAAAGAAACTGATAAGTTTTTGAAAATACAAATTTTAACATTATTACCTGTAAAATGGAGTGAGAGACGTATTTGTGAAACTATGAATACATCAAGACATTTGTCAAGAGTAGCAAAAATTTGGTTGAAGAAACGGGTTTACTTTCTACACCTGAATCGAAATTAGGTATGGGTAGCGTAAAATCGATGTTTTAAATACACTTGAAAACTAAATTACTCAACATTTTTGTATAGGAAGGACAATTACTGATCAGGTAAAATTAAAAGTTGAAAATTTTTACAACGATGATGAATATAGTGCTCAAATGCCCGGTATGAAAGACTTTGTATCAATTCGAAGTGATGATGGTAATCGGATACACGTCCAAAAAAGACTTATCCTGTCTAACTTAAAAGAATTATACCAATGTTTCTGTGAAATAAATCCTACTGAGAGAATTGGATTTTCAAAATTCGTTTCTTTGCGACCAAAACATTGTGTGTTAGCAGGGGCAAGTGGAACACACACCATCTGCGTGTGTACGATTCATCAAAACGTGAAGTTAATGATGCTTGGTAATTATTAAATTAATTAATAATTATAAATGCGTGAATTTTAAGTTTACTAAATTACTGTTATTTTAGGTGCAAATATTTATTCTTTGACAAGGAACACAGAAAAGCCCATTAAACACTACAGCGATTACTTGAGCATGATTATATGTGAAAATCCATCTTTTCAGTGTTATTTAGGTGGATTTAAAAACTGTCCTGGGGTCGATGAGTTGAGTAAAATTTTACTAAAATGTTTTGAGGACCGGGAAATCGAGAATATTACATATAAATATTGGATATCAAAACCGAGAAGTAGTTTAGAAACTATTATTAAGCCTACAGAAGAATTTGTGGAAAAATTTTGTAGTGAGTTAGAAATTCTTCTAGCTCATTCGTTCATTGCTAAGGAGCAAGCCCAATTCTTGAAGACATTGAAAGAAACATTGAAACCAAACGAATACGTTATTATTTGTGATTTTGCAGAAAATTATGCCTTCGTAGTACAAAATGCGGCAGCTGGTTTTCACTGGAATAATAATCAGGCAACAGTTTTTCCAGTCGTTATTTATTATATAGTAAATAACAAACTTGAACACAAAAGTTTAGTAATTATCTCAGATTCTAACAAACATGATGCCGTTGCTGTTCATGTTTTCATCGAAATAATAACTGATTACGTGAAAAGTCTTCCTGAACGTTGTAACAAGATTTATTATTTTTCTGATGGAGCTCCTCAACAATTTAAAAACTTTAAAAACTTTGTAAATTTATATTACCACGAAGATGATTTTGATATTCCTGCTGAATGGCATTTTTTTGCGACTGCCCATGGGAAAGGTCCGTGTGATGGAATCCGTGGTATTCTCAAACGACTTGCAGCGAGAGCAAGTCTCCAACTCGCGGTAGACAAACAAATAACGACACCAGAAGAACTTTTTGAATGGGCTTCTGCACCGGATAACTTGCCGAATATTATAGTGAAGTTTTCCCCAGAAGAAGATTATGACACAGCAGTAAATGATTTAAATGATCGATTTTTGAAAACGAAACCGATTACAGGAACTCAACAACTACATTGTATAATTCCGGACAAAAATGGTTGTTTACTAGTTAAAAACTTTTCGAATTCGAATGAACACAGAATTTGTAAAATATTTAAACGACAGAGAGAAAAGTAATTAATTTTAGCTGCATCAATTATTGATCTTACTAATTACAGTCATCGATGAAGCCTCTAAATTGTGAATGTAATGCCGTAAAATCGTTGAATTGTATTTATCTCATTATATAAATAAAATTTATGAAAAAAAATTTTTTTTCCATTTTTGAAAATTTAACAATATTTTTTCAATTGAATAAAAAAAATAGAAAGAGAAATCGGCCCAATCTGGGTTCTACAGGGATAACTGTGGAATTGATTAAAGTTTATTTTAGAAAAAAAAAATTAAAAAAAAAAATGTCGAACTTCGAAAAATCATTGATTTTTGTCAAAAAACTGAAAAATTCCATATGTATTGACTTACAAAAATTTTTTAATATTTTTATCGGAAAGTACATCTAAAAACAAAAATTTAAAAAAAAAAAAGGTACCTAAATGTTTAGTTTTGAAAAAGTTATGGCTATTTGAAAATAAAAAAGCCATTTTTTTGAAAAATTCATAACTTTTTTGGAGTTAGGTAAAAAAATTCAAAAAAATTCTGAGAACCGTTTTTTATAGGGTAGAAAAGGATAGAAAACTTTCGGCCAAATCGAAAAGGGTCGCGGTCAAAAGTGGTCGATTTGGCATGGAATACCCCATATATATATATATATATATATATTATGACTGAATTGTTGAAGTCGATCCAGGTGTTCGATCGTTACAGTTTTCCCCGCTTTCAGACCTTGACGTTAGACGCCAATTTATAATCCGAATTTTCAACTTGTAAATTATAAAGAACTTAACATTAATTATTTATTTTACCGGATCTGGGTGTTGAAAAGAAATTTATAAGTCACTCAGTAATTAGTGTCTCTCGTTTATTATATAAAAATTCACAGCTTAAAATTAGTGAACACTTTGACTTAATAACTAGAGTAAATTTAACTTCATAATTTATTTAATTATTTAATTAATTACTATTAGAATTAACATTAAATAAAGCATGTGAAATACTGTAAGTCGAATGATACAAAAGGTTATCAATTGTTGGCACCATACACAACTATTATTTAATTTAATGATCAGAGCGTGAAGTTAATCAATTAAATTGACATTTGATTATTAGCTATATTAATTTGTTTCGTTAGTTGGTGAGTTAATTTTATCACAATCAAAATTATTAATGACGCGACAATAATCGTTACGAGCGATGATGCGAGAGATGATCACGGAGACGAGTATATACGATAACTAACTGACTCAGCATTCACAAGAGCACAAAAGGAAAAACTAGCGATTATAAGATTAAGTGCATACCTGGTGATTGGTGACATCACTTCATCCAGGTATGACACAGACTTGAAAAAATGACAAATTTTATATTGATGAGTCATACATAATTTAATTATTAATCCAGAATATTATTTAATCTCTTGCGAATGCTGATTCTACGAAGTTTTTTCGTAGAATCATTAGAGTGATTCGAGTAGAGAGTGGATTCATGATTGCAATGATTTCATTCGCAACACCAAAAATTTATGCTCCACAAAATCCTTATTTATTCAACCAAAAAACTTTATCTTAAATAACCAACTAGATCATAACTCACGACAAAATTATCGGAACGGTACAGCTAATAATAGGTAACGCTATAGTCATGTTGCAGACTTCAACTCTTATAAAATTAAACAAATAAATAAATAAATCTTAACATAATAATCTTACATCAATAAATGAATCTAAACAACTTGAACAATATTCTCAAATAAACTGTCAATATTCTGTCAACGTACTCTAAATTATTTACAACATAAAAATATACTGTAGAATCGGCTATTTGATATCTAATGATCAAGAACTCAATTATTAACGCTCAAATTACAATAAATAAATCGACCTCATACCTTATAGAAACAATGTCGATGCTGAGTAACTATTATTTTATTTTTAACAATTTTATAACTCTGTATTTTCATCTCGAGCCAAAAATAAAACACAAAAGACTGAAACCTTAACCTGGAACTGAAACAGTACACACGTCCGATCACCTGAAGTGACCAGCGGCAACTCTCAAACACGACTATTCTCTACGAAATCCAAAAGTCGACTGTGAAACGTGACTCACTCACAAATTAAAATCTCTATAATCAAATAATTCCTAAATATTTTAATCTTTAATCAAACAATTGAGGTTCTGAGTGTAGATTTTCCTTTGGTGGATGCTGTCCAGGAACTGACTACGGCTGGAATCGTAACTCAAAAATTCAAAACGTAAGCGTAACATTAAACAAAAATGGATAATTTTTATTCGCTAGAAATTATCAAAACTAGCTAAAACGTAACCGAAAACTTAAACTGATCCCATATGCTTTCGTCATGTCCCTCTATGTCAAAGCGCTGGCATCTCAACCGGACTTAGGCATTGCACCTGGAAGTCTCAAAGGGTTAGACTGGTGTCTAACGTCAAACTATGGAGGGTAGAGGTAAGGAGAATCATCTGTGTATGAAAAAGTGTCCGTCGAACTGTATTAAATTAGGGTGGCGCCACTTTAGCATCAGGGTAAATTTTAAAGGGAGCGCCAAATATTATTGGAGTAGATTTGAGAAATGAACAAGGAAAGAAAAACTTCCGCTAAGTTACCGCGCGCCTTTCAAAATCCGTATAAAGTAGGAAACAACATATGATTTTTTGCGTATCATTTAACTATTACTTGTGAATATTAAAAAATAAATAAAAATTTTAATAAGAAGAAAGAATTATGTTATACAAAGTAAATAAGTAAAGAAATATAATGAAATAAACAAATATTAGTCAAGAGCAAAACGAAAATAAAAAAATTTTCCTCATAAACATTCAATTTCTGCATTTAAAAATTTTTTAGAATAAAACATAGAAACCTTCAATCAATTCACGTATTAAAACATTGTTATTCGCTAAAAAAAAAAATAATTTATTTAAAAATACATAATATAATATAAAAGGCATAATGATGTATATATATAGTTGTCTATAATAAATTAAATGTTAAAAATTATAAAAAAAAATCACTAGTATTGAGTTTATGACAATAATTTGGCATTTTTTCTATTCATTTTAGTTTTAATTTTTGCTGCTTCGTAACGCTTATTCTCTGACTTAGCCAAAAAATGGGCGCGAATAACAATATAAATATCTATAACCTTTGCCGTTAAACTATTTTCATGTTGAAAGCACCCAATTTTTAAAACGATTTCTTTTTCGAGTTCCATAGTTATTTCGCTAATTGTTTCAATATTAGTCAAGTTTTTACTGACAGCTCTTAACACACACCTTTCTAATTGCTTCGTCAAATCAAATAATTGATTACTTGCAAAACGTAGCCCGCCATATAAGTCCATTTTATTGATAACGTCATTCCGCTGTAATTGTTTACCAACTTCGGCATGCATCTCTATAGCTTCTAAACAAATTTCACATTTTATCATTTTTCTCAATTTGCGAACTATATAACCAGCTATGTACGACTGGACCGCATCACTAGTTACGGCTTCATTATAATCGTGGTCCGCGTCGATTGAGGAGCTTTCATCTAATGGTCGAGAACTTTCCATAATTTTGTCAATGCTTTTAAGCCATGAATCCTTGCCTTGTTTTTCAGATGATTTTAAGACATACTTAGCATCTATTAGACTCCGTAAAAGATCTTTTCCTGAAACATTGCACCCTCTTGGTGGACATATCAGGGAGAAGCAAGATGCTAAGCGATATACTTGAGCAAACATTTCAGGGTCGGGATGATCGTTACCTCCACATGAATGTCTCATCACCAAAAAAAATCTCTGAAATTTAAAATAAATAAATATTCATTAGAAAACAGAAGGAATTATACTTAAAATTGTAATATTATGATCATAAGTATAATAACCTCCAAAGGGTCTTGCGATAAAGTAGTAGTCATTAAATATTTAAAATCACATTCGATTTTAAGCATTTCTAAAATTTCAAGAGTTGTCCGTAAGGTTACATTTAATCCGAGTAAAGTACTTCTCGAAACAGGTATTTTCTTCTCAATATTTTCCCAATCTTCAAGGAATTGTAAGAATTTTAAAATCGCCTGAAAGATGTTCATATAAAATCAGTATTAAAATATCAAAACGATGAAATTGATCTGCTACAAACCAATAAAAACATTATAGAGCAACATCAACATTAGGCTAATGTACAATTTTTTTACTTTATGCATACATCTGTCATCAAGATTCTATACACCGTCAATTAAAGCAAAGAACAAAAAAATTATCACACAAAATAAGCCACAAACTTAAGCAATATAAAAAAAAAATTACCGAAATAATTCTAACGTATGCTCAATACATCAAAATATTGATAAAATAAACTTTTCTAAGCTACTTTTAATATAACACATAAACGTTCGGCATGGAGTACCTGACAATTTAGGCGTGGTACCTATTGCCATGATCGTCGAGCCAAAGCTTACTCGTAGAGTGATTTTCTTCCAATGAAACCTACAATCTTTCAACTTCTGATTATTTTTTGTTTTTATAACCAATCTTACCTGTTTTTGACGGCAATCATCTTCAAAATGCAAAGCATCTCTCGGTATGCGTGATGACATCGCTTGGATCAAGTTAAAAACTAGATCAATAAATTTTTGCGTCGGAGTAGAATCTTTTAATTTGTCGCAGATTGATTGATAGTGAGCCATGGCAACTGATACTTCATGACCGAATACCTACAAGCATCGAAATTAATATATTATAATAAAATTAACGGAATTAAAACTATAAAACCTATAGTACTGTCAATTTTCTTTTTAATTAATAGATGTGAATATAGAAATATTATACAAACTTGTGTAGCAAGAGGAACATTCATTGCTTGGAATCCCTTTGGTTTTAAATGCGCAGGTGTTAATTTGTAAGCGATTTTCAAATTCGGCTGACGATAATTTTCTTCTTCTAACAGTGCTTCCTAATGCCGTTTCTTTACTGTCCCAAAAGGAGTCTGAAAAATTTATAATCTTGATAACAACAATAACATAGCAAAATTTCTTAATATACAGAAATGTACTATATTCTACCTTAAACTCATGCAGTTTGTCATCTAAGGTCGAAGTTCGGAAGCATTTGAGTAAATGATTGAAATCCGATATCATCCATAGTCGCCGTGAGCTGCTGTATGGATGTTCACAGCTGATATTTTTTTCGTCTACACCGAATATTTTCCAAACACCTCTATGCCAAGATGCACCATCCATAACAACAACATCAACATTGATCCCGCTATTTTCCATCAATATAATACATTCGACGATGAGTTTATATAGCGGTTCGCTTTTGCAAGCGTTCTTTGATAGAAAACAACCCAATGATTGCACCCATCTACCTTTAAATGGTACAAATTTGAATACCAAAGCATGGTCAGCCGATTTATTTTTTAAATCCTCTGGGGTGTGCTTTCCGAGGTCAACAAAACCAGAAAATTTCATTGATTGTTGATTAAAAAAAACACCTTCGCTCAATTTCATCTCGTCAACCAAAATAACTCCTCGTTTTTCTCCTTTCCCCATTGTTTTAGATCTTTCTTTTAAGGCAAAGAAAGTAGCAGGTTGGAAGCCGTAAGCAGAACAGCTAATTTTCCGAATAAATTTATTTAGTGTATTAATAGAGGGAAGAGATAAAATATTTCTGTAACGTAAGAATTGATACGTGTTTTTGCTTTTTAAGCGAATCAATATACACTCGTATATCCACTCTAAGGTAAATCGTCGACCTTTAGCATTCTTTTTTTTCGCAGCTTCAAAGCACGAATTTACGGCACTTTGGAATTCTGTCGGCAACTTCAGGATTGCTGCTTGTACTATTGCATTTGACTTCTTAGCACACTCTGACTTTGTTATAAATATTCTTTGTTTTAGTCGAATTTTCTGTAAGTCAACAATAAAGTTGTTAAAAATTTTAGACGTCGGAAATTTGAACAAAATCGGAAAAAAAAAAATAAAATTATATCCGAATTTTTATATCATATACAAATCTTACATTTTACTAATTAATATATGTAAGTAAATTAACAGAATTTTATTATCATTTTATTAATAATATATTTAAAAATTTGGAAATTTCTGTAGTACTTTATTATGTTGTAGCATAAATGACGGAAGTTTTATAATTTAATGTACAATTTTTATTTAACAAAAATCAAATGAATTATTGAATATTATGTACAAATTTCGTGCACATTGGGTATAAAAACTATTTCATTGCAAAAATATATGTACAATTTGTATGTATAAATCACCCTAGATGGAACTAAAAACATTAGGAAGTATATAAAATTATTTTATCTTTAGTCTTATTGAATACTGTCCAAAAACTTTCAAATTGCCAGGTAAAAGTGGAATATTTAACGATTAACATGATCATACTCTAGTATGGTATACAGGGTGATTCAAAATGACCTTCACAGCGATAAACTGTAGATAGAGGAGACGATTCTAAGTATAAAGTTCCTTAGTCGCTTTTCGATATTCTTAATAGTTTTTGAGTTATTCAAAATGTAAATTGACCAATCACAGACCAGCTTTAGGAATTAAAAAAAATAAAAAAGAATAATAAATAAGTTTAGCAACACTGCCACAGCAGACTTCAAGTGAAACAATATTTATTTAATTTGAAAAGTTCGATTTCTCACAGAAAAAAAACAAAACATGCAATTACAATCTAGAACGTATTTGTTTATTTTTTTTATCTTTTTCTTTTCACAGAAAACATTATCGACTTAAGATGATGCAATTATTAAAAATATAATTTCCGGAGAATTGACAAAATAAATTATGTATTTTTAAATATATAAACTTCAATCAAGAATGAAAAAAAATTTTTATACTAATAAAATTGTCTTACTGAAAAAATAGCAATTTCAAACAGACAAAAATATAGATATAGACAATACATAAAATAATTATTGAAAAATCTCTGGTTTGCTTGCTCGGTCTTGCTCAGGACTTCGCTAAGCGCTTGATGTACGTCATAGCATATTTGCGAGACACTCAGCGACACGGCCAGCGAGATGTACGGCGAGACGTCCAGCGAGATGTCCGGCGAGACGTCCAGCGAGATGTCCGGCGAGACGGTTAGCGAGACACTTAGCGAGATGTCCAGCGAGACACTCAGCGAGATGTCCGGCGAGACGGTCAACGAAACACCTAGCGAGACGGCCAGCAAGTCACCCTGCAAAACAGCTCGCGAAATGTCCAGCGAGACGTCCAGCGAGATGTCCGGCGAGGTGGTCAGCGAGATGTCCAGCGAAACGGCCAGCAAGATGTCCGGCGAGACGGTCATCTCACTGGCTGTCTCGCAGGAGGTCTCGCAGGAGGTCTCGCTGGACATCTCACTGGCTGTCTCGCTGAGTGTCTCGCGGGACGTCTTGCTGGCCGTCTCGCAAATATGCTATGACGTACATCAAGTGCTTAGCGAAGTCCTGAGCAAGACCAAGCAAGCAAACCAGAGATTTTTCAATAATTATTTTATGTATTGTCTATATCTATATTTTTGTCTGTTTGAAATTGCTATTTTTTCAGTAAGACAATTTTATTAGTATAAAAATTTTTTTTCATTCTTGATTGAAGTTTATATATTTAAAAATACATAATTTATTTTGTCAATTCTCCGGAAATTATATTTTTAATAATTGCATCATCTTAAGTCGATAATGTTTTCTGTGAAAAGAAAAAGATAAAAAAAATAAACAAATACGTTCTAGATTGTAATTGCATGTTTTGTTTTTTTTCTGTGAGAAATCGAACTTTTCAAATTAAATAAATATTGTTTCACTTGAAGTCTGCTGTGGCAGTGTTGCTAAACTTATTTATTATTCTTTTTTATTTTTTTTAATTCCTAAAGCTGGTCTGTGATTGGTCAATTTACATTTAAAATAACTCAAAAACTATTGAGAATATCGAAAAGCGACTAAGGAACTTTATACTTAGAATCGTCTCCTCTATCTACCGTTTTCCGCTGTGAAGGTCATTCTGAATCACCCTGTATATCTATAAATATATATATATATATAGTATATATATATATGTTGATATAACGATACTTCTCAACAGATTATCAGTAATATTATGTTTGCATACTCTTCGCAAGTACACATATATTAATATTATCCAGCAGGAAATTTTTACGAGTGATAATCAATTTTTGATGCACTATGTAGCCATTGCAGTTGTATAAATTGAGAAGTTTGCCTGTTAAATAAATAGATAAAAAAGTTGTTTAATTACATCCAATGAATTGAAAGTCATATAAATTTTGTGATTTCTAGACCTCACTCCATTTTACCGTCATAGAGTATTTGTATGTTGATATTTTTGAAAATGAAAAACCAGTCGAGCATGAAATCAACTTTTCCCATAACCAATTTTGTTAAATAATATTGAATTAAAGGCCAGAGTGTACAATAAGTTATTTGTAAATGATAAAAATTAGTAAAGATCTTTTTATCAATTTTATATGTCAGATAAATTCAATATGTATATAGTATCAAAACTTATTACTGGAATATGAAAATTTATTATTTTATTATATACATCCTCCACCTAACGTTTATAAACCCTTTGTTGTCGTCCTTCGTTAAATTATGTAAGCATTATAACTGCTTAAACATAGAATTTATAGTAGAAGTGATAAACGTAAAATTAGAAACGATTCCAATTGTTAAATTAACAAATCTTGAACAATAGTAAGAATGAAATGCTGCTTCTAGCCTCAAACAATTGTATTTTACAAAACTTACCATTTGTTTTAAACGTTTGCACTGTTTAACCAGATTTGAAGCACGTCTTTTTTTAGCAGTTGTTGTTTCCAAATTCATTGAAGTCGACTTTTGACTCTGTAATCGATTCCGTAAGATTCGACAAGATTTACATCTCGGATTAGCTTGGTTTCTTTTATAAATGTCATCACCAACTATCACATTTTTACAAAGTTTTGAATACCTGAAAATTAATGTAAATATATTAATTCAATTCGTATAAATTCTGTCCTCAGTAGTTCATACATTCACTTATCAAAAAACAAGCAATCCTTACTTAATACTGTCAATCTGAGTACCAACGCATATAGGCCACCTTTCCACTGATTTTAAGTAGTTATAGACACAACTTAATGAATGCAATTTTTCGTTTAGAGGTAGTTCTTCATTGTTAGGAAAAATAACCTGAAATAAAATAATAATCAATGATTGTTTTAAAAAAATAGATGTATCTACTCGAACATTAATTAATACATACAGTAATAGATGTATCCTTGTTTAAGCGTAACCGAATTTTGATCTGCTGAGTTGTTGGGTCCATTCGCATTAATACTAATCCATTGGGCTTGGGTATATACAGCCAAAACGGCGGTAATTTTGGAGCTTTGATTTCTTGCAGATTATAGGAATCCTTAGATGCGTCTTGACTGAGAGGTGGTTCTATCAAGTCTTGTTCACTTTGAACAACAGCACCTATTGGATTATTAGGAACATCTTCATCTGCTAATATTTTCGGTGGCTCGATGTTGTTTTTGTGCACTTGAAACAGCTCTTCGTCTCCAGAGTTATTTAAATGTAAGCTTGGCTTTTCCAGTTCATCTACAGTACTTGTTAGAAGCTCATTTTCAAGTATCGGAATAAGCTGATGCTGGATCGTTGGTAAAGCTTCGTCTTTAAGTATTTTTTTTTCCTAAAGGCATAATCTTGAGCTCTCCTTTTATGTACAGTTTCTCGTACATTTTTATTTGTTCCTCTTTAAAATGGAGATGACAGATGTAATCAGTAGCCTTTAATTCAATACCCAACAAAATTTTCCAATTTTGTAATCTCGCCGGTGTCTGTGAAATTAGATAAATGAAAAATTAATATGCTTTCGTTGATTAAAAAAATTATAGAAATGAGCAATGGTTTATAAAGTAAAATTTTCATAATAAATTGATTTACATACTGTTGGTTGGAAATACGAAATAGATTGAGGCGAACCATTTTTTTTATTTTTGGATTTACGCCCACTTGGACAACTTTTCACAACACAAATTTTACCCATAACTGTTTTGGTATTCACGTACTTTTTTATAAAATTAAATGTTAATAAACCAATAAGCGTACTATTCACAGTTTACGAAATAAAATCACTTTAGGTGCACGTTCCCTTATAATATTTTTTTAAGGTTATATTTACTATAATATTCTGTACTACGTAAGTTGTTGAAATTTTAAATAATTGACTACTCTAGTCGACAATGATTTTACATTTTTCAACTCGGCATACTTCAATTCATCTACAATTGCTACATTCATACCATACCCTTTATGTAAACCAGCGCGATTGTGGAAGAATTTTGAACTGTTATTTATAGCATACAGCTGGACACTTTTTCAACTTTTCTCCCATATGAGATGATTCTCCTTACCTCTACCCTCCATACGTCAAACGAAACCGGATGACTTATTGTCCCGCTCCACGGTAACGCTGACTTACCCACGTCCTCTGCAACTTCAAAACCCAAAACTAAAAATCTAGAACTTAAAACTCAAAACTCAAAATTCGAAACCCAAAACTCAAAACTTAAAACAACTCAATAAAACCTTAAATGATTTGACCCTAGTATTTTTCAAAACTTGACTCAAAGAGATTGATTTTTTGAAAAATTTGAAAAAAAAAAAATTTTCAATTTTTTTCGAAATTTTTTTTCGAAAATTTTTTTTTCTAATTTTTTTTTTTTAACATCCTCAGAATGCTCCACTATTGTCAAAAAAAATTAATTCAATTTTTTCTGACCGCGGCAAATCGTCGTGTAGGCTTTTTGAATACGCTCAATTAAAGAGTATTAAATTCTCTAAAAGAGCTTTTAAACAAAACAATCAAAAAAAATTTTTTTGAAGCCCGTGGACCTTTTTATAGACGGAAAAAAATTTGGAAAAATTTTTTTTCGGTAGTTTTCTTAGGATTTCTCCAGACCTGGACATGACAAAAATTTTTCATGGTCATATCTGAAATCTAGCTACAATTTGCTTTTTTATTTTTTCTGTACGACCATTTTCCTCGGAATTACAGCTTGTTGAAAATCACCCAAAAATTTTGAATTTTTTTTATGTCCCTTACTTTTTGTGACTAGTGTATTTATTTCACTGATAATAATTATTATTTCATTAATTAACCGGGATAAATCAGCTAAAAATACTCTCTCGTTACGTCTGAGTCAACCGGTTTCTTAATTAAATAATCATAATTATGATTTAATCAATTAACCAAAATAAATCAGCCGTTGGTCCTTTGTTAACTCGTCTGAATTAATTATTTACTTATTTCACTAGTAATAATTATTATTTTATTAATTAACCGAAATAAATCAGCCAACGATACTTCATAGTTTTGTCTGAATCCATCGGGTTTTGATTTTAATTGTAATTATTAAGATTTTATTACCCTCATTAAAAAAAACAATTAGAAAGAATTCAAAATCATTTCATGTTTAATCATTTTGAATACTTTATAGACTTTCAAATCCTTTTTAATACTATCTCTTATGGGCATTTGACATATGAGATCATTTTTAATTCTTTTTTTTCAAAAGGGTAATTGAATGAAATAAATCTGCCGCTTAATGCCTCTGACTGACCCTTACTCTTAATTTTCATTGAGAATCATTTGTTATATCAAAAAAAAATCAAAATCCAGTAACAGGAGCCTTGTTCTTCTGCTTAACCCTTTGCTACTGTCGCTCAGTGCCTCTCCCTGAGTCTTGCTATTGATTTTTATTTAAAAATTACTTTAATTATTTCAAATTGTAACAGTTTTACCTGCTCAGGTTGGCCCCTAATTAATTTTATAAATAAATAAACAAAACTAACAACAATAAAAATTATCAGGGCGCCACCAGGATTATTAATCACGGTTCCTGGAACCGGTCCAGAGCTGAGAAAACTTATCTTAGGGTAGAGAGAGTGGAGGAAGGTGCTGTTGAATAATAAAAATTTAATTAACAAAATTGATCAATATTTATTAACAATAAAAGGGAAAAAAAAACTTAACAGAGTTGGCTTAAAATTAGTTAACAAATTTCACTCACACACACACACTAACCACACTTAACAATATCTTAATCTCGACGAGCCCCTCCCGGCGTCTACCCGTCGATTTCTAACTTATTCTCGACGAGCCCCTCCCGGCGTCTACCCGTCGATTTCTAACACGTGCCCCTCCCGGCGTCTACCCGATTTCTAACTACTGTCACCTGCACAGAGACGAATCATATACTAAGATCGTTAACTCGGCTCACAGGAGTAACAGCCCAGCGACGAAACATAGACCTAGATACTTCTGCAGCTTATACACACTTTACTACAGAACAACAGCCCAGCGACGAAACATAGACCTGATTACTCTGCAACTCAAACATATAACCCACACTTGACTCACACTCACACTACTAACTAACTTTAATTAATTTTTACTTTATAAATTTTACTTTAATAAAATTGACTGTAACTAATTTTAATTAAATATTCCAAATCAAATTATTCAATCATTAGGAAATTAATAAAACGACAAACAATATTCAATTTACAACCAATTCTCAAATTCCAATTGTTAATTTTAATTCCGTTAAAATATTAGATGGATTAAAATTCCTCAGTAACTTATAATCATGGTATTAACAATATACAATAACTATTTAAAACAAAAGGTCTTAATACCTTGAATTAACTTTTGATAATTAAATAAATCACAATATAACTTTTCAATCACGTTCAAAATTATTAACATAAGTTAATTAATTAATTCTGACTAAGTTTTTACTGTGACACTTTTTGACTCAATTAACTAATTTCTAGGACTTAATGTCCACGCCGATAATTATCAAGTTTCAGTAATTTTAATTTAACTACTTCACGGACTTAATCCCCAAAATTACTAAATTTACACTTGACGAAATAATTTTATAATATAATATTCGCAATAAAAATTCCTAATATAATATACTTAATAATTTTCCAATCTATATTATCCTCAATAATTAACTCTTAATATAAAATTCTTAATAATTTTCTTAATAATTAATTCTTAATAAAATATTATTAATAGTTTTCTTCTAGTTTTATCAATAATGAAAAATTTGACACAATTCGAAATAGTCAATTTTAATTGCTAGAATATTCGCTAGCTGTTTTGCTTGACCTTGGGTATTGGAATTTACTGCGACACCAAAAATTGACGCTTCCCGGGAAAAAATGATCAGACCTGACCATGCCTGTTCATGTATGATCAGGCCTGAAATTAGACCTGATCATGCCTGTTCATGTATGACCAGGCCTGAAGTTATACATGATCATGCCTGATCAGTTCTGTTCATGCCTGCTCATATCTGGAGTACTAAATACGCTCAGGCCTGATCAGGCCTGTCCATGCCTGACCAGACCTATCCATGCCTGCTCATGTCTGTTCATGTCTAAAGTGTTAAATACGTTCAGGCCTGTCCATGCCTGATCAGACCTCTCCATGCCTGATCAGACCTGTCCATGCCTGTTCATGTCTGAAGTGTTAAATACGCTCAGGCCTGTTCATACCTGTTCATGTCTATTCATGTCTGACCATGCCTGTTTATGACTGTTCCTCTCTGACTATACCCGGGAAAAAATGATCAGACCTGACCATGCCTGTTCATGTATGATCAGGCCTGAAATTAGACCTGATCATGCCTGTTCATGTATGACCAGGCCTGAAGTTATACATGATCATGCCTGATCAGTTCTGTTCATGCCTGCTCATATCTGGAGTACTAAATACGCTCAGGCCTGATCAGGCCTGTCCATGCCTGACCAGACCTATCCATGCCTGCTCATGTCTGTTCATGTCTAAAGTGTTAAATACGTTCAGGCCTGTCCATGCCTGATCAGACCTCTCCATGCCTGATCAGACCTGTCCATGCCTGTTCATGTCTGAAGTGTTAAATACGCTCAGGCCTGTTCATACCTGTTCATGTCTATTCATGTCTGACCATGCCTGTTTATGACTGTTCCTCTCTGACTATAGTCAGAGATATGATAAAAATTTTTTCTTTGACGAAAAAAATTTTTGGTCATCAAAAAGTGCAAAATTATTTTTAACATTACGTTTATTTAAATAATTTTGAAATAAAAAATTTATTACATTTTCTATGGGATGTTATGGTCTGCTCTGCTCCTGCCTAATATGAAAATCATTACTTATTATATTATTTAAATAAATGTGATATTATAATGAGATTCGGTTACATAAATAAATTAGGACTATCAAAATATATTATAAAACCAATTTTAACATTATATTTATCATAAACTTATTCGATACTCTATGTACTTCATAGAATTGTTACATCTAATATAGCAGCACAGCAGGCGGGAAATTCAAGGCAAACGGATAACACCAGAGTTAAACAGCATTGAGCATGGTTGGTAGTTGGATGGTTGACCGCTGGTGTTACATCCTTACAATAATATGTAATTATTTTTTTTTTTATTTTATTTTATTATAGAGAATTGCGTACGACTCTATCAAGTACTACAACCATAAAATTAAGCAAAATAATTAATTAAAAATAGTAATGGGTTTTCAGACCTGACCATGTCTGATCAGGCCTGATCAGGTCAATTCATGCCTGATCAGGCATGGTCATTTTTCATGTCTGATCAGGGCTGAAGACTCATGCCTGTTCATGTCTGATCAGGTCTGATCATTTTTTCCCGGGTTGACTAAAATTCCACGAATAAAAATTTGTCGATTTTTTTCAATGACAAAAATCAATCAATTTTACTACGTTAATTGTTATAAAAATTACAACAATAAAATTAACGAAATTTTTGGATGTTAATTTATTAATTGATAATTTTTAGTTATTAAAATTTCCCCGCAAGGTCGATTGAGTGATCCTCGGGTATAAACCCCCATAAAAATCACTAAATCCAAAACTAGCAAATGTTCTACGATTTATTTATTGAATAAAATAAAAAAAAGAAAAGAAGAAGAATGATAGACCGAGTACAAACCGCGGTCTATCTTCCTCCCACGGAATGAAATAATGCACCTGGGTAATTGTCTTACTACGTCCACGATGTCTGTCTACCGTGGTGAGTCCTCCAGGTACCGGTTGTTAGATTCTTTTTTCACTCCGGGGAATTGTCCTCACTCTAAGTTCAGTTTTTCCTGTAACAGAACCAATGTTAGAAATCTTGTCTAAAAGATTGGAAAGACAATCTTAAAAAAAATCATCGCAGCGTTTCGAAAATTCACGTGCGAAAAAAATAATTACCTGCTGTTCCGTTGAGTAGTGACCGGTGCGGCTGACTATCAAACCTCTTCTGATTTTGTCACTCTCCCTAGCACTTACCCATTCCTCCCCCTCTTAATTACTAAACGGAAGACCCAGAAGATCGGAGCGCGCCAGTGCTAAGTCGACTAATTATTGATCACTGGCGACTTATCGATTTAGGGTAATTTACCCTGTTACAAAATAATAATGAAAATTTAGTCCAATCTGTTCAGTGCCTCTCTGCCTGAGCCTTGCAACAAATTTTTTAATTAAAAATTACTCCAATAATTCCAAATAAATTAAAAATTCCTGTTACTGCCGCTCCGTATCTCTAACTGACTGTCGCACTTGATTCTACATTAAAAATTACTTTAATTATTATAATTGAAAATCAAAATTCAGCAATAGCTGCCCAGTGCCTCTAGCTGACCCTTCCTACCAATTTTTTAGTAGAAAATTGCCTCAATTTTTCCAAGTAAAAATGAAAATTCAGTCAGCTGCCAAGAGCCGCGAACTGACCCTCATTACTAATTCTTCAATATAAAATTGCCTCAATTTTTCCAAATAACAACAAAAATTCAGTCACAACCGCCCAGTTCCTCTAACTGACGCTCGCTACTCATTTTTTAATTAAAAATCACCTAGCTACACTATTGACATAGGCTATATGATGTTAATTTTAATTTTGGAATTTTCGTTAAGTACCTGTGCAAAGCCGAGAGAGACTGTTATTGTAAATATTATAATCTGACGACATATTTTTAATTACACGAGCACACAGAAAGAAAGCAAAAAACTGCCGTTACAGCAATGGAAAAATTTTCGTGGACTCGGATCAAGTATGATTTTTATGTATTTCAATCGACTGAATCTAAATCTGAACGTTAATAAGCCCGCTGAGTCTTCAAAATTTGAAAAAAAAAAAAAAAACAAAGCGAAAAACCCTAAAAAAATTGTAATAAATCATGAAAATCGAAATTATCGACATGCAACTTTTTAGATTCAGATTGAGTTTGATTTTTGTGTATTTTTTTCCACTGAATTAGAATCTGTAATCTTGTTCCACTACGATGTAACATTGAAAAAAATCTCAAATGACCAAAAAAATCGGGAAAATTGCAGTTATAAATATGAGAAAAAAATCTATAAAATACGATTGTTAATAACTTGAATGCATTTCTATGGATGGAATATGATCTTAGAATTGAAAAATTAACAAAATTTTAAAATCTAATTTTCTCAATACCTACCCTTTATCTCACTCATATCTTGATGACATCGTTTTACTTGTTTTATGCTACAGTCTGCAAGATTGTCAGGAAAGTGATCAACGTAAGAATCCATGAAGTGTAGTTTGATGTTTATTAAGCAATCTAAATTTTTTTAATTGGTCACCAATTTTTCTACTAACGTCCAGTGTGGCCAGATCGTGCTCTTTTCTTACCCCCTTTTTGTAGGACACTCTCATCTAACTATATTGAAAGCGGTACAAAGTGGGGGTAAAAAAATCGCACGATCTGACCACACTGCTAACGTCCTGTTGTTTCAAGAATTTTTTCGGGTCAACAATAGGGATTCTCAAAATGTCTCTGCTCTCTACGTTTGTAGGATAGCAGAGATAGAAATAATCACTATGTGAAGGAAGAACGGCCAACAAATGTGAAATTCAAACTAGCTGTTCATAATGTTTTATGAGCACTATTGATTCTGTCTTAAAACCATTTACAATCACCACTTTGAATGAAGTTAGATCTAATCGAACAGTATGTTAAAGCTTTGGTCATCCAAATTTTCATAAATGGTGATTAGTTCCAGTACTTGAAAGAAAAAATTTCTGCAATGAATGATGCAAAATAAAAACAAGGAATTTTGGATGGACCCCAAATTCGAACTCTATTTCAGGAAGCAAATTTTATAGGGAAAATGAACAAGATCGATAAAAAGCAAAACAGAGAAAGCAGCTTGGATAAGTTTTATAAATTTGCTCCAAAACTTTTTAGGAAATAAAAGAAGCGAAAACTACAGGATGTTCATAAAAAAATTGGAGATAAATTACAAAAATTTAGATTGCTTAGTATATTTCAAACAACGTTTCATGGATTCTCACATTGACCACTATTCTGAAAATCTTGGAGACTACAGAGAAGAACAGGGAGAACGATTCCATCTAGCCATAAGTAAAATGGAGACTAAGTATCAAGAAAAGTGAAATATTAATATGATAGTCGATTTTTTTTGGAAATTTAAAGGAATACAATTAGTGATAATAACATACGGAAGAAAAATTTCCTGCGTAGATCATTTGAGAATGAAAGACTTCGATACCAACGGAAAACAGTTTGAAATTCGAGAAACGCGTTCTCTTTATTCTCTTTATGCGTCATTTTTTATAAGTATTACAATTTTATATATTTGAAAATTCTTCACTTGATTTTATGCATCAAAAAATTACAAGGAAAGTATCTAATCATGTTTCATAAATTTTTTTTTAAATTTGTAATGGCAATTTTCTCGATATAGTTGGTTATATATATATATATATATATATATATATATATATATATATATATATATATATATATATATATATATATATATATATATATATATATATATATATATATATATATATATATATATATATATATATATATATATATATATATATATATATATATGTGTGTGTGTGTGTGTGTGTGTGTGTGTGTGTGTGTGTGTGTGTGTGTGTGTGTGTGTGTGTGTGTGTGTGTGTGTGTGTGTGTGTGTGTGTGTGTGTGTGTGTGTGTGTGTGTGTGTGTGTGTGTGTGTGTGTGTGTGTGTGTGTGTGTGTGTGTGTGTGTGTGTGTGTGTGTGTGGATGTAAACCTCTCACAACTTTTGAACGGCTTGACCGATTCTATCGCGATTGACGCCAATCGAAAGGGCTTGAATGAACTTAGATTTTGAATATGGTATGGACCGATTCGAAACGGTCGATTTTCAGATATCTCAAAAAAACTACGAAAAAAATTTTTTTTTAATGTGGTTTTTTTTTAATAACATTCAAACGGCTTGACCAATCAATTCCAAAAACTAATCAACTCTTAACATCGAAAAACCACGTCTATCGCCATCAAGCCGGTCGAAATCGGTTGATTCGTTCGTGAGTTATCGCTGACGAAAAAAATCGACAAGAAGTGTTTTTTTCGGATTACACCGAAATTTTTGGTCTAATAAATTTGTGCTTGAAACTATATCATAGATTTGAAAAACTGCGTCGAATGCCGCTAACCGCGTGAAAATCGATTTATTCATTCAATAGTTATTGCGGTTTGAAAATTAAAAAAATAATGTTCTGTAAGACTTCTATGAGATTTTTGAGCTCGGAGAGCTCGAAAACATCATTAGTTAAGTTTTAAGCACTTAGGTATGGAATTAGCGGGAAGTTACAGGGATGGCCTTCAGGTTCAACTGTTTTCCTAATTTTTTTATAGCTGTGACTGCAGTTTTTTGCAATTTCTCGCCAGTTTTGGGGGTTTTTTGCATTTTGCTCAAAACTGGAAGGTGACTGGGCTGATCAAACTTAAAATTCGGATTTAGCGGGTCAAAATACATTCCGGTACATAGGTTAGGTTCAACGTAACTACCAATTTTTTTTTTTTTTGTACGAGTATTATTTTCGAAAGAAATGTATTTCCAGATTAAAAAAAAAGTATTAAGACAGAAATAAAGTATTGAAAAGTATTGGTTTTCTAGTATTTTATAAGTTTGAAAGTTTTATTGACGATGCTAAAAATTATTTTTTATTGTTAGATCAGCATTCAGAACCAATAGTTTACCAGACAGTGGTTCTAGCAGTGCTAACAACACGTTAAGCAGGTCACTACGGAACGACCTCTTAGTTGCTGCGGATAGTGTCACTAATGCTATGTCTACGCTTGTACGAGAATTAAATTCAGGTAAGGTTTTTCCGGTTATCCTTCACTTTCATGAAACCAGAACAGTTAGTCTATCGATTTATTTCAATAGCGATATATTTTCCATTGCCGATGTATTAAATCATACCCCCCTTGATGATGTGGTAGTGATTCATTTTCGATTTGTCACCATATATAAATTTTATGTCGTAAATCCGTTGTTATACCTTAATTCAAAAGAGAAAATCGTATAAAAAGAATGTTTTCAGAAATAAGAACATAAAATTGTGATGATGATAAATTTGTCATTCAATTATTTAGTAGATTGAAATTCACTTCATTTTTTCACTTGAAATCTAAGAATCTAACTATTAAAGCCGATGTTATGTTGCACTTTTGAGTAAATTTCGTCGTAAAATGTTTTTTTTAATCGAATACTCATCATATAAGTCATAAGTCATAAAATATAAATACATGTTTGTTAGGGTGATTCAAAAAAAAAGAATATATTTTTTTTCGTTTGGTACTCTGAAAAATAGGTTCCTAGACACCTCTAAGAAAGCCTCTCCAAGCATGAGTTCTTAATTGTAACGGGAAGGTTCTCCTTCTTACAGTTTTCTATTTTTTCTTATTATCAGATAGAAAAATGTATATCTCGCTTCCAACTACTTGGAAAATATCTTGTTCCTTAGATTTTGTAGGAAATTGAATGCTCTACAAAAAAGGTCTCTTACGATTTTTTCGTAAACCCAACCGTTTAAAAGATATTAACGGTTAAAGTTTGATTATTTTTGGGAAAATTTTTTATTTCTTATGAATTTTATAACTCAATGAAAAAAATCATTATGAATGATGAAACTCATAGTTTTGTAGGAAATTTACTGCTCTATAAAAATGGTCTCTTATGATTTTTCGATCAAGTTGAGCGTTTACGAGATATTCATCGTCAAACATCAATGCATATCAATTTTTCTAGTTTTTGATCAATAATTCGAAAAATTTCAATTTATTCTGTGAGTTTCAAGGAAATTTAGACAAATTTGAGTTTTTATTATAAAAGCAACTCCTATAGATGTTTTCTGTTCAAAAATACATTTGAAAGTTTTTATTCTAATAATATTTTTTTAATTTTATCTTTAATAATTTAAAATCTTAATCGCGTTGTCATTTATTATTATGAAATTTGTTCAGTGCGTATTTTTAAATTGTTTTTCACAAAATATACATAAAATTTTCGTTCGAGGGGATTTTTGTTTTGAATTCCATTTCTTCTTCTGTTTGTCTTCTGAAACTAACGCCATCTATGTTTTTTACTCTCAACTATCTTCAGTATCTACTAGGGTGGGTCAAAAAAATCGAATAATTTATTTTTGACTTTATACTCTGAAAAATAGGTTCGTAGACACCTAAAAAGAATTCTCTCCAAGTATAAGCTCTCAATTATAACGGGAAGGTCCTCCGCTTTGCGGGTTTCTATTTTTTTCGAATAATCAGATAAAAAAATTTATATCTCGCTTCCAACTGCTTGGAAAAATATTCCGTGGCATAGATTTTGTGAGAAATTGAATGCTTTACAAAAAAGGTCTCTTATGACTTTTTCAAAAACTCAACCGATTAAAAGATATTCATAGTTGAAGTTTGGCTATTTTAAGGAAAATATTCGTTTTTATTATGAATTTTATAAGTCGATGAAAAAAAATTATTTCGGATTGCGGAACTCATGATTTTGTAGGAAATTTACTGCTCTACAAAAATGGTCTCTTATGATTTTTTGATTAAGTGAAGCCGTTACGAGATATTCATCGTCAAACATTAACGAATATCAATATTTCCAGTTTTTGATCAATAATTCGATAAATTTTAATTTAAACTATGAGTTTCAGGAAAATTTACATAAATTTGAGTTTCGATCGATAAAGAAATGTTATAAACAATTTTTTAATATTGTTTTCAGTCTTGAGCTTGTTTGATTGCATTAAAACAAGAAATTAGAGCATTTTTTTCGACATATAGCCAATGATTAGTTTAATTTGAAGTGAATGACATATTTCTTTGTCAAATTTAATATGAAAAGTATTGAATCAAGTGAGAAACAACCAGTATTTAACTTTTTTATAGATAAATTTTTTATTGAATTATCAATTGCAATATAATTGTCTATATTTTTAACATAACAGTACGCTATTACTATAAATAATTTCTTTTATTACAATTTGGGAATGTTTTTGATGTTCTTTGACAACTTGCAATAAGTACTGGAATTGTTCTTCATTTTTGTCAAGCATTGATTATATTCACTGACTAATGCAACAGCTCGCTCTGCTGAATCATTGACAACTTTTAGTTGTTGAAAGTATTCTTTATTTTCGAGATAACTCTCATTAGTAGGCCATAATTCAACATCGACATCAAGAAAGTCATACGGTAGATCGAAGATTTTGAAAAGATTTAATGACTTTTTAGACACAAAGTCACTCAGAGTTCTCTGCGCCAATGAATTCAAATCTTTTTAGCAATTACAAATCTTTTAGCTTTAGAATCTGTACCTTCACGAGTATTAACAGCTTCAACAATACGTTTTTTTACTTCTAATGGAACGCCATCGTCAAACAGTGATAAAATGGCAAGTTCATCGCTCAAATACCATAAGTGCGAAATCATTTTTTCACACGTAGCTGAAGAAATCAAAGGATTGATATGTTTGTACTCCAATAAATTTTTCATAAACTGCAAGTCATGATAAGCAGCAGTTGTTGCAGAAGTTGATGAAAACCAAGCTTTTAAATACAATGTGACTATAAAAATACAGAAATGACGAAGACCATGCAATTCTTTCTGAGAGAGTTTGAATTCATCTCTGAATAGATACATTTTCAAACTATAAATGGCCTTAGCCATCCATCTAGCATGATGAACAGCACCAGGACGTTTGAAAGAAATCTTTTCTTGAGGCATTTCTCCAAGGAAAATCAATGATAATTCCAATAATTCTTTATCTAACTTATTATAACATTTCTTTATTGATCGAAACTCAAATTTATGTAAATTTTCCTGAAACTCATAGTTTAAATTAAAATTTATCGAATTATTGATCAAAAACTGGAAATATTGATATTCGTTAATGTTTGACGATGAATATCTCGTAACGGCTTCACTTAATCAAAAATCATAAGAGACCATTTTTGTAGAGCAGTAAATTTCCTACAAAATCATGAGTTCCGCAATCCGAAATAATTTTTTTCATCGACTTATAAAATTCATAATAAAAACGAATATTTTCCTTAAAATAGCCAAACTTCAACTATGAATATCTTTTAATCGGTTGAGTTTTTGAAAAAGTCATAAGAGACCTTTTTGTAAAGCATTCAATTTCTCACAAAATCTATGCCACGGAATATTTTTCCAAGCAGTTGGAAGCGAGATATAAATTTTTTTATCTGATTATTCGAAAAAATAGAAACCCGCAAAGCGGAGGACCTTCCGTTATAATTAAGAGCTTATACTTGGAGAGAATTCTTTTTAGGTGTCTACGAACCTATTTTTCAGAGTATAAAATCAAAAATAAATTATTCGATTTTTTTGACCCACCCTAGTATCTACCCATTTAATACCGTATTTTCAGTGTTCCTAAAACTGATCATCTTGAATACGTAATAAAATAATTCATTTTAAATAAGTCTTATAATCATCACATAAATTTATTTATCATCAATTAACCTACAATGAATAAAGAAATACGTTTTATCGGAATACCTCTACAAAGAATTTCGGAACGTAAGTTACCAAAAGTGAAAGAGGTTATGCGTGTGTTTTTCTACCAACTTAAAATTTTAAAGTATTCAATCAAACAAAGTGCTAAAAATTCAGTTGACCAAGTTATTGAACTGTGGAGAAAAAATCAGATTCCAACTAGTGGAGCTCCTAATGCAGTCAAAAATTTCTTCGCTATCACAGTCAATGGTTAAAATTACAAAAAAATTTCGATAAAAAGAATTCAGCGCAAAACCAAAAGGAAATGAAATTTCAGACTGATCTTGAACAATTATTCGACATTGTGAGCGAAAAATCCTTAAAAGTGCTTGATGATAATATTAGAAAGTTGTATTTGGATCAAAAATTCGGTACCCATAAAGAGATTCTTTCTAATAATGTACCTGTATCAAACTTAACCACAACTATGATGGGAATAGATGAGAGTAGTAAGTATCTGAGATATTTAATTATTATAAAGTCAGGTAGTAGTGTAACTTTTCATAGATGACTAGATGACATTTGACTAGACAATTTTTGGAGTCCTTTCTTAATTATTTGTCATCAAAATGAATAAATTCTATACATTTTCTTCGTTTAATTTATAAAACAGATCTTATTCCAGACTTAGATCAACCGTCTACCAGTCATGCGATTGTTCCAAGTGAAAAATCAGAGTCGTTCTCTACGTATATATTAAGTGGAGTTACAAATTTTGGATCTGATTCAGAGTATGAACCTCCAATTCCGACAAAACTAGCAAAACTTGATGTCTTAACTCCTGAAGTCATTTTTGGACTCGACCGAGCTAATGTCAGCAGTAGAAATGCGATGTTTATTATTGCTCCGGTTTTACTAGCAGTAGGTATTAAAATTGAAGATACAACGCTCAGTTATAGTTCAATTCAACGAGCTCGTATGCTTCAAAGAGAAGACATTGCTAAAGGACTTAATGACAACTTTAAGACACACGATAAATACGTTGTGCATTGGGACGGAAAAATGCTGAATGACCTTGTTGGATCAAAATCTGTGGAACGGCTACCAGTTATTTTAACTGCATTTGGTACCGAACAATTACTTGGGGTTCCAAAAATGAATTCTGGGACGGCAGACAATCAAACATCAGCCATTTTATCGACATTGAGTGAATGGGGTATTACTAATTATGTTAAGGCGATGTGTTTTGACACGACGGCAGATAATACAGGTAACTTATCAATGATAATTTAATCTAAAAAATATTTAATTATTAACGTTCTAGTTTAATTTTTATTGCTTACTGAATTTCACTTTTGAAATTATTGAGAATTATTTCCTCATTTGGATTTTAAATATAATCTACAATTTGTTGAAAATATTAAATTTAACGATAGTTATCTATTTTCTTTATACAGGAATTCATAACGGTACATGTAAGGCAATTGAAAAGACTTTGGGAAGAGAGTTAATCTGGTTACCATGTCGTCACCACATTTTTGAGATCATATTGAGAAGTGCATTTGAAGTATATTGGCCTGTGTCATCTGGGCCAAACGTACCAATGTTCGGAAGATTTAAAAAATCATGGGATGAAATAAATAAAACTAATTATAAATCTGGAATTGAAGATACTGTTGTTGCTGATATCATTTTGGATAAAAAAATGAAATATCTAGTTTAATTGCACAATCCTTACAGGTATGATTTAACTGCGATTTTAAGAAAAAAATTTTCTTGTTTCTGACAAATTTTTAATTGTTTTTGATAGTTACTACAACCCCGAGATGACTATAAAGAATTGTTGGAATTGTCGTTGATTTTCCTTGGAGAAATGCCTCAAGAAGAAATTTTTTCAAACGTCCTGGTGCAATTCATCATGCTAGGTGGATGGCGAAGGCAATTTACAGTTTAAAAATGTTTCTATTCAGAAATGAATTTAAACTTTCTAATAAAGAATTGGACGGTCTTCGGCAAATTTGTATATTTATAGTTACACTGTATTTAATAGCTTGGTTTTCATCAACTTCTGCAACAACTGCTGCTAATCATGAGTTGCAGTTTTTGAAAAATTTATTCGAGTACAAAAATATCAATTCATTGATTTCTTCAGCAACTTGTGAAAAAATGATTTTGCATTTATGGTATTTAAGTGATGAACTTGCCATTTTATCATTATTTGACGATACCGTTTCATTGGAAGTAAAAAAAAATATTGTTGGAGCTGTTAATACTCGTAACGGTACAGATTCTAAAGCTAAAAAATTTATAATTGATAAAAACGATTTGAATTCATTAACGCAAAAAGTCTGAGTGACTTTGTTTCTAAAAAGTCTTTAAATCTCTTTAAAATCTTTGATTTACCATAGGACTTCCTTGATAAAGATATTGAATCGTGGCCTACTAATGACAGTTACATTGAAAATAAAGAATACTTTAACCAATTGAAAGTTGTTAATGATTCAGCAGAACGAGCTGTTGCATTAGTTAGTGAGTCAATGCTTGACAAAAAATGAAGAGCAATTCCAATACTTATTGCAAATTATCAAAGAACATCGAAAAAACTACCCAAACTGCAATAGAGGAAATTATTTACAGTAAAAGAGTACCCTTTCGTTGAAAATATTGAAAATTATATGGCAGTAGATAATTAAATAAATAAATTCTTCGATAAAAAAGTGAAACACATGTGAAACACACTAAATTGAATTATATATTTAAAAAAATGCACTAATTTTTGTTTTAATGTAATCAAACATGTCCAAGACTAAAAAAACTAATTAAAAAAATAGTTCATAACATATTTCTATTCATAGAAACTCAAATTTGTCTAAATTTCCTTGAAACTCACAGAATAAATTGAAATTTTTCGAATTATTGATCAAAAACTAGAAAAATTGATATGCATTGATGTTTGACGATGAATATCTCGTAAACGCTCAACTTGATCGAAAAATCATAAGAGACGATTTTTATAGAGCAGTAAATTTCCTACAAAACTATGAGTTTCATCATTCATAATGATTTTTTTCATTGAGTTATAAAATTCATAAGAAATAAAAAATTTTCCCAAAAATAATCAAACTTTAACCGTTAATATCTTTTAAACGGTTGGGTTTACGAAAAAAATCGTAAGAGACCTTTTTTGTAGAGCATTCAATTTCCTACAAAATCTAAGGAACAAGATATTTTTTCAAGTAGTTGGAAGCGAGATATAAATTTTTCTATCTGATAATAAGAAAAAATAGAAAACTGTAAGAAGGAGGACCTTCCCGTTACAATTAAGAACTCATGCTTGAAGAGGCTTTCTTAGAGGTGTCTAGGAACCTATTTTTCAGAGTACCAAACGAAAAAAAAAATATTCTTTTTTTTTGAATCACCCTAATGTTTGTAATACCAACCGTGAAACTGAATTTTCGAGCTAAAGTTAGAGGGAGGGAGGGGAAATTAATGGTTTCTGGTCGGCTATACGGCTGACCAATTTTAAAACATAGTAACTGCAAGATTTTGATGACTTATTTTTTTTAAGATTACTGCATTTCTAATAACTTGAAGACCTTAATTTCAAGGATTTTTTTTTTTATTTTCGTAGGGTATCTATTCCAAATTTGAACTGGAGCCCTTTAGATTTTGCTAAAACTTTTCTGTCTTTTTCTACCCTTTAGAAAACATTTTTGAGAATTTTTTTCAAATTTTTTCGTCCAATCTCAAAAAAAGTGATGAATTTAAAAAAAAAAATGGCTTTTTTATTTTTAAATATCTATAACTTTTTCAGAAATTGACTTTTGGGTACCATTATTTTAAAAAAAATTTTTTTATGAACTTTTCGAAAAAATACACGATGAAAAACTAACATGATCAATTATATAAAATAATCGGTTTTTTTTTAGTAAAATCGTCATTTTTCTGAAGTTCGCCATTTTTTTTCTCAGAAAAAACTTCAATAAATTTGACAACTATCCCCGCTAATTCCGAAGTGGGCCAATTTAAAAAAAATTTTTTTTATTTATTTAAAAAATAATTATCAAATTTTCAAAAATGGAAAAAAATTTTTTTTTTCGTAACCTTTACTTCTATCAAACAATAAATGTAATTTAACAATTTCATGATATAATTCTCAAATTATAGATTTAATTTACGAATATGATCACCAAGATTTAAATTTTAACCTATCAATAAGGTCGATAAATTAGGGTAGAACAATTATAGACTTACCTATAGTCAATATACTAGAAACTAGTCGCTAGTGTGTGTTGATTTACGAATACGGTTTTTTCATACTGTCTAAAACATAACCTGTAAATTGCTGTTAATCTATTATACGATGTAACAATTTTACCTGCTCAGGTTAGCCCCTAATCAATTTTATAAATAACTAACTGAATAAACAAACAACAATAATTATCAGGGCGCTGCCAAGATTTTTTATCACGGTTCCTGGAACCGGTCCAGAGCTGAAAATTCCTTATCTTAGGGTAGAGAGAGTGGAGGAAGGTGCTGGTGAATAACAAAGATTTAATTAACAATATATCGATATTTATTAACAATAACAATTAACAAAAGAAACGTTTATCAAGGATAAACTAAAATTCATTCACACACTCACACTATAATTTATTAAAACTTATAAACTTATAAACTACGGCTGACCAGGATAACTTAAAACTATAGCCTAACTGTCGGCTAACCAGGACCAACGAGTCTCTCTTCGCAAAGACTGCAGTGCGACAGAGACCGTCTAGCCTAACTATCGGCTAACCAGAACTAAACCACTTTTATATAAGCCTAACTATTGGCTAACCAGGACCAACGAATTACTCTGCACAAAGACAACATTGTGACAGAGATCGTCTAGCCTAACTATTGGCTAACCAGGACCAACTTAACACTATTAACACTCTCTATCGCACATGACCCACACTTGTAATGATTTTATTTTAAACAAAATTTATTTTAATGAAATTTATTTAAAATTTAAGTTAATTATTCAATCATTAGTATTTAGTAAAACGATAATTTCAAATTTATAATCAAATTCTAAAATAGCTTGAGCTAACTATTACAATTATTTAAATTCCGATTGTTAATTTTTAATTCGGTATTAAGAGATTAAATAGATTAAAATTCCTCATTAACTTATTGTCATGGTCTTAATAATATAACAATAATTATTTAATACGAGAGAGATTAATACCCTGAATTAATTTTGACAATTAAATTAATCACGATATAAATTTTATATATAAAATTTATATCTTAAAATAAAATTATTAACATAAAATTAATGATGTGAATTAATTGATTATGACCAATCTTTCCTGTGAAATTTTCAACCCAAAATAACTAATTTCTTGGACTTAATTTCCACGCCGATAATTATTAATTTTCGGTAAATATTAATTTATTTAATTGACGGACTCAATCCCAAAATAAATCAGTCAATAGTTAATAAATAAAATAATTTACAATATAAAATATTTTCAATAATTAATTCCTAATATAATTTTCGATAAAATCTTAATAATTTTCTAAATTATATAAATCAACAGAAGTCGAAACATTCAATTTTCATTAGCTAGAACATTCGCTAGCTAAGTTGTCTTTGACCTTGGGAGTTCGGAATTTACTGCGACACAAAATGTACTGACGCTCAACCAAAATTCCCCTTCGAATTAATCACTTTTTCTTAAGTTAACATGTTATAAAATTACAACAATTTATTCACGAATTTTCTAGATATTAATCAATTTAATTGATAAATTTTTAGTTGTTAAATTTTTCCCGCAGGTCGATTGAGTGATTCTCGGGAATAAGCCCCCAAGGAAATCACTCAATCCAAACTAACAAATGTTTTAATTCTGATTAATGAAATAATCGTCGATTAAACGATCCAATTGATAATTAATTAGGAGAAGAAACTGGGTATTGGGTAAACCACGGTCCACTTCTTTCATACAGAGTAATAATTGATACGTTGACGAATAAAATCATGATCTAACTCTCTTATTGAGGATGAAGTCCTAGTTGTAGTTGGCTTCCTTCGTCTCGTCACTACTCCGGGGATCGGTCCTTCTCGATTTCCGTCGCACTATATCTGGCGGTCACACTACTTCTTCCTTTTCCACTGCACGGCTCACCTATTTTAACCCAAAATTACCCCCTGCTATTCTCCTTTTAGACCCTTAGATCGATACGCGCCAGTGCTATGTCGAATAGTTATCGATATCCGGTGACTTATCGATTTAGGGTAATTTTACCCTGTTACAACGATCAAGTGTCTAGTGAAAGATTGTTGATATTACATTTGCTAAATAAATAAATAATTATTATAGTTTATGAACACTATTTTGATTTGGTGTTATTTGAAACCCTAATCTTTTTAGTTTCTTAATCTAAATTAATTGTAAGAATTTTATGAAGACATTATGGCATCAATAAAGCAATTCTATGAATGTTGTAATCCATTCAAGTTAGAATCACATTTAAGAAAAATGGGTTTACGTCTAGCAACTGACATTATGAAAGTAACGATAGGATTAGATATAGATTATTTGTTATGCAGTTCGTGTCGAAAGGATGCCTTATATTTAGTAAAGGAACAAATAAATACTAGTGATGATCCTAATGTTGATGCAAGTGACCATAAAGATGATTCTATTGACAACAATGAGAAAAATGATGGTGCTGACAGTGATAGCATGATAACAGGGACAGACAATACAACTGCCACGGATCTTTTATTATCCTTATCATTCTGTAAGTTTTTTAAAATTATTCATACATTACTTAAATAAATCCTAGCAACTACATGTTCCATTGTTTTGTTAAGGTTCCTTGTCATTTAATAGCGAACCCAAAAATTCACAATTAAGCTCGGCATCCCAAGTAAGCGCTGCAACTACATTACCCGTTATAAACGATGCATTGCGACTGTTGAATCAATTTCCGATTTCTTCAAAAAAATTAAATAATTATCAATTTTTAAATCATAAAATACATCAGATATCCGACCGCTTAAAAAAAATTTTGCTCTTAGCTGCCGATGAAGGATCGATCGACGGCGATGGTGAAAATTTTCGCTCCCTAATTAAAATGCTGCATGGCAAATTCAATGATAAAGAAATGGATAAGTCGTTGAAAATACAGATTTTAACATTGTTACCTTGAGAATGTAGTGAAAGATCTATTTGTGAAACTATGAATACATCACGACATTTAACAAGGGTAGCAAAAAGTTGGTTAAAGAAAAGGATCTACTTTCAACACCTGAATCAAAATTAGGTCGGTAGAGCGTAGAATTAATGTTTCTGGTACATCTGAAGACTAAATTACTTAGCATTTTTTGTATAGGGAGGACAATGACTCATCAAATATTATCAACATCAATGTCTGGCTTTCTCGAAAACACGAGGACACGGACTTCTTCCTCACACAGCTATTGACAGGTCGAGGTCAGCTTAACGCGTACCTCTTTAAGATGGGGTTGCACCGCACGTCGACCTGCGAATACTGCCTGGACGAAATCGACGACGCTGAACACACTTTCTTCGAGTGTGTTCTGGAAGGACTACAGGAGTAGCACCGAAGAAATTATGAAACCACACTCTCCCTTGAGAGCTTGATAGCCTGCATGCTTAGAAAAAAAGATAACTGGTCGGCTGTCACAGCTTACGCGCAGCGCCTTCTAAAAGAAAAAACTGCAGAAAGGGACCAGTAACCAGAAGTAAGCGTCGTAAGACGCAATATAGACTGGACTGAAGTAATGCTAACGCGGTTCCGATCCAGTCATCTCCGTACTATCTACGGGGAAGGAAAGTGGAGTTTTTTTTAGTGGGTGGAAATCCCACACTATTGACCATCATCTTTCAATCATAGCGGTGTCTTTGATTTTTTCGCTTATCTATGGAAAAAATAAATAAATAAATAAAACCCACATACACGCACACACGCATATATACATCGGTTGATTTATTCAAAAGTTGTTGCGGTTTGAAAATTCGAAAAATAGTGTTCTATGAAACTTCTATCAGATTCTTATGCTCGAAGAGCTCAAAAGTATAAAAAAGTTATATCATCGCACTCAGAGAGATGAAAATAACACAAATTATATTTTTTCAAGGTCGTGTAACTGCGCAGTTTTCTTTGTTCTATTTCTAACTGCGTAGTGGACGATGTCATCAGACAGGTTTAGATTTGTTTTGTGAAAGGGGTGGGGGGAATTTCCACGATTCAGATGACTCATTCTGTTCTAGAATTTTTTAACTACGTAGTAGATGACGTCATCAGACAGGTTTGAACCTGTTCAAGGTCGCGTAACTGCGCAGTTTTCTTTGTTTCATTTCTAACTGCGCAGTAGATGACTCATTTTGTTCTAGAATATTATTACTGCGCAGTAGATGACGTCATCAAACCGTTTTTGAGGTAGAGGAGTGGGGGGTAACTGCGCAGTATTTTCTGCCTATATAAGCAGCTTGCCGAGAGCGTACTTCATAAAAACGAAGTACATGTCTCCAGTGAAACCTCTCTCGTGATTAAACAGTATTCAGTGTTATAAAGTATAGTGAAGTTTAGTGTTGTGAAGTACGCGAGTATAGTCCAGTGTGCAAAAACTATTGTGTAGTGTACATAACCTATAAAAAGTGACATAACCTTTAAAAGTGTACATAACCTAGAAACAGTGTTCATAACCTATAAACAGTGACATAATCTTTAAAAGTGTACATAACCTATAAACAGTGACATAACCTTTAAAAGTGACATAACCTTTAAAAGTGTACATAACCTATGAACAGTGACATAACCTTTAAAAGTGTACATAACCTATAAACTGTGACATAACCTTTAAAAGTGTACATAACCTTAAAAAGTGTACATAACCTATAATATTGTGTAAATAAACAGTAGTGAAGTGGTTGTCGTTCCAAAATGGCACAACATAACCTCATCGAGGCTCTCAAAAACTTGGTGGATACAATTGCTGTCTCATATGCTGATCTGTTGGGAGAGCAGCTCACTGATGATCATCGTCAAAGGTGATTAAGGGTGTGCAATGAAACTATCCAGTACTTCAACACTATATTACTGGATCCTGGAACATCAATCCAAGTGAGACGCAGTGTTCAAGCACACATTAATCAACTTAACTGGTTTGCCGATCAGTTCTCCAGACTCGGTAACCAAGTTGTTGGTGGAGATCTGAACCAAGGAGTCAAATGGCAGGACTTGGAGAATGCTTTTGCTGGCAACATCGAGACTGGATGTGTGATCAACCAGCATCACAAAGATCCAGCAGCATTCCTCCAGGTCTCACGAGACACCATCATCAACAAGGTGCAGTGTGCCTTAAAAGATCAAGCAGGGCTGAAAGTGGAGTCTACTTGGACCAAATAGTTTGATGGTGACCATGTCAAGATTCACGCCAACTCAAGTTGGAAACTCACCTTCGTTAGATTGCCAAAGGATATTATCGGTAGGCATGCGGTTACGAACATCCAAAACAATGATGAGTTCTGCTTTCTGTGGTCCGTCAACGCTGCCTTGCTTCCACCAGTATTGGTTCCGGAAAGGCCCACTTGATATTGTCACTTCAACGAAAGATTAAACTATGAAGGTATTCAATTTCCAATTAAGCTTAACGATGTACCAAAATTTGAAAAAATGAATGATCTTAGCATCAATGTATACGGTATAGAGGCGGAATTCACAGGTAAAAAGTAGCTAAAAAGTGTTATTATTCCATTATATTCAAGTAACTTCGAGTCAGAAATACCGACATTTCATTTATTGATGATGAAAAAAAGTATTAATTATACTGATAATTTAGATAATATAGTCAGTCTATCATTTTGCATGGATACATAATCTTTCCGGATTAATTAAAAGTCAAATAACTTTAGGTAGAACAAAATTGTACTTTTGCGATCGTTGCTTGAATCATTTTAAGCATCAAAAAAGTTATCAAGTACATATATCTGATTGTTTCAAATCTAACAAAGTCCACATGGATTTTCCTAGTGAAAAAAATAAAATTTTGAAATTCAAAGATTTCAAATCTAAAGACACTGTACCGTTTGTAGTTTACGCGGATCTTGAATGCACACTCGAACCCCCAGGAGATGATGAAAAGACAGCTCATAAACATGTTCCACATAGAATTGCATACTATGTACATTGCTGCTATGATAACACACTCTCCAAATTTGAATTAAACCGTTCTCCTGATTGCATCAACTGGTTTGTTAAACAATTAGAGTCATTAGCACTGAACTTTGAAAAAATTCTAAAGAACCCTATTAAAATGAAACCCTTAACCAGAGAGCAATAAGATAGGCACAACGAGGCAACTGTGTGTCACATTTGTGAAAAACCTATAACATCTCCTACAGATAAAGTTTATGATCATTGTCACTTCACCGGTGACTATAGAGATGCTGCTCATAAATCAAGTAACGTTAATTATCAGAAATCTACCATTATCCCAGTTGTCTTTCATAATTTATCTGGCTATGACTTGCACTTTATAATTAAATCCTTAGCTACAGTATTTAAGGGTGAAATAATATTATTACCAATCAATAAAGAGCGTTACATTTCTTTCACAAAATCAGTTAAAAATACTTCAGTCTTTCTAAGATTTATTGATTCATTTAGATTCATGGCCTCCAGTTTAGAGAAATTAGCTTCATACCTTGATGATAGTGATAAAAAAATTACACGACTACACTACGCTGACCCCGATCAATTCAAATTAGCAACACGTAAGGGTGTATTTCTATATGAGTATATTTTGAAAGATTTTGATTCAAACAACCCTGAAACATACCTGATGTACTATGATGTAAATAATTTGTATGGTGCAGCGATAAGTATGTCTTTACCCAAGGGTAAATTTGAATGGGTTGAAAATGTAGACAATGTAGATCAGTTTTTCAATGATGATGAAAGTATAGGCTACATCCTTGAAGTAGATCTACACTATCCTGAGAATTCACATGATCTACACAAAGATCTACCTTTATGCCCAGAACATTTTGTACCATCTGGCAGCAAACAATAAAAATTAACAACAACTCTGTATGATAAGTTTAATTATGTAATACATTATAAGAATTTAAAACAATGTTTAGATTTAGGCGTAGAACTTAAGAAAATACATCGAGTCTTGAAATTTGAGCAGTCAGACTGGCTCAAGTCATACATCGATAAAAATACTGATTGCCGAAAATTAGCGAAAAATGATTTTGAGAAAAACTTCTACAAGTTGATGAACAATGCGGTTTTCGGTAAAACGATGGAAAATGTTCGCAAATACAAGGAAGTTTGGCTTCGTACAAAGTGGGAGGGGCGTTATCAGGTATCAGACCTGATTTGTAAGCCTAATTTCCACAGCCTCACTGTATTTGATGAGGATATGGTCATAATTGAAATGAAAAAACCTAAAGTTTTAGTCAATAAGCCAATCTATGTTAGATTTAGCATATTAGACTTGTCAAAAACTTATATCTACGACTTTCACTACAATTATGTAATAAAAAATTATGAAAAAACCTCTAAATTATTGTACACTCATACAGATAGTCTTATTTACTAATTTAATGTACCCAATATCTACGAAGACATCAAACGTGATATCTCAAGGTTTGATACCTCTGACTATCCACCCCAAAATATCTTCAACATGCCGTTGGCAAACAAAAAGGTTCTGGGGCTCATAAATGATGAGAACAACGGAAAAATTATGTCCGAGTTCGTGGGTCTTAGAGCCAAGCTCTACGCCTTCGAGATTCACAACCCTGAAAAGGAAAAAGATAGGATCAAGAAACGATCAAAAGGTATCGGAGGATCAGCCTTGAAGACCATCACGTTTGATGACTTCAAGAGATGTCTTTTCGACAATGTATTGCTAAGAAAAGAGTTATACATGATAAAAAGTAAAAAACATCAAGTACACACAATAAAACAGGAGAATCTTGCTCTCAGTTGGGCTGATAAACGTCAACTCATTGAGGCCAGCACAGACACTGTACCTTGGGATTACAAGGATCCACTAGTTTCTAAGAAAAGAAAAATTGTTGAAGATAACGATGAAAATAATAATAAAAGACAAAAAAATTAGTAATATTAAAAAAACAATGTAAACATAGTTTTAAGGATTTATGTATTAAGGTTTGTAAATAAAAACAATGTAAATATAATTTGTGTTTTATATATCAGATTTATTGATCCAACTATTATGTTTAGTATCAAAACCTAGCCATTTAACATAGTATTTATGTCCACGTTTTCTAATTACTTTTTCAACAAGATATACATCTGGATATTTGACTTTGCTGAGTTCTTCGTTGTAAAATCCGCCTTCGATTGGTTGATCCTGATAGTCCATGAGCTTGTACGTCGTTGGATTCGTATTCTGCACCGACTTGATGGTGAAGATTTCTGTTGTCCAGTTTGGTGTGTATCCTTTGTCAAAAACATGCTTGTACTTGCTGATTCGGACTTTGTCTCCAACTTTAAAGTTCTGCTTCGATTTGGTTTTCAGTGGTCGATATATATTTTTCAACAGTTATTTCTCCTGAGCAGTGGTAACATCAACAGGTTTCATTTTGATGGTACTGTATTTGGTGTTGTTGTAAGTATTCACCAAGTCATCAAGTATATGGATCCACTTGTAGCTGCCACGAGCTGTGAATTCTCGCCACATTTTATTCTTAAGTGTTCTATTGAAACGTTCACATATGGATGCTTTGAGATTGCTGAATGTTGAGTAAAGATTTATCTTGTGCTGTTTCATCAGATCTTTGAATTCTTTGTTGTAGAACTCTTTACCCTGATAAACATGGAGATTCTTAGGTATACGACCTCGCTGGAGTACAGACTTCATAGCACTAGTGACATCTACACCACTTTTAGACTTAATTGGAACTGCCCAGGCATACTTTGAAAATATATCTATGATTGTAAGCAGATACTTGTATCCTATATTGACTGTTGCAAATGGAATCATCTCAACCAAGTCAGCTTGCCAAGTCTCATCGAGACCTCGGATGTCAACATGACGAGGTTTATAGTTCCTGCGAGCTGGTGTGTGAAGCTCTTCAGCTATCACTGTCTTTTTGTCGTTCATTGAGTTTTTCAGTGAGATATTTGATATTATTTTGGTGAGAGGAAAGTACTGCTTTAACTTCCTCAATTGCCGTCTGCAAATTTCCCACAGCAGCTTTCAGTATTACTATTTCAGAGTGTAAATGTGAAATAATCTCTTTCTGTTCACTGTCTATACTTTTATCCATTCAGTTCAGACATCTGTCTCAGTACAAATTGCACTGTCGCAGCATCATGTTCATTTGAAGGATTACCGAGATTGCACAGCCTTTTATTCTCAATGTTGTAGTTTCCATCAGAAGTTACATTGAAATCTCTACCAGCTGGACCTCGTTGAACTGACTTGTCATTGTCCAGTGAACGTCCAAATATATCGATGCTCATAGTTGTGAACACTTTCACAGTCAACGAGTGAATGATATAATTTTCTAAAAGCTTTTTAATATATAACCCCAACCTCTCTAAGTTCTTCAATAATTGACATGATTTCATTTGTGTGACTTGGATTCCCAGCAGCTTGAGACGCCATCAGCAGTTGCAAACGATTAACTAGTTCATTTGGATCATCCCAGTAAACATAGTCCATTGGTAATCTCTGTTTCCTTGCAATCATATATTTTGGTAACCCTTTACCGAACTTGGTGATAAAATCAGCAATGTATTTACTGAACTTGATTATTGTATGTTCATAAATGGTACGATTTGGATCATAATTTTTCCTATGAGCGTTGGTATGTTGAATTATGTCCAAGTATTTTTTCTTATCATCTGGGGTGATGAGTGCATCTTCTGGTGATTGTCTAAAAAATAGTTCTAACAACCCAGGAGTTATTGGATAATTTTTTTCTTTGACAGTTATTGTATCATTTCCAAATGAAATAGGTTTTGGGAGGTGAGGGCGCCTTGAGTAAAATATGAAGTTAAAGTTTATTAATTTTATTTAAAAGATGTTAAGACTAAGTACACGCGTGTAAATTAATAGTTGAAGCTAATGGGTCAGTAGTCTAGTAGTAAGTCTCTAATAGATGACAAGTTTTTCGGTACCTCTCCTTTGATCAGGAGGAGGTATACCTATAGGTATAGTAACATGAGTATTTAGGAGTAGGGAGTACAGAGTGTAACGAGAGTAAGTAATAGTAGGACCTTAGAGTAGGCGTAGGTCAAAGTTGAAGATGTGCGAAAACAAGAGTAGAAGGAGTATTTTTTTGAGAATTGGTATAGTTAGAAGGAAGAGAAAGAGATAGCGATAGGAAAAGAGAGAGACAGACGAGTAAGAGTGAATTTTAATGACCTGAAGGGCTCGAGGCTCTGGTCAGTTGACCCGAGTCCTAATCCTTCAATTGTCACATGAAAGATAATAAAGGAGGAGTATTTACTAGATATTTTACAGATAGAGATTTACGGAAGACCCATGAACTTCATTCCAAATATTATAATCCTATAATTATGTCTAGCCGATTTCTAAAACCAAGTCTACCAAATTTCCCAACATCTGCCGAGAAATAACTATAAACATAAAAAAAAATACAAAGCAATAATCTTGCAGTTTATAACAGCCTTGGGAAATTCTCAGATTGGGTTTTTCTCTGTAAAACATCACCTTAAAAAAATTATCTTAAATATAATTAATGGTGACGTTACTTGAATGACAGACATACAGCATAATTATTAACACAATAATGCTGTATGTTTTAAATTATTATAATACCTAAAATTATTAACTAAAATTTTAACGAAGTAACTATATTGATAATGAGTATAAACTAAATGTATGACGTCATAAAGTTATTAGTAATTGAATGATTACACATTAGGAATAAATAATTTACATTACTAATTAGCAATAATTAAAATAATGTAAATTAATACTTGTGGAGTGGACGTGAGGACTGACCCCCACAAGATGAATCCCCTATATGCATTTCACCATGTTTTCTGCGTACACCATATCTCATATCATTATCTTTACGTTTTTCACTTAAATGTTGTAGATAATTAGTGAGAAGAGGATTTCTACGAGCTGGAGTACTTGTTGATGGTGGTAGCTGAGTGATAACAAGTACTGTATTGTCAAATGAACTGTCATCACCCGTTATTAAACTGTTGTATACTTCTGGATCATCATATAAAGATTTTTTAACCTCTTGTTTTTCAACCTGTGGTTTTTCTTCTTTTTTAATATTTTCTCCTTTCAACTTTGAAGATTCAACTATACTCTGAAGTGGTGTGACAATAGGCTTGAACATTTCCTCCATAGCTTTCTCAGCTGTATCTTTACCCAACTTCAACATCTTGTGCTTCCGTCGGATGGCATCACTGGCTTGGGATATCTGATGTAGAATATCCTTCTGCTTTGAAATTTCTTCAGGCTTCATGTTGACAGGTTAAAGTCTACAGCATGTATGACTATCTCACTCTAAAGTACCTCAATTTATACTAATGAAGCAGTTGAATCCTTTTCGATACCTGCCGCTGTTCAATTCACTATCTTTATCAATTACCACAAACCCATATTTATGCCAGCATGCTGAGCATAAATCTCTGAATGAGTTGTACGGCATGTCTGTATTGACATGATCATCGTAAATATGCTTCAAATTCACTTCATCTTGACGGAATAGCACAAGAAAGTTCGCATTATCTCTAATCAGATGCTTGAGTACTCGTGTATAAGTTTGACAGAGATAGAAGCTATTAACATCCTTGTGTCGACCCATGCAGAAAAAAGCCTTCATGTGATCTTGTTTTTCACAAGCAACATCGTCAAATACCATCAGGGAGTTAGGCTTAGCATCTTCAGGCTTGACTAAAGTTTCATGTTCGCTGAATGTGAATAATCCAATACCATCAATCAGTTTAAGCAGCGTCTCCAGGAACTGATACTTTGGTTGGTTAAGAGACTTTGAGTAAAGATACATATTCTCAAACCTCAAACCGTTTGGGTGTACAATAAGAGACAGTAGAACGTTGGTCTTTCCATAGTTTGATGGCCCGCAAAACACTGAACGGATACTGTTGGGAAGTAAAGTGCCATGTTGTTTGAGTTTCACACCGGTCCCTTGAACAATTTGATCAAAATTGATAACTGGCAACTGAGCTCTTAGTTTGTTATCCATGACTGCTGATGAGATTCTGAGCTCAAGAGGTATATATACCGGCTTATATAGATAAGCGAGTCAGTCTTCGATGTGACATGTCTGAGAGCAGACGTGGTAAAGGTTTGTTCAACAATATAATCAATAAGCTCCCACTTGAACTCCATATCGCCGGGTACCAGTACTGCGGTCCAGGTACAAAATTAGCTAAGAAGTTAGCTCGAGGTGATCCAGGTATAAATCCTCTGGACGCTGCTTGTAAGAAACACGATATAGCTTACTCTAAAAATCGTGAAAATTTGGAAGCCCGTCACGAGGCTGATAAAATCCTTACTGAGAAAGCATGGCAACGATTTCAAGCAAGAGACGCTGCTATTGGTGAAAAAGCTGCTGCTTGGAGTGTGAATAAAATCATGAAGTTAAAAAGACGTTTCGGTGTGGGTCTTAAAAAAGAAAAACCTATTACTAAGCATGAGACAATGAAGAGAAAGATGACCAAGCCTAAGACAACAAAGCTCACGACTACCAAGAAAAAAGATGTTGCTCTAAGACAGATTGTTGATGAAGCTAAAAAATCTATGCGATCTGGTGGAGATCCAGTTGAAACAGCTGTTGAAGGTGCTCGCAAGGCTGTCAAGAAAGCTGGTGGGAAGAAAAACGTTCGATTGCCTCGTATTCTACCAGTTCCAACAAAGATTGGTGGAGTACTTCCATTCTTGATTCCCCTGTTCACAGGGTTATCAGCTGTTGGCGCTTTGACAGTCGGAGCTGCAGGTGTCGCAAAAGCTGTGAACGATGCAAGCGCAGCTAAAAATCAACTTGTTGAAAAGAAACGTCACAACTTGAAGATGGAGGAAATAGCTGTAGGTAAAGGATTATACCTCAAGCCTTACCGCAGTGGTATGGGGCTTTATCTAAAACCATACCCAGAAGGAGCTGGTTGCAAGAAGTCAAAAAACCAGTAGAGCTACCACATCGAGCACTGACAACATCGATTGATCAAAATATGCTAAACTGCTTAAAATTCCAAATTTTCGAGGAGTTTTCATGAGAAATGATTTACCAAAATCCGGACCCAAGACAAATGAATCAGCAATAATAAATTTGGATGATAAACTTGAACCTGGAACTCACTGAGTTGCATACAAGAAGAATCATGATCAAGTTATTTACTTTGACAGTTTTGGTAATCTCCAACCTCCTCAAGATTTGATGGAATATCTCGATGTCGGTAGCGTGAAGTACAATCACAAACGATATCAAGACTTTGATACAATCATATGTAGACATCTGTGCTTAAAATTCCTGGCTGGACAACTATAAATTGAAGTGACTTGGGACTGCAAGCATCAGTCATGGCAGAGTCATTCACCTTGACACTATCTGGAAACTCCTCCGTACTGGAGGCAAATTATTTTCCACCGATTGAGCTATCACCAACAAAAAATTATGTACTTGGACTCGATAAGCTCCTAACATTTAATTCAATACAAAATATTGATGATGGGGCTAATAAATTCTATGTGTCATCAAAAAGATCCAAAAGAAGTACAATCAAGAGATTTTAAGAAATAACTATACCAACAGGGAGTTATGAAATCAAAGATATTGAAACTTATATAAACAAGACATTACCAGAACTGAGTTTCACTTTAAAAGCAAACAACAATGAGTTGAAGAGTGAAATAAAATGTGATCAGCTTATAAATTTTGAACCTAAAGATTCCATTGGATCATTACTTGGATTCACGAAACGTGTGCTTGAACCTAACACAGTACATAAATCTGATTTGCCCGTACAAATATTAAAAATCAACGCTCTGAGAGTCGAGTGCAATATGACTACTGGATCATACATCAATGGTGAGAAGAATCATACAATCCATGAATTTTTCCCGAGAGTTCCAGCGGGATATAAAATAGTGGAAGTGCCAACAAACATTTACCTGCCAGTCGCCGTACGAGCAATATATAACGTGAGGCACCGCATTGTTGATCAGGACGGGAGAATAGCAAATTTCCGTGGTGAGACTATCACGATAAGACTGCATATAAAAAGTCTGTAATGGGTATCGTATATAAGACAAAGACTGGTAATGGGTATAAAAGGATTGCAACATGTCCAAAGATTATCAGTCATCATCGAGCTCTGAAAGTGTTGACACGTCAGAACGCAGAGTTCCTAAAAAGTCTAGGAGTAAAATTACGTGGAAAATTCCCAAGATAAAAATAAATTTTTGTCGTCTAGCTTGTGTGATACCATGGCGGAAATCTTAGATATAAAAAAATCAATTATTTTCGATGAGTCTATTGCACACTGTGAAGCTCATTCACACCTGCCATATGCATCATCAACATTCATCAACAGTGATGAAATCAGGATTGTTGTTCAGCATCAAGATCTGTGCTTGCTCCCAAGCAAGAGCACATTACATTTTTATGGAAGAATGAGGAAAGCTGATGGTACTGCTGTAAGTGCTACTACGAAGATGGTCAACATGGCTGTTTGTCATATGTTTGAAGAGATACGTTATGAGCTCAATGGTGTAGAAATCGACAGATGTAAGAATGTTGGTATCACCAGTGTTATGAAAGGATACGCTTCTCTGAGTCCGGGACAGCAAAATATTCTGGAAAATGCTGGTTGGATTGTTAATGAAGATGACAACAAGCTGACTGATAATAGCGGTTACTTTCATTCTTGAATTTGCTGAAGATTATCAACGAATTATCGTGAATGCCAAGTATGAATTGATACTGATCAGATCAATTACTGATCAAAATGCTTATGTTGTTACTGTTGAGAATGAAAATGTTACAATTGCGATTCAAAAAATTGAGTAGATTGTACCGTATATAACAATGTCTGACAAGCAAAATATCGAAGTGTGGAATTACATAACCTCTGATCCAGCTGTTCCAATCAGTTTTCGGACTTGGGAATTGTATGAGTATCCACTGCTACCTGCTACCAACAAGCATATTTGGGTAATCAAAACAACAAATCAGCTTGAGAAACCTCGTTTTGTCATCGTTGGATTCCAAACAGCAAGAAAGAATCAATCGAATCAAAACGCAAGCGAGTTTGATCACTGCAGCATAAGAGACATTAAGCTGTTCTTGAACTCTCAGAGTTATCCATATGGAAATTTAAACCTCAACATTGTGCATAATCAGTATGCATTGATGTATGATATGTACACAAATTTTCAAAGTGCTTACTATGGGAAAGAAGCTGAACCGCTATTGGCTGAAAAAAATTTTCTGAATAAAGCACCTCTGTATATAATTGACTGTTCCAAGAAGAACGAGTCAACCAAGTCTGGGCCTGTGGATATACGTCTAGAGTTTGAATCGTCAGCACAGTTTCCAAATCAAACTGCTGCTTACTGCTTAGTAATTCACGACCGAATAATTGAGTACAATCCCATCAGCACCACTGTAAGATAACTTACTTAATGCTACAGTTTGATCCCAAACCCACCATATATTACATGTATGTGTGGGACTTTGCATCCAGGCAAGCGAGGAAAGGTCCATGGGAACACGCAGCAAGAGACGGAGAACGATTTCGCCATCGAATACAAGAATTAAATAAAATTATTGAACCTGTACTAATTAATAAACTTATTGTAATAAAAAATAATCAATAAACTTAATGTAATAAAAAATAATCAATAAACTTAATGTAATTAAAAATAGCAAATAAAGAAAAAACTTTTTTGTAATTTTGCGTTTTCAATTATAAACCTTACTATAATAAGTATAAAAATATATAAGATAAACATAACCTAGAAACCATAAGTCAAATGGCGGGAAAGCATAAACATAACCTAAAAAATTGAGATGATATCATCATCTACACAGAAAATTACACAACCTTGAACAGGTTCAGAACTGTTGGATGGCGTCATATACTACGTAGTTCAAAAAATCTACTGTGTACTTTGAATAACCAATAAAATTATCAATTAACCAAGAAGAAATAATTGACCAATAAGATTATCGAGTGGTGGGAGTAAATCCAGAGATCGGGTTATAAAAGGTTGATTTGACTTTAAGAGTCATCATTCAATCACTTCTCGTTATCGAGAGCAGTAATAATGGAGATCATTCTGGACGTTCAAGCATTCAGAGGAGCTGATAATCGCTTCATTGTCAAAGAATCGGCCTCAATAACAATTCAACATGATATTGATAATATTGAAGAGTTATCATACACATTATTTCAACCACCATATCACTGGAAGGTGCGACCAGCCAACTATCAACGTCTGAATACCTGGCTGATTCGAAATTATCATGGAATTGGTTGGAACGCCGAAACGACTTCATATTACAAGCTCAAAGAAGTCCTTAGTTATGTAACTTACAATAAAAAAATTATTTATGTAAAAGGTATCGAAAAAAAATTATGGATCTAAAATTTAATTGATTGTAATAATAAAATTGTAATCGATCTTGATAATTTCAAATGTCAATCTTTGAAAAGCATGAAAATATGTAATAATCAATTTTGTAATTATCATAATTGTTTATCTGATTTATGTGCTTTAGAAAATGTAAAAAATTTAAACGATTGGTTTCTAAGCAGTCAATAAATTAAAAAATAGAAATTCAATTGTGATTATTTATAATCGTCAAAACTTCAAGTTAATTAATGAATACCTAATTTATAAATATTTAATATTAATGATTTCCGTGATATGAACATGATGCAGGAACTATGCTAAGTTTGGTATAGCAGAATTGAAAATTGACTTAATACTATGCGATTAAATAAACACCATGGTATTAATTAGAAAAAATTTTTTTTTTTAGATCGATCTACTATTTACATCGAGAGTAGAATTAATAAATTCAAATTTATTATATTTGCCTCCATGATAATGCATAAATAAGTGATTTGATTCTGATAAATCATTCAACATTTCCATGACACCGTCACCCTTTAATAATATTGCTGCTCTAGCCGGTAAATAAATAGCTAACCCATCCTCAATATTTGCAACAATCCTCGATCCATATTGCGTGGAGACTTATTTTAACCCTTTAATTTTGTACTCCCGATTGAAGTCCAGCTCATTCATTTTCTTGACAGGTAGGATTCCTACCAAACAATTAACCTCATTCAACTTGGCAAGGTCCATGTTTGAAAGCTATAAAATATCATTAATTCAAAATTAATTAATTGATTAATTCAAAATTAATTAGTTGATTAATTAATGATTACTTACAATTGATAATAAGAGATGAACTTTTGGCAAACTCGTACTTCATTGAAACTTGTAGTCACCGAGAGCTCGTACTTCACTGGAGCTGTGTACTTCGTTTTTGTGCTTATATAGGCAGAAAATACTGCGCAGTTACCCCCATTCCTCTTCCTCAAAACCGGTTAGATGACGTCATCTACTACGCAGTAAGAAAATTCTACAACTGAATGAGTCATCTACTGCGCAGTTAGAAATAAAACAAAGAAAACTGCGCAGTTACGCGACCTTGAACAGGTCCAAGCCTGTATGATGACGTCATCTACTACGCAGTTAGAAATTTCTCCCCACCCCTTTCACAAAACAAGTCTAAACCTGTTTGATGACGTCATCTACCACGCAGTTAGAAGTAATGAAAGCTACTGTTATGTCCAAGGGCGTTTTTAGAGCGGTAGCGTAAACGGTGGAAGTTTGGACTGACGAATTATAGAATACGCAACGGAGGTTTGAATTCCGTTGTTTCAATTATTTATGTGGGACGTTTTCGAGGTACGAACTTACCACGCCTTCGTTTGAGACTGACGGATTTTTATGTAGATAGATGTACTTACTACTTGTTGAATTAATTCTTGCCGCTGGATCCGTGATTCCAGGGGCTGCTCTCAGCGCCTCTTCTTTTGATTGGGCCCTTCGATTGTTTCTTGCAGCGGATGGAGTAGGATGGATTGGACTGCTTATTTTAAGGGCTTCTTATTTTGTGAATGAAAATAGATGATTTTTCTTCTCGTTTTAGATTTATTTATAATCACTAAAATTTACACCTTCACAATTGTAATTTTAATCGTAAATTATATTAATGAATTTTAATAATTTGAGCTAACGTCTTCCAGTCCCCCGTAGGGTAAAGTGCGCAAATTTAGCTATTAGAAATATTTTAAATAAACTTATTGGCCGGATTCTCGTCTAAGTGCAGAGCAAATTAGAACTTTGAGAATACGACTTTCTATGATAATTTTTATAAGTAATACGTGGCCTGCCGGTTGAACCGAGTCTGAACTCGTCTTCAGTGCAGCGCAAATTAAGATAAGGGACTTTTACAAGGCACGGGTCCGTCAACTAAACGCGGAAGTGGAATTAATTAACAAAGACAAGGCATTGGCTCATGCTCGCCTTTTTACAGTTTTGCGGTGCTGAGATTGCAAAAGTCCCCGCTAGTCAACCAGCAGTCGCGTAGTTTATATTTTATTGTGGCTTTCGCGCATGGAGAAGTCTTCCATCTGCGCAAGTGATTTAAATTTAAAAGAAAAATTTTGGGGTGGACATGACATTCTCCCGGAAAAGCGAGAAGCTAGTATAGTTTTTCGGTTTTCCTATGGCCACCTTGCCCATAAGCGAGAGCCACTTACAATTTTAAGTTTAACTTAATATATCTTAATATAATAAAAAGAGTAACAGGAGGAGTCATCTCGCGCCTGTATTTAAATTAAAATTATATTTTAATTCTGCATTGTGTTACATTTCGCTGACGAATGATCTTTCTTATCTCGCTTTCCTCTCGAGTTCGCGAAGCCAAGTTGAGCGTCAGTATCGTCTGAGTATCGGTCGAGCGACGTTCTTGCGTCTAGTTGTTTTTTTATTTAAAGAAGAAGTTATTTTGTTGGCATGTACCCGACCAAGGAAAATTTTGACGGATATGGTACTTAGTACCAATTTGCTGTTTCCGTGTATGGAAAAAAGGTGAGTGCGAAGAGAATCAACAAAAAAATTTTCCTTTTTTTTTTCTAAATTTTTTTTTTTTTTTTTTTTTTTTTATAATATGTGGAGAGGGAAGTTCGGCAGTTGAGGAGGCTGGCGAGGCCGATTACCCCGGTCCGGGCGCTCCGGGCGGCATTCCGCTTGGTGGATGTTTTTGGGCGGCTTACTCCGGAGGTGATTGAGGTGGCGTCCTTTTTCTGTGTGGAGGGCCTTGAGGGCGTTGGAGGGCCGTGGGCCCTCGAGGAGGTGATGGCTCCCAACGCCGATGATTTGGAGCGTTTGGCGGCCGCTTTAATGGAGGCGGTATTTTTTCGTTTGGTCACCGGAGCTTAGGGTAAGGTCATAATTTAATTTTTTTTTTTCTATATAAAAAAAATTTCTATTAAAAAAAAAGTTGTTTTTTTTTATCTTCCGTTGTTTTGTCTTTTATTTCAGCTGTGTCAGGTGATGGGAGGAATGCGGTGAGGTCATCCGCTCACTTGCTTCCAGTCGTGTCGGATGGATACGTAGTAGGAATAACAAATATAGGAAAAAAAAATAATAAAATAAAAAATATAAGGAATAAAATATAAGATGTAGCATATTTTATTTGAGGAAAAATTTTTCCTTTTTTTTTGCAATAAAAAACCTATTTTTTTCTTCAAAACAAAAATTTTTTTTTCTATTTTCTTTTCTTCCTCCTTTTTTTTTGAAATAAAAAAAAAACCCTTTTTTTTGTTTAGGTAGGATTAAGTTTATTCGTATTTTAATTTAGTTATATAAGTTTATTATAGGTTTAATTTAGGCTAATATAGGGGGAAGGGGTGTACTTGTCTTCTCGAGAGGCAAAGGAGAAAGGGGCGTGTAATCGCGGCTATCAAGTGCGGATCTACGTGTACGCTTGGTTGATAGGTAGGCGTAGACCTGCATTGACGACGGCATGAGTCTGTAGTGGGCGTGATTTACCGGATGACGCTTGCGTGGGCGTTGGTAAGTTGTTGTACCTGACGTAGCGGCCCTGTTATAGTTACCGCTAGATGACTCTCTCTGTTCTCTTAATTACTAATACTTATTTTTATTGAATATTGAACATTTGGAGTAATCATTTTGAATTATATAAAGAGAAAAATTTATGATTTCTTAATTTTTGAAAACATTTTATATGAGTGACGTTAGCTCTGAAATATAAAATTTTCTTTTGTATATGGAAATTGTTATATATATATATATATATATATATATATATTGTGACATGGGGAATTTCACATTTAGATTTCAAACTAGAGTTTAATTTTTTTTAGTATTATTTAGCCTTGTGTGTTGGCCAAGATGATGGATTGCGGAGATTCGACGCGACTGTGTCGCCCCAAGTGGTTCCGATCATAATACAAAGCTCTAGGTAACATTTAAGCCGAACGGCGCCAAATAGTACTAATGAGGAATGGATGCATCCGAACTGAATTTCGATGTATCGGATAGTGTGATTGATAAAGTATGAATGAGAAAAGCGACCGGGCGAACCCGCATCTCAGTCGATATCAACGACCGAGGAGACATCTAGAAGCGACAACGATCAACGAGGGAAACCCGAAACCGGAATGGAATCGGAATTGACGAATAACAGTACGAGGAAGCAATGGGAGCACGCCAGGGCTCCACCTGAACGCCGAATGGAACACTAATTTGGGAATCGACCAACCATCGATCCTGGAAATTTATCCGACGACGGCTGATTGGACGCGCAGCTTGGTAGCTGCGCTAGCGAAAAACCACATGTTGCTGGAAAACGGAAAAGCCAGCAATTCTGAGCGGGACACCGAAACGACTGTTGAACCATTATTAATTTTGTTGTCACGATCCAAAGTAAAATTGAATCGATTATTACTGATTAATTTTGAAACTTCTGAGCCGGACACTGAAAAAGCCATTGTCGGACCGCTGATAAATTTATTGTTACGCTACGAAAAAAAGTGAAACCCGATTATGAATTATTATTACGAAAGGTCAGCCGCTTAAGTGGTGACGTTAAATACTTTGTTGAGTAATTATTATTTTGAGTGTCGATCCAGTCGACGCTAGAATTTTCCTTGTAAATTGCTATAATTTTCAACTGCCAGGCAGTCAAGAATTCGACAAAATTTTGGTTATTCCGACAACACAAATTCTGGGACGCCATCGCCGACAGCCTCTGCCGCCGTCAGCCAACCGCCACCTTTTGCCTGGAATTTCAACACCTTCCTGGGGAGTCGACTGAACGGGGTAAGCGTGGTCGCAGATTATTTATATCCCTGGGTGACTTCACCGCGGTCCGCGATTAAGTAACGAGTTATAATTTGTGATGGATTACTGAATTTTTTTTTGTTGTCGAAAAAATCAAATAATTACGAATTTCGTCATTACTTCAAGAATTAAAACTTTACCGAAATTCAGCAATTGTGTTGTGGAATTTCGGCTTCGGGGTGATGTCAGCCAGGTATCCGGTGCTAAAAATATTTTAATCCGGTGTAAAGGAATGTTGTGTACAGTGTCAATTTATTTGACCAAAGTTTAAGATTGCATGCCGAATAAAATTGGCTCGACTCAAGGGCCATCTACGAGCGTAACTAGGACCTAGAACTCGAGCTTTGTCCCGCGTATTGCCCGACGGATAACAACAGTTACCGACGGTTCACTTATCCGCCGCGGCGGATAATTGATCGATCGATTGTATCATCGAACCAGTATACGACAAATCGATGCTATTGATAAATGCGAAATTGGTTGTATGAACGAAATACGAAACAGTATAATTTTGATTGTTAATTTTTTTTAATTTTGATTCAGTATTGTTTGTAACGGAAGAAACGTAAAACAAGTAACTTATTTGGTCGCAATTCAAAATTTGGCGATTTACGAAAGAAGCTAAGACGATTAATTTTCTTTTGCTATTGTTATTTTGTTTAATTTTTGGTTGAGAAATTAAAAATTTGTTGATATGAAGAAAAGCGACGATAATTATTATTTTTGTTGATAATCATAATATATATATTATGATGGGTTTTTCTTCACGGCACTGGCGTCGACAGCACCGGGGAGTTCCACCTAAATGTTGGCTTACCTGGTTCGTAGCTTGTTGGGCGCCAGGAACTTTACGTTCCGCGGTTCGAAAGTTAGCAATTGGTCGTCGTTGGGCGGCAGGTCAACGTCGAAGAGATCCTAAATTGAATAGTGCGGGTCTAGGAATCGATTCGGAATAAATACCACCAGAGAAAAGAAAATGTTAACGCACAGGGACTGCTTACAAATCGATTTATTAACTCACAATGTACTAGATTGAACCAGTACGCAAGTTCAGCAATTCGCAATAACAAAAAAAAACCAATCGGGATATGGTCAAAAATACAATATAATGAGTTCTTCTTTATTCGCTTAACAAACCAAATTTTTGTATGAAGAAAAATAATTGTTTCTCGCTTTATTATCATCACAACAATTCAGAAATCGATCCAAAAACAATCTGTCCCTCTGGTCCGTTCTCAATAACAAAATCTTTATTGAACAAAAATCAATGACAAAAAAAAATAAATGTTTCGATCCTCGTCTCGTAACAACAAATTTCGAATTTCTTGATACAAAAAAATATTGTTACTGGTCGTCGCTTCGTCTTAACAAAACAGGAATAAAAAAAAATGAACAAAAAAATCATAATAATAATTTCGCGTTTCTTCTCCTAACAACAAAATTTTGAATTTATCAAGAAAAATAATTATCGTCTCTTTTCTTCGTATCAACAACTTTTTTAAATTCTTAAAAAAAATTAAGAACAAAAAATTATAACTGTTTCGTATTTCTTTCCTCACAGCCAATTTCGAATTTATCAATAGCATCAATTTGTCGTATTTTGGTTATCGATGGCACATTCGATCGATCATTTATCATCTGCGGCGGGTAAGTGAACCGTCGGTAACTGTTGTTACCCGTCGGGCCTTACGCGGAACAAAGCTCGAGGTATAGTTTCTAATTGCGCTCTTAGATGGCCACTGAGTCGAGCCAAATTGGTGCGGCAGACAATATCAAACTTTTACCAAATAAATTGACAACTGTACACAATATCTTTCAACTACGTAATAACAAAGAAAATTGTCACCGGATACCTGGCTGACGTCACCCCGAAGCCGGAATTCAACAATGCAATTGCTGAATTTCGGTACAATTTTACTTTCTGACTTAATTACAAAATACGTAATTATTTGATCTTTCGATAAAAAAAATTCAATAATTAATTATAGATTACAATTCGGACAAGTAATAGGCCTATTCGACCTCGACTTGATCGCGGACCGCGGTGAAGTCACCCAGGTATATGAACAAACTGCGACCGCACTTACCCCGTTCAGTCGACTCTCCAGGGAGATTTGAAATTCCTGATAGCAGGTGTCGGCGGCGCTGACGGCTGCAGAGGCTCTCGGCGATGGCGTCACGGAATTTTTGTTGTCGGAATGACCAAAATTTTGTTTGAATTCTTGACTGCCTGGCAGTTGTCGATTACAGCAATTTACGAGAGAACGTCTAGCGTCGACTGGATCGACACTCAAAATAACAATTTCTCAACAAAATAATTAAATTCACCACGTAAGCGGCTGAATTTTCGTAATAATAATAATTAATATTCGTTTTAACTTGAGTTCGTAGCGTAACAACAAAAACTATCAGCGGTTCAACAGTGGTTTTTTTCGGTGTCCGGCTCAGAATTGCTGGCTGTTCCGTTTTCCAGCAACATGTGGTGTTGTCGCTGGCGCAGCTACAAAGCTGCGCGTCCAATCAGCCGTTGTTGGATAAATTTCCATAGTCGATGGTTGGTCGATTCCCAATTTAGTACTCCATTCGGCGTGCAGGTGGAGCCCTGGTGTGTTCTCGTTGCTTCCTCGTAATGTTATTCGTCAATTCCGATTTCGGGTTTCCCTGGTTTCCCTGGTTTCCCTGCTGTGATTTTTTGTTCCATAGTGTCCCGAAGCTTCAAATTTTTTGTTTTCGCAAAAATCGCCATTGTGAGCAATTTCTCAATTTTTATTTATTTTCTTGAAATTTTTGTTTTTTTTTTTTTCAAATTTCTAAAAAAATCAATCTTTTTGATCGAAAAAATAAAGATTCTTAAGAAAAAAAATTTTTTTTCATTGAGATTTGGATTTTCAATTAAAAAAAAATTTTTTTTTGTCAAAAGCCATTCTCTGAATCTCATAGAAAATATCGTGTAGATTTTAAAACTCTCCTTCAATTTCTCATACGACCATTATTCCCAGAGTTATTAATTATCAAAGTTAAAAAGAACTTCTTTGCTTTGATTGACGATAACTCCGCGGCAAATCATCTCACAGGCTTTTTGATTCTGTCAAATAAACGGGCATTAAATTTTCTAGAAGAGCTTTTGAGTAAAAGAATGAAAAAACATTTTTGAAGCCCGTAGACCTTTTTTTAGACAAGAAAAAATTTGGAAAATTTTTTTTCTTGTAGTTTCCTCAGCATTTCTCCAGACTCAAACGTGATAAAAAAATTGTCATAGTCATATCTAAAAACTAGACACTTAGAGCTACTATTTGCTTTTTTTTGTTTTTGCTCTACAATCATTCTATTCGAAGTTACAGCTCGTTGAAAAACACCCAAAAATTTAGACTTCTTATTATATCCTTTAATTATTATGACTAGCGTAGGTTTGAAAATGTAATTTAACAATCTGACAATTTACCTGTGTTTGAAGCAGTCGTATCGAAACACATTCCTTTAATATGATCGCAAATATTGCGTGTCGTCAGAGCCTGAAATACGGCTGAAGCTTGACTTATACCTGTGCCGTCAGAAAGCAACGGAGATTATAAAAATTTTTCGCCACTTATTCTTGAAATGTGTATCGAGAGCCGTTCTGCTTTTGATGTTCCTTGTCCTGTAGATAGCATTTTTCCATCCCAATGAACTACGCAAGATTCGTCTATTTCTTCTTTTTTAATTGCATCGACAATTTCTTCTCTCTTAGAAATACGTGCATTGCGAATAGAAGAATAACTCACATTATATTTATCAATATCTAATCCCAGACTTTCTATAACAGCTGCAATGATAAACATTGCATCTCTATCACTAGTTCCAGTGCGATCTAAAGCTGATACAAGTTCTGAAGTTAAAATATTGATTTTTTTCTTTTTACGAGGTACAGGGAGTTTATTCTCAAAATCAGAAGATGTTCGTTTCAACCCACTGGAATTTGATGATAGACTACAAAAACTTGCTGGCATCGAATGTTGCGATAATTTCATGCCTAAAACAATTTTTTCGGAATTAAATAAATAAACCCAATCGATTAAAACATTTTTCAAATTTTATATTCAGCTTCTGTTCTTCAGAAGCAAAGATATTCTTTGAATTGAGTTTCCGTCAATTTTCCCCAATAAAAATAAGATAAAATGATATGTATTTTAAATTTATTGGTTACAGTGACTTCAATTTTTTAATAGCGTGGGGATTTTCGACTGCAAAAAAATCCAAAACAAATTTTTTGAAGTTATTCTTCTTTTGGCGCGTTAGATTAAATTAAATAAATTTTGATTTATCTCACTTATTCAGATTTACTTGATAGAAATTTTACCAAAAATGATATACTAATAATTAGAAAAAAAAGTTATGAATCTAGAAACAAATTTTAAAATATTGAAAAATTATATAGAATTCAATTTTTAGAAAATGAGGTTAAGAAAATTAGAATTTTAATGCGAATTAAATTTTACAAGTAAGTAGAAAAAATATGAATCTAAATTATAAGAAATTGTTTTCGATTATTAAAAAATGATTGATTGTTGAGCTTGATAATTTATAGTTGTATGTGAGAAGAAACTAACCAAATTCGTCTGTATTGTTCTCATTATCTTCATTTGCTATCTCCTGTTCAGTATCAGATTTATTCTGAAAAGTTTCCACCGGCAAGAAAGTAGTAACGGGTGAGTGAAGATTGCTTTTTCCCTTTTGACACTCATTCAGAAATTGTTGCTGCACTTTTGGCAAATTCTTAACCATTGTGGAATTGGAAATATCGAACAATTTATCTAGTTTTTGGTTAAACTTTTCAACATTCTGTTTTTGTGCTTTCGATCTTTTTTCCCTCTTATGATGTGTCTTCACTTTTATATATTTGGCATAAAATTTTTCCAACTTCGCAAGACTGTGCTGAGGACGTATAGTTGGAATCTTGAAACTAGCCCAAATAGTATTAGTATCGTTAATAACACTAGTAGCACTATTTCGAATAGTTAATTTTAAAGACTGATCTTTATACATAAACAAATTCAATAAGTCACGATACGAAGGCAGCTTATTATTATTTATTTGCCTTCTTTCAAATCCAATTAAATAATTCCAAGTTTTATTACCAATTTTTTCACTCATTTTAATGATTGTTAAAGTCGATCTAACCTCAAATTTAACAAAGTATACATACAACGGCGTCACACTGATCAATGCACACTAAGCTTTGTTCTTACTCTCGCGGGATTAGTACGCGAAAACAAAGAAAGCGCTGCAATTAAAGGGGAAATTTGTTGAACGCATTCAACGTCAAGTGAAAGCTCAGTAGTACTACTAGAGCAATAAAAATAAACCACAATTAATCAGTATCACAATACACAGCAACAAAGAAACATCCCATATTCTTTGTAATGATCATACACAATATATTGTTAGCTAGAATTTCATTAAAATTGAATTATTAAATGATAAATTCAAATATTACGGTGTGATTTAAATGAGAAATTTATTTAAAAATAAAAAAACTTCAGAAAAATACAATTAAAAATTTTTTTCGTTGAATTTGCAACTTAATCAATAACTAATTACTAATTATAATTATGATACGAATAAAAAAATCAATATTTTTTAAGATTTGATTCAACATTTTGTGGAAATTCAATACTACGTAAACTTGAATGACTAATATCTCAGAAGATATCGATCTTAGTGATTTGGTGGTAAGGACCTTTTTTTGTAGAGAATTGAATTTTCTACAAAATTATCATTTACATTTTTTCTGTATGTCTTGTTGTTTATGAGATAATGGGTGAAAAAACAAGAATTCTATGAAAAATTCGGTTTGGCGGTCCGTACTACCCCACCAGTATGAGTTACGACTTATGCGTGATGTCGACAGCGCCATAGCTGTTCGGTAGATGCACATACATTGCATCTATGTTTGGGTCGGTTCTGAGCGGTCGTCTCGATTACGGGTCGATGTACGTATGGTTCGGAATTGTTCGCATCGGGTTTCTCGTTCGCAGGGCCGAACGGTTCGCTTTCAATGTCGATACATGCGCTCATAACCTTACCGTTGGCGATTGATGACGAGATGCGACTCGTTGAAGTACGAGTCATACCATCCTTGAAGTATGAAATGATTCTCGGCATGGACGCAATCATCGCTTTCGGGATCTGCTACGATGGACACACCCGTCGTTGGTGGACCAAACAAACCAACAACATTTACGATTGGGAATCGAAAACGTACATACACGAACAAGACATCGCGGCGATTGTCGAAATAACGCCCGAACAACAAAGCGCTCTCGACGAGATGCTGGCTCGTCGACTGCCAGCCGTAAATTACACTGGTGAGACGACATTTACGAACCTTTTGACCCATCAAATCGACGTGCAAGGACACGAACCGATCCGACAACGAAATTACCCGACGTCACCGATCATCGAAGCTGAGATGCGCCGCCAAGTAGACGAACTACTGGCTGCGGGCATCATTGAACCCTCCACGAGCGCTTGGTGTAACCCTGTGATCATGGTGAATAAAGCAACCGGAGAATATCGAATGTGTCTGGATTTCAGACGACTGAATGCCATTTCGAAACCGTGCGCCTACCCATTACCGTTAATGACTTGGATTCTCGACCACCTAAGCGGTGCGAAGTTTATTTCGAAATTTGATCTGAAACGTCAAATTTGTCAAAAGGTAGAATTTTACCGAAATTCAGCAGTTGCGTGGTTGAATTCCGGATTCGGGTGACGTCAGCTAGGTATTCGGTGCTAAAAATATTTAATCCGTTGTAAGGAATGTTGCATACGGTGTCAATTTAATTGACCACAGTTTGAGATTGCATGCCGAATAAAATTGGCGCGAATCCAGGGCCACCTACGAGCGTAACTAGGAACCATACCTCAAGCTTTGTCCCGCGTATTGCCCGGCGGGTAACCATAGTTACCGACAGTTCACTTATCCGCCGCAGAGGATAATTGATCGAACCAGAATACGACAAATCGATGCTATTGATAAATGCGAAATTGGTTGTATGAATGAAATACGAAACAGTATAATTTTGATTGTTAATTTTTTTTAAATTTTGATTCAGTATTGTTTGTAACAGAGGAAACGTAAGACAAGTAACTTATTTGGTCGCAATTCAAAATTTGGCGGTTTACGAAAGAAGCTAAGACGATTAATTTTTTTGTTTGCTATTGTTATTTTGTTTAATTTTTTTTTGAGAGAACCAAAATTCGGTGGTTACGAAGAAAAGTGACGACAATTTGAGTTTTTTTTTGTTATCATGAAATTCGAAATGGGCTGTTAGGAAAGAAATACGAAACAGTTATAAATTTTTGTTGTTAATTTAAAAAAAAAAAAATAAAAGAAAAAAAAAAGGTTGTTGATACGAAGAAAAGCGACGATAATTATTTTTCTTGATAAATTCGAAATTTTGTTGTTAGGAGAAGAAATGCGAAATTATTATATTTTTTTTTGTTAATTTTTTTTATTATTCCTGTTTTGTTAAGACGAAGCGACGACCAGTAAAAAATTTTTTTTTTGTATCGAGAAATTCGAAATTTGTTGTTACGAGACGAGCATCGAAACAATTAATTTTTTTGTTATTTATTTTTGTTCAATAAAGATTTTGTTGTTGAGAACGGACCAGAGGGACAGATTGTTTGGGGTCGATTTCTAAATTGTTGTGGCGATCATAAGCGAAACAATTAGTTTTCTTAATACAAAAATTTGGTTAGTTAAGCGAATAAAGCAGAACTCATTATTTTGTATTTTTGATCATATCCCGATTGGTTTTTTTTTTGTTATTGCGAATTGCTGAACTTGCGTACTGGTTCAATCTAGTACATTGTGAGTTAATAAATCGATTTGTAAGCAGTCCCTGTGCGTTAACATTTTCTTTTCTCTGGTGGTATTTATTCCGAATCGATTCCTAGACCCGCACTATTCAATTTAGGATCTCTTCGACGTTGACCTGCCGCCCAACGACGACCAATTGCTAACTTTCGAACCGCGGAACGTAAAGTTCCTGTCGCCCAACAGGCTACGAACCAGGTAAGCCAACATTTAGGTGGGACTCCCCGGTGCTGTCGACGCCAGTGCCGCAAAGAAAAACCCTTCATAAATTTTGGCGCCCAACGTGGGGCCAATATGCGCGATAATGGACACTTTTGTAGAGCATTCAATTCTGAAAAAAACGCGTCCATGGTCAAAACGATGCTATGAAATGCCACTGAGCTATAGAAATTTAAAAAAAAAAATGAAAGTTCTCGTATATTTCAAATGGGAAATATTCACACGCTGTGTAGGAGTACTTAATATTAATATTAAGGGCTCAAACTTTCAGGGAATTTTTTTGGGTGTATTTCCAACAAAATTTCGGGATGGGAGCGAAAAAAATAGTCGCAAAAAAAAGCACCCTAATATATGTATATATACATATATATATATATATATATATATATATATATATATATATATATATATATATATATATATATATATATATATACACTACTGGAAAAAATTAAGGGATCAAAAAAATTCCAAATTTTTCGGTAGTTTTCAACAGGCCGTAACTTTGAGAGAAATGGTCGTACAGGAAATAAAAAAAAAGGAAATTGTAGCTCCAAGTGTCTAGTTTTCGGATTAGAACTTCAAAATTTTGTAGCCTCCGCGGTTCCTGAGTAATCGTAGAAAAACCAGCAACAAAAAAATTCTCAAAATTTTTTTAGTTGTTTTTTTGGTCTACGGGCGTGGAAAAATTTTTTTAGCTTAACCACCATAAGGATCGGATACTTTGTTCATTTAGCTTTAATTTCTTTTTTTAAACACCCTGATACGTCCACTCCTCGCTGAGATATCGGTCTTCAAATGGAAAAGGATCTTTTTGTCTTTGATTATCGATATCTCAGCAACCAATGATCGCACAGAAAGTTAAAGGTGGGTTTCAAGTACTTGAATGAATTCCCCTTAACGACTGTCCATTGTTTTTTCGAAAAAAATTTTTTTCTTTCCGTCACATGAATTTGAAAATGCAACAAAAAAAAGGGCTTTTAGTGGTTTTTTGGAAAATCAAGCGCTGGATCGAAAATATTGAGGAAACCACTAATGTTAAGTGTGCCTTTTACAGTTCAATATGTCCACAAAAACCCTACAAAGAATCAAATTAATCCAGCCAGCCGTTTTATTGTTTCACTTGATCGAATTTTTGAAAAAATTAAAGGATCACGTTTTTTGCTCTGAAAAGCTCATAATTTTTAAAAATGAGAAAAAAAATTGTTTTTTCGAGCTTTTTCCACATTTTTGTTCCAGAAAGTGCTTAAATTGAAAAAAAAAAAAAAATTTTTTTTGAAATTTTTTCTCTTGAAAAGTTTAAGAAAACAATTACCGCCGGCATTAGCGTTATCCAAAGCGTACCACGTGGAGGTCGCGCGGTCGGATTTACGCTTCTCTCTCTCTCTGTGTGTGTGTGTGTGTGTGTGTGTGTGTGTGTGTGTGTGTGTGTGTGTGTGTGTGTGTGTGTGTGTGTGTGTGTGTGTGTGTGTGTGTGTGTAAGGTATTTCAGGAGAATTGAGACCTGGTGGCTCGTCAGTTCCACCGTATTTAATGACTCCAAACTCATTCTCTGAAGGTTTTTGTTGGTTCAATACCGGGTATTACCACCCCTGTTTTCAATAACGGCTCTCAAACGTTCAGCCATGTTTATGCAGACGGTAATTTGAGGCTGCGGAATGGTATTCCAAATGTGCTGAAGCGCGCGCTCCAAAGCAGCTAAGTTCTGCAAATTTGGATACTCTCTGCGCAACCGACGGCCCATTATGTCCCAAACGTGCTCTATGGGGTTGAGATCTGGACTCATTGCTGGGTGTCGCAACAATGTGATGTCATGCCGCTCAAAGAAGCGCCGGGTAATGTTGGCTGTGTGTGGACGTGCATTATCTTGCATCAATATGAACGACCTCAGATGTTGTCGTCTGCGCAGAACAATGGGCCTTAAAATTTGGTCGATGTAACGTCTAGCTGTCAAATTTTCGCGTACAATTACCAAAGGTGTTCTCCAATTTCGTGAAACGCCGCCCCACACCATAACTGATCCACCGCCGTAGGCAACGACTGGACGGACAAAGTGAAGGACTATATTATAAATTATAGTGGAAGATAGGAAGGATGGCTGTATATTGAAAATATAACACAAAGATTATATATCTATATATAATGTGTAGTAACTGCTTTATTTAAAAGTAACTGAGTGTGTAGAAGCACGTGATGAACGTGCAGAGATCTCTTTTCGAGTGAGTGTGTTTATGCGCTCAAGCATAACCCAGAGGCCCCTATATTGTTTTACTCATCTAATAGATGGTGCCTCATGTATGCGCAAAGCACATCATTTCTAACACTCCCTCCCTTTGCACATACTTCTTTTACAATAATTTTATAATTATATCTAAGATCGACTTACGATCGTGAACACATCTTATATAGAATATCAATGGCATATAATAATAAATATAAAATTATTAATTAACTATTTATGTCAGATAATAACGAATATAAAAGTCTTAATCAAATATTAAATGAAGGTTGTCTTTGAACTCTATTGTACTATCCACTGCGCACACTGCTATGACTGTTTATTTGTTTCTGAAAAGAATAAATAATAAGTATGCGATTTAATTCATTAAATAAAGTATTTTAAATAACATCTATATCATCTAAATTTTATCATCTATGTTCATCATTCTATTTCTAAGGTTAATATGCAAAGTCGAGGGTAAAGGTTTTGTCATGATATCCGCGATATTTAATTTAGTGGATATCCATTTTACTTCTATTTTACCCGCTAAGACACAAGATTTAATAAAATCACCATGAGTTTCAGCCATTTGAGGTTTTATACCCGTCATTTCTCTTTCAGCTAAATTAGATTTGATGAGATCGACATTATCATCAAAGTCTTTTAATTTGTGACTCCCTTCCATTTGAGTACAGTCGCAGGCTGCTTTATTGTCACATCTGATAGTGACTGGATACATAGTTTTACCTATTATGTCTCTAGTCGCTTTGTCTAGGGAAATTATTTCCTTACATGATTCACTCATAGCAAGATATTCTGCTTGACAAGTTGATGTAACAGGAGAGGACTGTTTGTGGCTTCTCCAAGCTACTGTATCCCCATACAGTTTAATTACATAGCCACTCGTTGAAGTCGACTTTTCTCGATCTCTGAAGCTAGAATCAGTCAAAGCTTCCATAACTTCGGTTTTACCTGTATAGTACAAACCCAAGTCAGTAGTTCCTCTAAGATATCGGAAAATTCTCTTGACTTCGGTCCAATCTCCTTTTGTTGGATTATTTTGTCTTCTAGACAACAAATTCACAGCGTAAGATATATCTGGTCTGGTTGCACCAGCAAGATACAACAAGCTCCCTATAGCCTCTCTATAAGGTGCATCAGTTGGATCATCAGAATCATCTAGTTTTGCTTTATTTTTGTTGTTTCTATTTTTAACTTGTCTAGTTATCATCGGAGTGTCATGAGTATTGCATATTTTCATATTAAATCTTTCTAAGATCTTTTCAGTGTACTCAGGCTGTGTAATAGACATTTCGCGTTTGCTTCTAACACGATGAATTTTCATTCCGAGAAAATTCTCTGGTTCTCCCAAGATTTTCATCTCAAAAACTTTACTGAAATGATCAATGATTTCATCTAATTTTTCTGGATCATTGCCAGCTGCAATCATATCATCTACATATAGGATTACAACAGCAATTTTTCCATCTTTCCTCCAAGTAAATAAGCATGGCTCATTTAAATCATTCTCTAAACCCAGCTTCAGTGCTTCTTCAGTGAATCTTTTATTCCATCTTTTAGGACTGATCTTCAATCCATATAAAGATTTCTTAAGCTTCCAGACTTTCGTCTTTTTAATCTCATCACCACAATCACAACCTTCTGGGATTTCCATAAAAACAGCTTTTTCTAAAGTACCGTACAGAAAAGCCGTTTTTACGTCCATTTGTCTAGCATCTAAATCAAGTTTATTTATGATTGCTAATGCTGATCTAATTACTGGAAGTCTTGACACTGGAGCATAAGTTTCTTTCAACTCGTACTCATTTTCATCCAAAAGCCTCTAACGACCACTCTAGCTTTATAAATGATTTCACCTGTTTTGCCAATTTTAGTTTTCAGAACCCATCTAGAATCTAGTACATTTGTATCTACCGGTCTATCTACAAGTTCATAGACTTGATTATCTTCTATTGATTTGAGTTCTTCTTTAATTGCTTTGATCCACTCGGCACCATCCTCACGCAGTAAACACTCTGTGTAATTACTGGGGTCTTTGCCTACTGAAGCAAGCATAGCATGAATAAATTCTTCTTCGTCTCTAATCTTGAATTTTTCAGCTGTTTTGGCATAAACAAAGTTTTCATCTATGTTAGGTTTTGGCTTTCTCTTGGAAGTTCTAAGCTTTTTAGATTTTGTATCATTTGATACATTTTCATCTAATTTACGCTTTCTAGACCTATCTGGTTCAATTATTTGTTTACCTGAGTCTTTTGTTACTGGAATATTTACATCAGAAGATTCAGAATCGATTTTTCCATTAATTGAATCATCATCTAATTCAACTTCTTTTTGTTTTTCAACTGTTGGAGAATCTTCAACTTCTAAGTCTCTAGTTTTGTAAATGTCCTTATAAACTAGTTTTTCATTGAACCTGACATGTCTAGAATTTAAGAATTTACCAGAGATTGGCTCCCACAGAACGTATCCCGTACGAGAGTAACCCACCAGTATGGTTCTTATGGCTCTTTCAGAGAACTTATTTTCTGATATTGGAAGTTTAACGTAAGCTAAACATCCAAACCTTCTAATTTTATTCATATATGTGTTAATCTTTGCATTGATTTTATTCAGTGGTGATACAAAACCATTGGTTTTGTGAGGTGTACGATTGTACATATTAACAGCTGTTTCAGCTGCCAATATCCACATCGACTTAGGTAAGCCAGAGTCAAACAATAACGCTCTAATTTTCTGTTGTATTGTTTTGTTAAATCTCTCAGCTGTACCATTCAATTCTGGAGTGTATGGAGGAGCATAATCTGATTCTATTTTTTCTTTATGCATAACATCTACAAAATCACCTCCCGTAAACTCCCTAGCATTATCAGTTCTGATATAGCACACCTTTTCATCTTTTCCTAATAAATTTCTAACTGTTGTAATGAAACTTACTAAACAGTTAGCTGCTTGATTTTTATTTTTGATAGCAAATATTCTAGCAAATCTAGAAAAATCATCTAAAAACACAATAATATATTTACAAGCACCTGGAAACGAATTTATTTTAAATTGTCCCATAGTATCAACATGAATTGTGTGTAACGGTTTATCTGCTATCAATCTAGCTTCTTTAAAGGGTAATTTTTCCATTTTAGCCAGAATACAGGTTTCGCAATCTAAAATATTTTCTTTAAAATTTACATTATACAACAACTGCTCAGATTTCTTTAATTCTTTTAGATAATTCAAGCTTGGATGCCCCAGTCTTATGTGCCATAACATACCTTCATCTAACTTTATCGTTTTCATTTGATGTATGTTATTTTCGACACTTTTAATTTTATTAAATTCTTCTAGAGCATCAGCTGAATTCAGATCTAAAATTCTTCTATTTAATGTTTGTTCATCTAATGTGAAATCTGAAATATTAGCATCTAAATTACTTTCATGTTTCTCCAAATGACCATTCTTCTGACTCTCCCTCCCAAGCTCAGATGGTGTTGATTTTTGAGGAAGAACTTCTACTACTCCCTCCTTCCTTTGTAAATTTAAATCAACAGGTACCGTCTGAGATTGTTCGGAGAATTCATTTGGAGAAACAATTTTAGCAGTACAAGAATACGTTGTATAATCTGACTCAGCACTTTCATTAACAGATTTTACTTCAAACGTTAATAGCCAGTTAGGTTTGACATATATTCCCGTCAAATATGTCTCACCAGTCTCTTTATCAAATATTTCTAAAATTGTGTCATCTAAAAATATACCTAAACCTGCATCTGCAAAACGTCTAAGGGAAATTAAATTATTTGATATATTCTCTGCAGATAATACGTTTGTTAATTTTATTTTATTTAATCTTGATTTTAAGTAAAGGTCACCGACTCCATCTATTTCTATGTCAGCTGACTTATTTTTATTAGCACTCTTAATTACACCTCCTGTGCAGTGTTTAAAATTACTTAAAAACAGACTTTTATTTATTATATGCTCAGTAGCACCTGAGTCTGCAATAAACGTAATACTATCTACTTTATTAATATAATCAAACTTCATACCTACTTGGCGTGCTTGTGGATTTTGATTTTCTCCATCTTTTGGTGGAACTGCTTGCTTTCCGAACGCCTTTCGGTTGTTTTTAGCAAATCCTCTGGATTTACTACTGAAACCTCCTCTAGAGGTAGTACATCTTCCAAAAGCACTCCTACTTCTTGCTCTACCACGACCACGACCACGTTGGGACTCAAAATTACTTGACTTTTGAGTACCAGTTTCATAATTGATACAGGTTTTTGCATTATGATTAGTTATAGCCTTGCAAATGTAACAATACCATTGACCGGTTGTTATTAAAGGGCATTGTTTCATGTAGTGGCCTAATTGATTACATCTATGGCACTTGTCGTGATGTACCTTCAGTCTTTTAGCTTGATGTGCACTGGCACCTTGTTCCTGAGAAACACCTGATTTTTTTTCAGCTTCCATTTCTAACAAACAAGACTTCAACTCCTCCAGAGTCATTGATCTTTTAGTAATCCTTCTGTGTGTTAAATCTGCAATCCGTATATCTGGTATAGCATTGCAGACAACTTGGTAGAAAGAAGATCTCTTCTCTTCATCTGTTAAGGGCACTGCGTTATCACAGTTCTCATATTCAACAATGGTATTGTCGAATCTGTTCCAGAAGTGATCGATACTTTCCTTGGGTTGCAGTCTCATTTGATATAACTTTGCTCTAACTGAAGCATGCGTGACGTTGTTTTCAACTCGTCTTGCTTCTTTTAATTTTTCAATGACCACAACAGGGTCTTTAATCATGAGAACCTTCTTATAATATTTATCGTCTAAATGGCTAGTTATGATTTCTCTTACAGTTTGTTTTCTTCTGTTGATAGCTTCTGCATCTAAACCACTAGGAGTCGTAATAGTCGAGTCAATTACATCTATTAAGTCTTTTTGTATTAGTTCTGTCTTGAGTTTATCCATCCAAATGGTGATATCAGCATCTGGGCCGAGTTGATATTTTCTTGGTACTTGGTAATTAGCTTTTTTATTATTTGATTCTAATGTAGTTTTTAAAGCGGTAAGTGAATCATTAAGAGCCTTGGTAACTTCTATATTAATGTCTTGTGAACTGGATTGAGGGGGTACTCCAATTCCAGGTGGTGTCTGAGTTTCGTCAAAAATATCAGTCGAGTTAAGTATGTTGCCTCGAACACCTTGTATCCGTAGCTGTTCTGCGGCTAGAAAATTTTCAGAAGTTTTTTGAATATGACCCATCAAAGCTTTCATTGACTCAAAGCTTTTGTTTTGAAGTTCAATGTTTTCTCGTTGTCTACTCAAGATTTGTATCCATTCTTGACTGCTTTGTGGAATGGATTGTTGTTGGCTACCCTGTCCATTGTTTGTAGTATTACTGCTGCCACCTACTTGAGTACCCGAGCAAATTTGTGCAGCAGCAGAAGACTTAGTAATTGGTGTACTTGTCATCATTGGAATATCTTCTGATCGAATCGTTGGTGTATTTAACACACTTCCTACAATTTCAGTCTGACTTGTTACTGAAGTCGTAGTTGTTGGAATTGTTGGGCTTTCAAATACTCCAGGCCCTTTATTAATAAAAAATATTTTAGTTTGGATTTTATTTTACGCTTAATTTAATAAACGCAACTTCTAAACTTCTAAAACTTCTAAATTAAACTTCTAACTACTATTAGAAACATCTAAAATATCATCTATTGTTAACTTCTAATTAATTTGGATCCACCTCTAAAATAAATAAAGATTTACCTTTATCTTTATCTTTGTCCGACGCGTCAATTGGAGTATCTCCAGTCTCTGGATCATCGAGCATTTGTTTATCTTTCTGCTCACTCATTGTTTCTTTGCTCAAATCTTCTTATTGTCAACAAACTTCTAATTATGAGCAATCTGAAACATACCAAACTTATCAGAGACTGATATATTTCACCCTCGCATCTACAACCACACTGCAAGTTGCAAATGAGAAAAGTGAGATCAGCTGAAACCCCCGAATGCAACAGCATGCCACACGTGCTCCCTCCCACCTCGTAACTAACGGCACAGCACGTCGAAACGTTCGGGGATGGCCGTACGTACACATGTAGCACACGAATCGCACACCGGAGTCACAACCGATTTAATTGTAATAAAGCTTAGTACTGTACTACAGACTTTACCTTAAGACAATAATTAAATTAGTTATTATTATTATTATTATTATTATTATTATTATTATTATTATTATTATTTTTTTTTTTTTTTTTTTTTTTAATAAATATTTCTTCAAATAAATATTTATTTAACGTCAAAATTTCTAAAATTTCCTTTTCATCGTAAAATAATTATAATTTTTAAACCGTAATTACTATCAATTCTTCAAAATCAAACTACATCTTAAACAAGTCAACTTCCTCCAGTACTTTACTACATTTGTTGTTTGAAAGTAATATTATTTTTCATCTACACATTTACATCAATATCCAATTCTCAGAATCTGAGAATCATAAACTGGCTAACGTACATGTGACAAGAGCGCTTTTGTTCTATGATATTTACGACTAGTACATTGTATATAGTAATATCATATTACTCGAGCGAAGCGGCATCGACAGGTTTAAGCTTGACTAAGTGAAATATATACCAACAGTCAAAAATAATTTTATAATTCTTTTTAAATTTAACTTTAATTTAAATTCCCTTTAATGTAAAAAATTACAAGAAAAGAATCAAAAAAAAAAACTCAAAAACAAATTTTTCTTCTTCAAAACATTAACAGTAGTTGAAATTCGTTTTCGAAATTTCAACATCTGTTACATATTAATTTAAAATTTAAAATTAAATCCACTCAAGACCAAACTTCTCTTTTGGGTTTAATTTCTATCAATTTTCAAAAACTTCTAAAAATTTACACTCTACTCTTTAGGAAAAAATTTCTTTAAAAATTAATAATTTTTTCAAACTTTCATTATATATACTTTTTTTTTTTTTTTAATTAAAATGAAGAATTTTTACCTTAAAACAATTTTCTTCTCAAATTAAATTTCTTCTAAACCAGTTTATTTGATTTTCTTCAACTTGAAGGCAGTTAGGCCCTTTCAAAAAACTCTTTAACCACAATTCTTTTCACTGCACAAAGCCAATCCTTTTTCTAATCTTTTTCGAGATAAGAAAACACGTCCTGAGCGTGCTGAGTCCTTAACCTGAAGGACTATATTATAAATTATAGTGGAAGATAGGAAGGATGGCTGTATATTGAAAATATAACACAAAGATTATATATCTATATATAATGTGTAGTAACTGCTTTATTTAAAAGTAACTGAGTGTGTAGAAGCACGTGATGAACGTGCAGAGATCTCTTTTCGAGTGAGTGTGTTTATGCGCTCAAGCATAACCCAGAGGCCCCTATATTGTTTTACTCATCTAATAGATGGTGCCTCATGTATGCGCAAAGCACATCATTTCTAACACAAAGTTCTGGCGAAAACGTTCTCCACGACGGCGCCAAACGAGAGGACGTCGATCGTTGCCATACAGATTAAAACGAGACTCATCAGTGAATAAAACATTTGTCCATTCCCTCAAGTTCCAATTTCGATGATCGTAAGCATACGCTAAACGAGCTCGACGATGTCTTGCTGTCAACAGGGGTACACGATTAGGATGTCGTGCGTGTAACCCAGTTTCACGAAAACGGTTGATGATTGTTCGAGAGCAAATGTTTCGCACTTGATACCGTCGTCGCTGTTGCTGTTGTTGTTGCTGTTGTCTGCGATTGGGGAAGTTTCGAGCGACAATATTCGCATTGACGAAAGGTTGTCGTCGAACTTCTCTAACAATTGTTCGATCATCGCGGGCATTAGTGACTCGATGGCGACCTTGTCCGGGTTGACGATGATATTGATTCGTCTCTTGGTATCTGGTATAAGCTCGAGATACCACAGATTGACTTACACCCATCCGGATAGCAACTGCATGTTGAGTGTAACCTTCGTCGATAAGAGTCACTAACCGAGCGACTTCCACCTCCGATAAATGTCGTCTAACCATGATTAAGAATCAAAAGTCAGAAATTTTCAATTTTGACCAAAAAATTAAAAAAAATTTTTTTTAGCGCAGAGGGATTAGTTTTGAAAAAAACTGTTGAATGAAGCGATTTGCTAAGAATTCACAAAAAGAAAAGAAAAAAAAAACTCCGAAAAGCGTATGAAAACAATCGAAATTCGATTGGGGGTATTAACTTTTTTTATTAATTTAATTAAAAGGAGATCAGTAGAATCAAGGAATGCAGCGGTGGAAAGGTGATAAAAATCATTGGGCGATGGTTTTTTGAGTTTCCTTAACTTGTTAAAAAAAAATTTTTCCAAAAAATTTTTTTAAATTTTTTTCGAAAAAAATTTTTTTTTAAAATTTTTTTTTTTGAAAATTTAAACACTTTTTGGAACGAAAATGTGGAAAAAGCTCGAAAAAACAATTTTTTTCTCATTTTTAAAAATTATGAGCTTTTCAGAGCAAAAACGTGATCCTTTAATTTTTTCAAAAATTCGATCAAGTGAAACAAAAAAACGGCTGGCTGGGTTAATTTGATTCTTTGTAGGGTTTTTGTGGACATATTGAACTGTAAAAGGCACACTTAACATTAGTGGTTTCCTCAATATTTTCGATCCAGCGCTTGATTTTCCAAAAACCACTAAAAGCCCTTTTTTGTTGCATTTTCAAATTCATGTGACGGAAAGAAAAAATTTTTTTCGAAAAAACAATGGACAGTCGTTAAGGGAATTCATTCAAGTTCTTGAAACCCACCTTTAACTTTCTGTGCGATCATTGGTTGCTGAGATATCGATAATCAAAGACAAAAAGATCCTTTTCCATTTGAAGACCGATATCTCAGCGAGGAGTGGACGTATCAGGGTGTTTAAAAAAGAAAATAAAGTTAAATGAACAAAGTATCCGATCCTTATGGTGGTTAAGCTAAAAAAATTTTTTCCACGCCCGTAGACCAAAAAAAAAAACTAAAAAAATTTTGAGAATTTTTTTGTTGCTGGTTTTTCTACGATTACTCAGAAACAGCGGAGGCTACAAAATTTTGAAGTTCTAATCTAAAAACTAGACACTTGGAGCTACAATTTCTTTTTTTTTATTTCCTGTACGACCATTTCTCTCAAAGTTACGGCCTGTTGAAAACTACCGAAAAATTTGGAATTTTTTTTTGATCCCTTAATTTTTTCCAGTAGTGTATATATATATATATATATATATATATATATATATATATATATATATATATATATATATATGTATGTAGCAATTATTGTTGTTGTATAAATGATTTAATTCACTACGTAAAAATAACTATTGATTATTTATTATAATTTAATGTGTTACAAAAGAAAAGCGTTGATTATATTTTGAGCTCTAATCCTTGCACGTGGCAATATCGGTAGTAGCTAGCTATTGACTGTCTATCATTTTCGAAAATTGTCTAAATAGATAAACGACGATTACAAATATTTCGGGCGCCGAGTGTAGGCGGAATTAACCGAATGGGTAAATTATATTGTAGGACATAGTCGCTACAGTACTTCCCTTCTTAAAAAAAAAATAATGACGATTATTATATACAATGAGTTATGGTAAGTTATTTACAATGAAGAAAAAAAATTAATAGAATAAATAAGTACAATGATATCTCAAAAAATTGCGAAGGAAGTACTAAAAAAAATTTAGTCGTTAGTTGCAAAGTAGACAGGTTTCAGTCTGTCGATGGATATCGCCGTATTTGTGCCCTTGAAATTAACAATGAAATATTTTTCGTGTCGAGTGATGACTTCGTATGGGCCTTCATAAGGTGAAGAAAACGACGGTCCAATTTGATCGTTGCGTACTAGAACGTGGGATCTTGAGTTGAGATCTCTGAAACAGAAAATAGAACGTGTTCCATGACACGACGTTTCGGCCGGTGCCAAGTTATTAAAATGAGCTTTCAAGGCGCGGACGACGGTTTGGACGTCCTCGTGTTTGTTCGACGGGGTTAATAATTCACCCGGTAAATGGATAGGCTCACCGTATACAAGTTCTGCTGGTGTTGTTTGAATGTCTTCTTTTCACGCAGCGCGGAGACCGAGCAGGACTGCGGGTAATGCGTCGAACCAAGTGTCGTCATGGCAAAGTAGTGCAGACTTGAGCTGACGATGAAGACGTTCCACTATGCCGTTCGCCTGAGGATGATACGCGATTGTGCGCAGGTGTTTTATACCGAACATTTTCATCAGCGATTGACACAATGTAGAGGTGAACTATGCTCCTCGGTCCGACGTTATTCTAACTGGTAGACCGTACCGGGAAATCCAGTTGTTGATTAGGGCGTTTGCCACCGTGTCAGCTTCTCCGTCTCTTAGAGGAATGGCCTCTGGGAAACGAGTAAATCGATCGATGATCGTGAGACATTTGTTATACCCGCGAGACGCTGGTAAGATGACAAGATCTATGTGGATATGTTCTAATCTCTGCGTTGGAAGATCGAATCGAGCGATTGGAGATGTCACATGCCGTGTAATCTTATTACGTTGACAGTTGATGCACGCTTTGGCCCATTCTCGACAGTCTTTCTGGATAGATGGCCAGACGTAACGTTTGCTTACTAACTTCTGCGATGCTTTAAAGCCTGGATGTCCAAGAGAATGCAGGGCGTTAAAAACTTTTCTTCGAAGTGGACCTGGAATGTATGGACGCGGTTTACCTGATGAAACATCACAGTGAATCGCGGCTGGGTGGTCATCGAAGATGATACGTTGCCACTGTAGTGACATCGTCGCGTTGTTGAGTAGATCTCGTAGTTCAGGGTCAACTCTCTGACTATTTACCAGCTCTTGTGTCGTAATTGGTGTCGACACGGCTTTAATTATAATTGGTGTCAACGGGACAGGGTGTCTGCGACGATGTTTTCAGGTCCAGCAGTGTGTCTAAAGTCACTTGTAAATTGACCAATGAAGTCGAGACGTCGAAATTGCCATGGAGAGGCCCTTTCAGTACGTTGCTGGAACGCATGAAGTAATAGTTTGTGATCAGCGTATATGACGAAGTGTTTGCCTTCAAAAATGTGACGGAAGTGTCGTACAGCTTCGTAGGCTGCGTGAAGTTCACGGTCATACGTCGACAGTTTTTGAATTGAAGGCTGCAACTTTCTACTGAAGAAAGCCAGTGGCTGCCATTTACCTCCAACTTGTTGTTGAAGAACTGCTCCGATGGCTGAGTTAGAAGCATCTGAAAATATCGCCCATGGCGCGTCGGTTACCGGGTGTGCGAGCAGCGTCGCTTCAGCCAGTGTTCGTTTTGCATCGTTGAAAGCTTTTTGGAGCTCAGGAGTCTCTATTATCGGCGTTGAGTCTCTTACTTTTAGACCTGCCAGAAGTTTGTTTAGTGGCGCTAGGATTTGAGCGGCGTTCTTGACGAATTTTCTGTAAAAATTAATTGTGCCTAGAAAACCACGTAATGCCGAAATAGTACGAGGGAATTTAAGGATAGAAATTGTGTCGACCTTGTCGGGCAACGGCTCGATGCCTGACTCACTGACCTTGTGTCCTAAGAATGTTACCTCTTTTTGTCCAAAAACTGACTTGGCTGTGTTGATGACGAAGCCGTGGTCCTCTAGTCGTCGAAACAGGATGCTTAGGTGTTCTAAGTGTTGATCGTCGTTTTCGGATGCGATTAAGAAGTCGTCGATGTACGGAAACACGAATGGTAAGTCTACTGTGATTTCATCAACAAATCGTTGAAATGATTGCCCAGCATTACGTAGTCCGAAAGTCATGTACATAAATTCAAACAGTCCAAACGGTGTGATGATCGCTGTTTTCTCGATGTCTTCTTCGGCGACAGGGATTTGATTGAAAGCTCGAATTAAGTCAATGAAGGAAAATATTTTTTTACCGTGTAATGTCGCCGTAAAATCCTCAAGTCACCTGACTGGGTATTTGTCAGGTACTGTGCGGGCATTAAGAAGGCGGTAGTCTCCGCATGGTCTCCATTCTCCGGACTTCTTCGGAACGAGATGTAATGTCGATGCCCACGGACTCTTAGATGGTCTCGCGATACTGCATTGGACCATTTTTCTAAATTCTTCTTGCGCAATCTTGAGTTTGTTCGGCGCGAGAGGTCTCGCTTTACATGAGACTGGTTGTCCAGGCGTCGTATTGATGTAGTGGACGGTGGAATGCTTCCTGGTCGTCGCAGTACCATTGGTTTGGTAATAGACGGGTGGTTCGACAACAGTTTGTGATAGACTGTGTCCCCATCCACTACCTTGATGCAATGCATGTCGGACTCTATTGAATTGACGTTTATTTGGAGACCAGTAGATCCATCACGAAGTTTCTTGTCTTTCAGGTCGACTAGCAAATCAAAGTGTCTTAAAAAGTCAGCGCCGATGATTGGTTTCGTGACGTCAGCGATGATGAATCTCCACGTAAATTCGCGACGAAGTGCTAGGTTGAGCGAGAGTGTGATAATGCCGTAAGTTTCGATGAGAGATCCATTGGCCCTCGTAATTGATAACCGACGGGCGTCGATTTGCACTTCAACCGCTGGTGTGGATAAATAAAAAGATCTGAGCCAGAATCTACGAGATATTGTGTATTGGTGGCTAGATCTGTGACGAATAGGCAGTGTGAAGTTGTCAGAGAGTCGCTTCCCGCCACTAAGGACTCCCTTTTGCATTTCCCGCAAACTTGCATCCGGCAGTGCACTTGTAGGATTTATTACCAAATTTTGCGTGGTAATAACAGATGCCATCCTTCAATTTCCCCCGTCCATTGGACTGAGCTCTGTTTTGGCGGTTACGTGACTTAGAACGTCCTCTGGGTCGGTTCTGATTCGCTAGAGCGGCGACGCATTTTGTTAGCTCAGAGATCTGTCTCTCAAGAGCCGAAATCTGAGGGTTCGAAGACGTAGAGGCTGTTGCGACGGTATTTTGATTCATGGGGAACATTTCATGAATTATATCAGCCGTTTTGGCCAAGTCGTCGGTGGACGTCGTATCTGGAGACACTGAGAGTAGCTCTTGAGTCTTTTTTGGCAGGTTTGACATCCATCTGGTCCTGATGACGGCTTCGTCGACTGTTGGAGCTAAACATTTCAGGTGTCGGAGGAATTTTGAAGGAGAGCGATCACCTATCGCTTCGCCGTCTAGAAGCTGGCGCAGTTTTGCTGATTCCGACGCTGAGAAACACTTAATTAGCGCTCGTTTGAGCTCACTAAACGGCGCGTGTATTGGCGGATTAGTGATCATCGCCTCAACTTCCTGTGCGGACTCGGAGTCTATCAGCGAAATAACATGGTTGAATTTATCTCGCTCTTGTACGATGCCATGTATGGAAAACTGCCCTTCCAATTGCGCAAACCAGATTTTTGCTCGCTTCGGGTTGAAGCGAGGCGCCTTTAGTGAATTTACGAAAAACGGCTTCGTATCTTCCGTCTCGTCGTGCGGCATCGTGAATATTTATATATCGAAATAAAAGAAAGGTATAAATAAAAGAATAATCAAGAAACAAAAGGAACAATACTTAAATTGTTGCTGTTGTTGAATTCTTTCGAGGATTAACTTTCGTCTATATTGACGTTACGGGTCTGGAATGCGGCAGTACTTGAGTTTTGGCGGCAATAGTGGATTAACAGTGCTGTTACTGCTTCAAGGTCACGACGTAATAGGCTTCGCGCCACTCACTTATCACTTTCCGATTTGCACTCGGGTGTGCCTCGAGATAACTAATGCAGCACAACGTCCAGGGTGCTCAGCAATGCAATAGCTGTGATAAGTTTTGCAGTAATGTCGAATTCGTCGACTTTCGCAACACACATAAAAATAGACGTGGTTGAAACAAACTAAAATAATTAATTTCAAGTAAACTCGACGCTTTCCTCAACAACTAAAGGAAAATTCACGTCGGTTTAAATCACGTCGGGGTCACCAATGTAGGAATTATTGTTGTTGTATAAATGATTTAATTTACTACGTAAAAATAACGATTGATTATTTACTATAATTTAATGAGTTACAAAAGAAAAGCGTTGATTATATTTTGCGCTCTAATCTTTGCACGTGGTAATATCGGTAGTAGCTAGCTATTGACTGTCTATCATTTACGAAAATTATCTAAATAGATAAACGATGATTACAAATCTTTCGAGCGCCGAGTGTCGGCGGAATTAACCGAATGGATAATTTATATTGTAGGACATAGTCGCTACATATATATATACAGGGTGTCTCAGAAGTCGTGAGCCACCGGACAGGGTGTGGTAGAAAATTGGATTCTGAATAGAAAAGTCCTTTACCATTTTTCGATCAGACCCATAGAAAAATTACTACAAATTTATGAAAATAGACCAATGAGGAGCGCGGTTTAGCGGCAGAACGGTAGACGCAAGAGCGAGCGAGTGGAAGCGCGACAGGCAATGAGTGCGCGCTCGCTTGCACACGTGTGATATCATTGCTCAGTTATAGCGGGATGCCCGTATGCAATAATAATGATCAATGATACTCCTGTAAATAAAAAAATTAATATTAGAAAAATCATCCCATAGACAGACCCATAAAATAAAAAATGTGCGATTTTTTGATAATTAAAACTCAAATTTTCGGTGTTACCGAAAAATGAAAAAAAAAAAAAAAGCCAACAGTCATATTCAATGATACCCCTGTAATTAAAAAAAAAAAAGAAAAGTTATAAAAGTACCCCATACACTCTGAGATACAGCCCCATAAAGCAAAAAAATTTGCGATTATTTAATGATGAAATTCAAATGATCAGTGTGCACTTGAAGTTAAAAAAGCAATAAAAATAATCAGTGACACTACTGTAGACCAAAAAAATTGAAAAAAAATTAAAAACTACCTCATAGACACTGAGATACACCCCCATAAAGCTGCGATTCCTCTATTATTTGTGAAGTTAAGTTGAAATTCTCGGTGTCAACTCGGAATAACTCAAAGAAAATTATCTTTCTTTCCAGTTTAACCTTTTTTATGAATTAAAAAATCAAAATTTTGGAATCCACCCCATAAACACCGAGAGGCAACTCCACAATGCTACAATTGAAATTCTCGGTGTCCACTTAAAATAAAGAGCATAAACTCATTCCACTTTCCAATTTACTCTTTTTAATAAATGAAAATATCAAAATTCAAGAATTCACCTCATAGACCCCAAGATACGCCTCCATAAAGCCGCGATTTATCGATTTTTTGTGGATTGATATCGAAATTTTCGGTGTCATATGAAAATTTGAATTTTAATTATTGAAAAATCGCGAATTGTTGGCTTTATTTGGATGTTTGTTAGTGTCTATGCGGTGGATTTTCAAGAGTTAAGTTTTTTTATGTTTTTAAGGGTATAATTTAAAAGTACAATAGGTTTCTCTTGTTGTTGTTAAATGGACACCAAGAATTTCAATTTCAATTACTAACAAATCACAAATTAGCGGATTTATGGGGTCCTATCTCGCCGTTAATGGGGTGTTTTTTCAAATCTTATTTTTTTTTGCTTACAAGAGTATATCTGAAAATGAGTTTCATACTTTTCATTTATTTTCAACGGACACCGAGAAGTAGCATTTTAATTACTAAAAAATCAGAAATTTTCAGCTTAATGGGATCATAATTCGGAGTTTGCGGGGTGGTTTTTAAATAATAATTTTTTTCGATACACAGGAGTTTAATCGATAAGTACAAAAGGTTTCTTTTGTTGATTTTCAATGGGCACCAATAATTTGAATTTTAATTTCTAAGCAATCCCGATTTTTGTGCGTTATCAAGTCATATTCCGGTATCTATGGGGTGTTTTTACAATTTTTTAAATTTGTCTGATGGTCAAAAGTACCACTGATAATTTTGATTGGTATTTTTTTCTATTTCGAATGCACTGTGAATATTTTAATTTTTATGTTAAATAATCCCGAAATACTCGGCTTTATTAGGCTGTATCTTAGTGTCTATGGGGTGGTTTTTGTAATTTTTAATTTTTTTCTGATTGTTATGGGTATAGTTAACTATTAGTCCTAGATTTTTTATTTGAAATTTTGAGTAGTCGTCGAAAATTTCTATTTTAATTATTGAAATATCGCACAATTTTTGGCTTTATGGGACTGTATCTCCCTGTCTATGGGGTAGTTTTTTATTTTTAAAAATTTTCTTCACCTACTGTAGTGTCACTGATTATTTTTATTACTTTTTTTTTTTCACTTCAAGTGCACTCTGATCATTTGAATTTTATTATTAAATAATCGCGAATTTTCGGCTTTACGGGGCTGTATCTCCCTGTCTATGGGGTGGTTTTTTATTTTTTTTCAATTTTTTTGGTCTACAGTAGTGACACTGATTATTTTTATTGCTTTTTTTTTTAACTCCAAGTGCACACTGATCATTTGAATTTCATCATTAAATAATCGCAAATTTTTGGCTTTATGGGGCTGTATCTCAGAGTGTATGGGGTACTTTTATAACTTTTCTTTTTTTTTTTTTTAATTACAGGAGTATCATTGAATATGACTGTTGGCTTTTTTTTTTTTTTTTTTTTTTCATATTTTTCGGTGACACCGAAAATTTGAGTTTTAATTATCAAAAAATCGCACATTTTTTATTTTATGGGGCTGCCTATGGGATGATTTTTCTAATATTAATTTTTTTTTATTTACAGGAGTATCATTGATCATTATTATTGCATGCGGGCATCCCGCTATAACTGAGCAATGATATCACACGTGTGCAAGCGAGCGCGCACACATTGCCTGTCGCGCTTCCACTCGCTCGCTCTTGCGCCTACCGTTCTGCCGCTAAACCGCGCTCCTCATTGGTCTATTTTCATAAATTTGTAGTAATTTTTCTATGGGTCTGATCGAAAAATGGTAAAGGACTTTTCTATTCAGAATCCAATTTTCTACCACACCCTGTCCGGTGGCTCACGACTTCTGAGACACCCTGTATATATATATATATATATATATTGTGACGTGGGAAATTTTCCCCACTAACAATTTCACATTAGATGTGTTTCTTTTCTTTTTTTTCTTCCTTCGTTTCAAGTATTATCTAGTTTAGTTGGGCGCCTGTGTCGCCCAAGAGTTGCCGGCCAGAATGCGAAGCTCGAGGTAACAATAAGCCGAACCGCGCCAAATTATAACGTAATTTACTAGGCAAGTTACTAGGTAATTAAGAGAGTGTGAGAGAGAGAGAGAGTGAATGAGACACGCGACCGGGCGAATCCTCAGTTCAGTTCGCAACCAACGACCCGGGAGACCTCTGGAAGTAACAACGATCGACGAGGGAAACCCGGCATCGGAATTGACCAATGGCAGGACGTAAATCACCGGGAGCACACCAGGGCTCGACCTGAACACCGGAAGGAGTACTAAATTGAGTATCGACCAACCATCGACGATGGAAATTTATCCAACGACTGCTGATTGGACGCGCAGCGTGGTAGCTGTGCTAGCGAAAAACGACATGTTGCTGAAAAAAAGAAAAAACGAAAAAAAATTCCGGCAATTCTGAGCCGGCCACCGACACGATTGTTGAACCTATTAATTTTTTTTGGTTGTCACGCTACGAATAAATTAACCGATTGTCTTAATAAGTTTCTACGCTAATTCAGCCGCTCCTTGGCGAATTAATTAATTGTACGAGTTTGTTTTATTTGTGAGCCGATCGAACCGAGGTTAGAACTTCTCTCGGGAGTTATTTTATTTGTCAATCGACAAAGGTCGAGAATTCAACGTACGTTTTGGTCCTTTTCCAACCCCGGAATTTCCGAGACGCCATCGCCGAGAATCTTCAGCCGCCGTCAGCCCGCCGTCACCTTCTGCCTGGAGTCACACCTTCACCGAGAAGTCTATTGAACTGGGGTAAGTGCGGTCGCAGTTATTGATACACCTGGTTGACTTCATCGAGGCCGTGTTAATTCGATTCGAATTACAATTAATTATTGATTTTATTTAGTTATTGAGAAATTTGGTGTAATTGCGCACATTTGAGACGCAATTCCGTTTTGTGACGTCAGCCAGGTATTCGGTGCCAAAGATTATGTTAATCCGTTGTGAGGAATGTTGTGTGCTGTGTCAATTTAATTGACCAAGTTTTGAGATTGCATGCTGAATAAAATTGGCTCGAAGCAGGGGCCATCTGCGAGCGAAACTAGGAACCATCCCTCGAGCTTTGTCCCGCGTATTACCCGACGAGTAACATTAGTTACCGACAGTCCCCTTACCCGCCGCGACTGATAACTGATCGATCGATTGTGACATCGATAATCAATATACGACAAATCGATGGGACTGATAACTTCGGACTTGGCTGTTAAGAAAGACATACGAAACAGTTATAATTCTGATTGTAATGTGTTCTAAATTTTATGATTTGTTTATGTCGAAGAAAAGCGAAACAGTTCATTTTAATTTTCTTTTGATTCATTATTTTTTTTATTTATTTCACGAAAGGACGTAAAGGCACGTAGCTTATTTTGGTCAAAAATTAAAAATTGGTTTAATTACAAAAAAAAAAAGGCTAAGCCGAATATTATTTTTTTTCTTTCTCTTTCTAATTTTAGTTATTTAATCTTGATCTCATTAAATATCGGTTGCTACGATCATTCGAATTTTTTTGGGGTTATGAAACTCAAAATTTGATGCTAAACGCAATACGACACCGTATACAAAAAAAAGGTTTTTGTTAATTTGTTAAAATTTGTTATTACGAAAGAAAGGCTACGACAATTATATTTTTGTAATTTTTTTGAAAACTCAAATTTATTTGTTACGAAGAAAGTGACGATAATTAACTATATTGATGAGGGCGAAATTTTTTGCTGTTAAGAAAATAAACGCGACCTAGACCATTTTTTTTTGTTGTTAATTTTTTGAATTCGTTAATACGAAGCTGCGACATTTAATTTGTTTCGTTGAGAAATTCGAAATTTGTTGTTAAGATATGATAAGCGAAACGATTATTTTTTTTGTTTGTTAATTTTTATTTGTTGTGGCGATCATAAAGCGAAGTCAAGTATTTTCCTTAATTCGACATTTTGATTGTTAACCGAATAAATAAGAACTCATTATTTATAAGTTCGATCGTATTCAGATTGTTTTTTTTGTTTGTCTCAATTTTTTTTTATTATTATTCTATTCGACAAAAATATTCCGCATCGATTTCGGATTCGCTCCACGAACTCTAAAATCTCTTCGACGTTGACCTGCCGCCCGACGACGATCAGTTGCTGCATCCGAACCGTGGAACGTCGAGTTCCTGGCGCCCAACAAGTCACGAACCAGGTAAGCCAACATTTAGGTGGAACTCCCCGGTGCTGTCGACGCCAGCCCGTGAAGAAAAACCCATTATATATATATATATATATATATATATATATATATATATATATATATATATATATATATATATATATATATATATATATATATATATATATATATATATATATGGGTGATTTGATATAATAATAAGATTAATAGGTAGTAATATGATTAAATATAATTGGTTAAATATGTGTGATAAAAATTTAAATTAAGTATAATTGGATTCTTTATATATAAGCTTTATATAGATTAAATATGGAATGTAATTAAATAATTAATTAATCAAATAATATATAGTAACAAAATTTTTTTTTGTGATATAGTGATAGTAAAATAGAAGATGGAATTTATAGAAATTTGAGAAAGTTTTGAAAGAAAAAACAATTTTTCTATTTATTTTTTTTTCGGGATTTTGCGCTGTTTCCACTCGTCCCCTCAAGGCCGGAGATGATCTTATCTTATCTTTGGTCTTGTGAGTTTTACAGTCGCAAAAAAATTTGTAAATTAAGTAAAACCATTTTGTGAATTAACTAAAAATTTTGTCTTACATTTTACTATCTCTTTTTTTTTTAAATATTGATATAGAAACTGTTGGATTGGTTTTGGATATTTCGTAAGGCGAAATGTCATTGGGAGATTTTTATTATTAATATTTTAAGTTATTAATTTTCGGTTTTCCGCAAATGAGCCATCGGTTTATGGTTAACAATTCTTTAATATTGATCTTATTTTCTACGATATCGATGTTCGGATTGTCGTCTAGATTGGTGATTTGTAGTCTTTCAGCCGGAATGTTTTCAACTTCTCTAGTTTCTCAATGGTCTCAGGCGCATCTTTAGTCGTTGCTTGCTTACTCGGCGGACTTCCCTCTTCGATGGTTTCAGATTTCTCTGGAAGTCATTCGTTGACTTTTGACGGTGATGTCGTCTTTTCTTCGATTGTTTTCAGTTTGATAACGACTGGCTTTTCGTTGATTTTGTTGTTTTGTTGCAGTTTTTGTAGGCATCGACGAATGAGTTTTTCTATGGCGAACCCACTTATGATGATCGATAATATTCCGATTGTTGATACCGATCCGATGGTTATTTTCTTATTGGTTTCTTCTTTTTGGTGGTCTAGCGCTATTAGTGACATTTTTTCTTCATTTTCTTCCAGCCCTTGACCCGAAGGTTCGAATTTGTCGATGATTGTAGCTGGGTCTGAGGATTTTGTTAGTAGATTGGGAGTTTCGCTGTTAAATTTGATATTCGAGTTTAACGTATCGAGAGATAGGTTGAAGCTCAGGGCGATTATTTCTAATTTTATTGATTCTCTTGCTGTTCCTCGGATTTTATATTCATTGCAATTTGCTTGGCATACTTGTTGGAGGTGTATTAGTCCGGTTCCGTTAATTATGATGTTTCCGGTTGTCAGTTCTGGACATTTCCACTGGATGTTTTCCTCTTTCCACGTTGAGTATGCCCACGTCTTTTTCTCGTTCATTTTTACCCAAGTCAGTTTACATTTTCTGATTATTCTTACGTTACATTCTCTGAAATTTTCCGTTTTCGGATTCATGAGTAACTCCATTTCGCAATCTACTTCATTTTCTAGTTGTGTTATTTTTGTTGGGATGTCGGTTGGACAGGCCATATCTGGTCCAATCAGTTTGCCGTTGTCGACGTAGTCTTGTTCGGCGAGAAAGTATTCTACAAATGCTGGATCCGTCACAAGATATTTTGATGTAGGTTGAATCGTCAATGTTGATATTTGGTCTCCAATTTTCTCGGCCTTGGGAAGTGATTTTAGTTCATATGCTAGCCATGGCGTCTGATCGAAGAGTGGTACAGTTATTATTATCAGGAAGTGACCGTTCGTTTTTCCTGTTTCTATCGTTGATACTTTCGCCAATGTGTTAATGTCCATGTGGTCCAGAGGTTGGGGTGGATTTAAAGTCGGATGTTTTCTGATCATGTCCGCGGTCGCTTGATTTAGCTGTTTGGCTGACACTGTTAGATAGGTCAGTTTGCCCCATTTTGCTTCCTCTATGGCTTTTTCTGTGTTATTAAGAGTTCTTAAGTGGTTAGACATCCGGTGAATGTTTTCATCTCCAATCATCGAAAATAATTGGGTCCTTTGAAGTTCAGTTACTTGTTTATTTATTGATTGTTGTAGAGACGCTGAAGTTCAGGCTAATTCTTTGATGCGATTGGTTATGTTTGTTTCGTGTTTCAGGATTTCATTGATTTCACTCTTATTAATGTGAGTGTTATTTTGGGGTAGGTGTACAAGTTCTCTGTTGTCTTGATATAACTTATCTAGTTCCTTGGTGATATATTCCTTATCACTGTAGTCCATGGTCCCAAATAATTTCCGTGCAATTGAGCCTACGAAGCCGAACCACGGTGCTCTTTTTGTGCGGTTCTGTGGATGTAATTCTTTAAGTTGTAGGTCTTCGAGGAACTGTCTTAGCCGGTGTTTTGCTTGTTCAATTTCGGCATATATTTCTCGGTGGGTGTTGGTCCTTAGATACGACATACAGGATGAATGATTGAATTTTAAGGAACATATCCCACCAGCCTCCCATAGATTTTGATTCAGGTTTGGATAGAGAGTTATTATTTTTTTGATGTTAATTCAGCTGATTATTTGACATTCTTCCCTGATGAGGTGGATTCTCTTGAATGGATCGTATAATCGGCCCGGATTCGCTTCCATTGGTTTTATTTTGACTCCGTCTGCGCCCCACGCCAAGTATCCGAGTCCCAGGAGGAGAAGTGGTGTAATGTTCATTTTTTTTTTTGAAAATTTTTGCGTCTATATATGTGTATATATACTGAAACAAACAACTTAAGTTCTTTTTAGTCGAATTTTTCGCGGCTGGCTGTTTTAGCCTTACTCGGGTGGAGTAATTTCCGTTTTTTTTTTCTATTATTAAATTCCCCATTTCGTTTATTTCGACTATTTCATATGAGCCGGTATAATAACGGTCTAATTTATTTTTTCTAGGTTCTTTTAAAGTATATATAAGGTCTCCTACATTAAATTTTGTTGGGTGTATGTTTGTCGAATCGAATTTTTGACTCGTGTTTAGCTTTCGTTAGATTTTCCGCAGATATTCGTTGAATTTCGGAAATTCGACTAATTAAGTCTGCTAGATAATCGTTATATGATTCGATTTTACTAAAGTCCGGAAATTGAGTCGGGCTACGAGCTTTTCTTCCATACAAAATTTCGTAAGGTGTAAATTTCGTGGCCGTGTGTACGGTGGTATTATAATTTAGCATTGCCATTGGAATGTACCGATCCCAATAATTGAATTTATCTACGTAAGCCCGGAGGTAGTCGACTAAAGGCTGATGAGATCTTTCTAGGGCTCCGTTTAATTGCGGGTACTAAGAGAAAGCACCCTTCCTAAGAGTTTTGTGAGAGCTTCTTTCGTAAAGGAAAGTGCTAATTAAAGCACCTTTCCAGAACTAGGAAACTTCTGTAAGAGTTTTGTTAGAGGAGGTGCTAGATTCACCGCACCCTTCTCGTAAAATGTAGTGTAAATGTAAGGGATAAAAAAAAATTTTTTTTTTTTTAAATGTCGAAATAAATAAAAATTAATATTAATACTGCTTAATTAGCAAAAAAATTTTTATTTTTATTTTTATTTCTCAATACCAAGGTAAAATAAATTCTGCTGACCGGAGTTGCGACTGTAAATTCCGCTTGGTGTTAACCACCTCGGATATAGACGCGTCAGCGGATTCGTCTTTTTTTTTTTTTTTTTGATTGTCTAAAGAAAGTACGCTTTGATCTAAAGATCAAAAACCGAATGCGAAACAATATTATTAGAGTCCTATAACCTTTTGAGAAAGAATTCCGGGCAAAGGAAATCTTACAAAATATAAATATTAAAATATGTCGGAATATAAAGGAAAATTTTGTAAGACTCGAAATTCTTTTCTACAATAAAATTGAAATTATGTCGACGAATTAAAACCTACGTTGCGTATTCTTTAATTTGTTAGTCCAAACCTCCACCGTTTACGCTACCGCTCTAAAAACGACCTTGGACATAACACTACCACCTGATGGCGTTGCGTGAAATCCTTCTTGTAAGTAGTTGTCACAACTTTATTTTAAATATATAAAACATGGATATATCATACTACAAATGCGTAATCCTGAATTATTGATCTGTTATGGCCGAGCCGAAGGCAGGTTAATAGTTGAGGATGCATTTTTATAATTTAAAAATGTTGAACTCGAATTCAAAATAGCGGATATAAAAAAATAGCGGATTTCAGACTCAAAATATCAGACACCAGATGACGGATAGCAGCCACGAGATGGTGGATTCAAATGGCTGATAGATTCAAAAAATGGCGGATAGTAAGATTTAAAAAATGGCGGGAAAATGGCGGATAGTAAGATTTATAAAATGGCGGCAGAATTCGTCACGAGCGCCACCTGTGAAACCTCGGTTATATCCTCACCCATCAACATACAAGCAAAAACACGACGTCCATATCGACCGTTGGTAATACCTACTGTAGGTAAGGTAAAACAGATCATTCATGTATGTAAATGGCAACTTAGTAGGGATACGAGCCCACAAATCTGTTTTACCGGTGGATCCAGACCTCCCTGGGTGTGCTTGAGATACAAAATTCAAAATGGCAGATAGCAACCACCAGGTGGCGGATTTAAAAATGGCGTATAGTAAAATTTAAAAAATGGCGGATAGATTTAAATTACAGAATTCACCACCAGCGCGACCTGTAAAACCTCAACTATATCCTCAAATTGTCGGTAAAACAGGGCACCCATATCTACAAATGATAACTTAGCATGGACATGACCCCCAAATCCATTTTACCGGACACCCCCCCCCCCCCCCCACGCACACACACACACACACACAGCTCCTCTACTTTTAAGAAATAAAATTTGCAAAAAAATTTCAAAATTTTTTTTTTATTTCTTGAAAACAAATCTCTTTGATTGAAAAGATGAAGACTTAAAAGAAAAATTTTTTTTTTCATTGAACAAATAAATAAAAATCGAAAAATTGCTCATAATGGTGATTTTTGCATAAACAAAGAATTTAAAGCTTTGGGGCACTATGAAAAACAAAAAATCACAGCGTTTTGAATATTTTAGGGATTTTAGGGGACACTAGAAGATCGAAAAATTACCGACGATACCCTTTGTTCTATTTTATCCAAATTCATACCGAGTTATCGAAATATCCTTAATTATGCAAATTTTTGTTGTTTTTTCAGTTAAAATTTTCAACCGAAAATAATTCTTCTGACAAAAGCTATTTACAGTCTTTTATAGAAAATATCGTGTAGTTTTCAAAACCGTACTTTGATTTCCTATACGATCATTATTTTCAGAATTATTGACTGTCGAAGTCAAAAAGTACTTTTCTGTTTTGACTGACGATAACTCAGCAAACTTACAATAACTCAGGGCTTTGCCGAAATTTTCTGACTTCAACAAGCTATTTCAATATGACAAGCTGTTAATTACTGCTATTCATAAAAAAAGTGGCTCTGACCTATGTAGATTTACTAAAATCCTATATGGATAGTGGCTATGTATAGAAAACGGCTTAGAATCGTATCAATCTACCAAATGAGTCTAAATTCATGAATATCCACAACATTTACGTAGGGATTGAAGCTTTTAACTATTTTAATGAACCTGAATTCGTCAAATCCCCTTTTCTTGAACAGACGTTAGAATTTCCAACCAATTGCGGGAATTTTATAATACAACGATGTGAAGAAATCCAGAAAAGATTTGAGTTTGATAATTTCTTGCTGCAAATTGTATCAGAAATTCATTTCTACGAAGCAATAGCTGAAAAAGAAAATTATAACTACTCTAACACTATTGCCTCTGATGAATAAATTGCCTCAATTATTCGATATATCTCAAATTCAAGACATTGATGATCAATGGAGAATATTTTATAATTTTCAATTACCAGCTAATATCAAAATTGATGATCCTGTGGGCAGCTTTTGGCATGAAGTTTATATTAACAGTAATAACGATGATGTTTGAAATTTTAAGCAACTGGCAAATTTTTTTTTTAATATTTGATCTTTGCCTTACTCAAATGCCGACTGCAAGAGAATATTCAGCAAGATTGGCCTAATTAAATGTCCGACTCGCAATAAATTAGTTACTAATACTGTTAGTGGGCTGTTATTTTCTAGTCAAAGTGTTATGACAATAGTACTTATATTCAAATGTGAATATTAATAATATTTGAGTGTTTTTGTTTTTCTGAAAATAGTGAACGATTTATGAAACAAAAAGTACAAAGTATAAAACTAAAGTTCAAAGAATTGACAAACTGTTCTGTCAAAGAAAAATGGTTATTAAACATTATTTTACTGCCAAGTCATGGTGCTATGTAATAATTTTTTTTCCTTCCATACTGATACACTCTTATTTTGATTCATAGGTTAAAAAACAATAGCGTATAAGAAAAATAATTTCAAAAATGAAATTTCTTTGTATTTTGGCGCTTAAATTTGTCTTGCGAGCCATCTTGTATATCTATATATATGTGAAGGAATCTATTCAATATTTTGTCATTCATTAATATTGCAAAGAAGATTATAAAAACTAAATGAAATCAATATTTTGGACATCAACATGAAAATGCGCATAAGGGGACATTCTTAAATAAGGCAGCAATATATGCGGCAAGAGCTCTTGGTCTTGGAGAGATAAACGCTCTTATGGAACTTTGAAAGGAGGAATTCAAGAGCGTCATCAGGAACGCCGAGGAAAAATTACTCCTTTGTAAAATGATGGACAACTCCTTGCACAGCGTGTTTTTTAAACACGTGCTTTTAAACACGGTGATCATGGCTTGTCCACCCAGCTGACGTTTTCCTTCTTAAACTCAATGTTGGCGTCCTTGGAGGGATGAAACAGTCTTTTGTATCCTCACTTGCCAAAGTTCCAGCTTGCTCATCAAAAGCTGAGTTCTTGGCAGTTAGGATGCAGAAGGCTGTTATACTTGGTTCTCTCCGTCTCTTAAGGGAAATGACATTGGCCTGCTGTGATCACTAATCGTCTTGGTGTGCGGAGTGGTCCAGCAGTAACGGATGGAGCTCAGGCTGGGCCCTCGGAGAATCGGACTCCGGGGATAACCCCCCTGAGCATTTAATAACAAAATAATAATAGTAATAATAATAATATATTGTTGCTTTGGACTTTCGTTTCGGGTGTAGTAGTGAATAGACGTTGAGATGAAAGAATTTTTCTCTATATAAAAAATTCATTCATCAATTCACCAAAACCTTGCCGATACGAATTTAGTCAACTGATTTTCTAAATTTTTTTATTAGGACCACTAGCTTTCGGAAATCCGCTTCCTTACGGATGACGTATTTAGTTTTTAGATATTTAGAATGAATAGAAGGTAATAGAAAGAGTATGTTGTTTGATAGGAAGTCTCACGTGTGCCAGTATATATTCTTTGGTTACTTACAATATATAGAGATAATAGTTTTACAAGAATCTGATTAATACAGCAGCCCGTGAGGTATCAGTTTATTCCTTAATAGTTTTCGTCCTTCAAAGAATGTGTAGGTGAAATAATCTTAGTAGATAGGTAAATTCATAGCAATAATGATACACGGTTTATAACAAAATAACTATTTTATTCCACACACTAAAGATTTACTTATCATTTCTCGAATGCAATAAATGCTTGAATTATTAATTATAATGGTAGAACTTAAATTAAACAGTAATGAACTTTTAGAATATATAAAATGTAATAATTGGCTTAATTAGTAATTAATACATAGTAGTACAGAGAGTTAGAAAATTAGCGTGATTGCTAGTTTGGGGTTGGATCGACGTCTGACCAATATTTTCGGTGTTGTCGCGTGGGCCGTTTGTCCCCACTCTTTTTCGAGACTCTACCGCCAAAAATTAAGAAAATTAACGCAACGATGGTTCTCAGACAGTCAGTTGAAGGCTGAGAAGAAACGGACAATTTGCAATGTCTCAACGTGTGCTACAACATTGTGCTGTGAATTGCTAAATTTAGGACTAGGGGATTCGAGTTTTGAGGAAATAGAGGAGGTGTTTAAGAGGGTATCTGTAGGGAAATATTTTGATATAAATTTTATTATAGAGAGGGGTGGTATTAATTGCAGAAAGCCAATCTTCTCAATAGGAGCTGCTAAGGAGAGGTTAGAGTTTTCAGTGGCAGAGAGGGTAGGGGGCAAGGAGGAAAGGTCAGCGACGGTGCAAGTAGCGCGCGCGGGGACTAAACCTAGCACTACTTGCAAGAGGTAGTGGGGTAGGTAAGGTAGATAGTGTGGGTCTAGGGATAATGCCGGATGGTAAGGCGGGTAGTCAGGCGGGTAATTTGAATTTAAAGTAGGGTAATAGAAATTTGGCGCTCGGGAGGACTGCAAGTGCTGGGGACTTGACAGAAGCGATCTTAAGGGGAAAAAGGAAAGAAAAGGAGGCGGAATCTGAATGGAGGGCAATAATGGAAAAGTTGTCTGAAATAGGCGAGAGAATTAAGGAGGAATGCGCTGGATCAGGGAAGAGAGTTCGTCAATTAAAAGAAGAAGGGAAGAAGGAAAGAGAGTAACTAAAGAAGATGTGGGAGGAGGACAGGAAACAGATGAGTGAAAGGATAAAATGGCTGGAGAGCAAGTTGGAAAGGTTAGAGAAGACAGCGGAAGAAGATGTGGACATGTCTGCTGATGGGGATACTATGATGCGGAACAGAGGACAGGTAAATAGTGGGACAGAGAGAAGAATGAGAAAGATTGAGATGGACATAGAGAAGAGGGAATGGGGGATAAGGAGTGTGAATTTTGAAGGGTGTCGATATGAGAGAAGGTGTGGATTGGAAGACGGAGGTAGATAGAGTATGGAATACAATAGAAGTAATAGGGGGTAGAAAAAATATGAGAAAAATTGGAGCTCTCGATAAAGAAGGGAAGGGATTGCTACTAATAGAATTGGAGGGACTTGACAAGAAAAAAAAAGGTTATGGAAGCGAAGAGTAAGCTAAAAGGAGAGAAAATAAAAGTGGAGGATGATCTGACTTATGAGGAAAGGAGGATAAAGAAAATAGTTATGGAGGAAGCCTTCAAAGAGAGAGCTACTTTCAAAAGAATGTCAAGGTAGGATATATGAAGCTATGGGTCAGTGGAAAATTGAGGAAGTGGGATGAAGCTGAAGGGAGGTGGAAGTGCGAGGAGGGAAACGAGGATGGGAGGAGGCTGGTAAAAATAACAGGGAGGGAAGAAAGGGTAGGGAGGGGGCAGGGGAAAGAGGTACCGTAAAGATAGCGAGAGCTGAGGGTGAAAGCGCGTATCATATAGCATTTTGGAATGTCGCAGGGGTGAGAAATGAGGAGGAGGACTTTTGGGTAGGTTTAAGGGAGTGGGATGTGGTAGTGCTAATAAAAACTTGAGTAAATAGAAAGAAGTGGGCAGAGATAAGAGAGTCATGGGAAAAAGGGTTTAAATGGCAAATCCAAGAGGCCAAGTTACCGAGAGGAAGAGGAAGAGCGGAGGGAGGGATACCGGTAGGAGTAAAAGAAGGTATAGAAATACGCAATAAGGAAAAATGAGATGAGGAAGAATGGGCAGAAGTTGAGGTACTCCTAGGAAGGGAATGGTGGTGGATAATAGGGGTATATATTAATGGAGATATGGGGAGGAAAAAGGAGCTAATGAGTAAGTGGATGGATGAAACTGGAGATAAAAGGTAATTATTTGGTGGAAATTTCAACGCTAGAACGGCATCGGAAGGAGGTTTGAGGATTCTTGATGACTAACTGGGAAGAAGTGCGAGAAGTTCAAAGGATAATGTGTATAACAAGGATGGCAAAGAACTATGCAGATTCTTGGAGGAGAAATGATGGGCAATAGTTAATGGATGTGTTAAGGAAGATGAAGATGGGGAATGGATATTCGTAGGGGAGAGAGGCTGCTCGGTGATAGATCTTGTCCTAATAGATGAGAGGAGTAGAGATAGGATTATGGAGTTGAGAATTGAAGAAAGGACCGACTCAAATCACTTGCCAGTGGTGGTCGAGGTAGAAGTTCAAAGGAAAAGGACGAGAGAGGGTTATAAGGAAAAGATTAAGTGGACGGGGAGGGGAGTATGGTCCCAAGATCGTAGCAGTAATTTCCAGAAAGAATTCGATAATGCGGGAGACCAGGTAGGGAACTTAGATGAAGACTGGAGGAGGTTGAAAGAGAGAATAAGAGGAGCTATTAGGGAATCCGAAAAAACGAGGGTAAAGTCGAGAGGTGTATCCAGCTGGTGGGATGAAGAGTGCAGAGAAGGTGAGGGAAAATTATGGATATCCTTGCAAAGCTTTAGAAAGAAGAAAATTACGAAGGAAGAGTATTTTCTGGAAAAGAAAACATACAAGAAGCTATGTGAGGAGAAGAAAAGGTTAGATAAGTAAAGATGGGAAGATTGGGTCAAAAACGCCAGGACGGAAGGACAGGTATGGAAAGTAGTGAACGAGGGAAGAAAAAAAAGAGGAGTTGGATAAATAAAGATATCCCAATGGAGACATGGGATTTGTATTTCAGGGAGATACTTGGGGGATCGGGGAAGAAGGTAATACGGGAAGGCTCAATGACTGATGAGGAACTGGATGAGACGGAAAAGGACTAGATCACTATGGACGAAGTCAGGGAAATGGTTAAGAAGTTAAACGATTATAAAGCCATTACAATTCAAATAGCGGTACCGGGCTGTAATTATTGTGGGCTGTGGGCGATTAAAATCTGTTGTAAAAATTGATGCAGTATCAGGAACATCTAAAACAAATTTTCGAGTTCAATAATTAGTGTGAACAATGTACAAGTAGTATGAACGTGAGATGAAATAACAGGTGAAGTCAAGAGATACAGGACCTTATTATGTGACATTGTTTGCAAAAAGCAAATATTTTTTTCTCTGTATTGTCATCCCAGGATTTCAAGAAACTCATATCTAGGTCACAAGGGTCTTTCTGGGTGATACACTCAGCTAGGAATTTCATTCTAGGTTCGTTGTAAGCCGAACATCTTGCGAGAAGGTGTGATGTGGTGTCAGACTCTCCAAGGTAGCAGTATGGGCATGGCTTTGTGGAAGAGAGTGTTAGTAGTAACTTGCTAAACTAGACATGGCAGGCATAATTTTAAGCATGACGAAGTTGGCATAGTGGTTTCGCGTGATGGTATGAGATTTCGCTACATGAGAGTTCGCTAAGTATAATCTTAGAAGAAGAGTTACACAGTCTGCTGAGGTCGAATTTAAAATGGTATTCAGAGGAGGCCATGTATCTTCTAACGTCAAGCGAGCGCCGGTATTGCTCGTACTTGTCGATGATTTCTTCGTTTCTTATCTTCCAATAGCTAGCTGAGAGATTGTGTAGTAGACTTTCCTCTCCAATAGATACCAGGATGTCAGCAAGCTGTTGGGCCCAGTTGAAGCGGGTTGACGAGAGAGGATTGTTCCTATCAGCTGCGAGTTTGGTCAAGCAAATTTTGGGGAGTCATTCTCTTGGCATTTCCAGAATTTTGATCATTCAATTTTTTGCTGCTTTAAGCGCGAAGATGGAAAAATGATCCAAATCCAGTTCTAACCTTAGGGAATAATTAGGTGTGCACTAAAGAAGGTTTAAAAAGCGTTTAAAAAAGTAGAGATTTGCTGATTCTAGCTTCTCCAGATTCTCTGGGTTAAGACCCCAGAAGTGGGCCATATACGCCCAAGTGGAGCGTATTATACTGTCATGGAGCTTAAAAATTCCAGACCAGGCGCTGGTTTTGAGACCAGCAACGATCCCTAGGATAGCGCCAGTTGCTAACCTACTTTTTTTGACGACTTCAGTAGTTGCCAAATTGTCTTTGAGCGATGTACTTAACGTTACACCCAGATGAACAAAGGACGAGACAATGTCGATGTTTTCGCATTTGTATGTAAAGTTACTTAGCTTCTTCGATAACCGGCCAGTCGATCTTGTAATGAGGATGAAGGTTTTTTGAGTGTTGACCGTGAGGACGTTGAGCTGGCGATGTTCCTCAAGTATTTTTAAGCTCTTGCAAAGTTTGATGTCGGACGTGGCTAGGAGGGCTGTGCCATCTGCATACATTAGTGCTAAGATCTTATGATGGTCGATGAAGAGACCCCTTTGTTTTTCAAGAATATTACAAAGTCACTAATGTATAAGCTGAAAAGAAGAGGACTATATATTTCACCTTGTATTACTCCTTCGGTGATCTGAATAGGTGTAGATAGTTTGCCGGAGCTCCTGATTCTCATGTAGGTGTTTTTGTACAAGTTAACTAGGAGTCTGATGATTTTTAAGCTGAGGCCAAAGCTAGCGAGTTTTTCCCAAAGTTTGTCGTGCTAGATTGAATTAAAGGTTCTCTTAAAGTCGACGAATAGTGCATACGTGTAACTTTTGAATCTTGCTTCGAGTTGTAGCGACGCTTACAGGTCAAATAATAATAATAATAATTTTAAAAAAGTGATCTTATTTAGTAGTAAAAAATATAAATTACCCGTCCAGAGCAGATGTGAAAAATAGTACTCCTTTTTGTGTATTAATTACGCCTTTGCGAAGCTTGAGCACTCGTTCCTCAAAATTTTTGCAACCCTAGTTTATGATTCAACTTATTGTTACAGTTCTTTCATTTTACTTTTATACTACTAAAATCTGTTGATTTGAAAATTAAAATTGTAAAGCACGATATCGTTAACAACATAATTTATAATTAGAATAAAAAACATACTTCAAAATATATCTCACATGTAAACTGATTTTCTACATTTATTCATAAATTCTAAATATAAGCTACTGATATATCAAGTTCTTATACTGTACAAATATATTCAGTTATATATTATATATATATATATATATATATATATATATATATATATATATATATATATATATATATATATCAGCATACTGCATATTTTATATTTTAACATGTTTTGAAGAAAACATTTTTACTAGATTAATAAAGTATATAAAACCATATACTGAATTTCGCCGGATATGTCCCCACATGTAACCGATATATTTTCCTATTTTTTTTTTCAGACTGGTAGATTTTTTTAAAATCACATGACGTTAATTATACTTGCGTAATTTAACGTCTTTCTTCAATATAAAAGCTGTTGAAGTACACAGAGTATTTAAAAATCATTTGAAAAAAAAAAATCTCCCTTAACAAAGTTTATTTTTAGGTTTCTTAAAATCCACTAGACCGAATGGGCTTACATTTAAACAAAGTTTAAGAGTGAAACCACGCTTTAACATGTTCAAGAAAATATTGTTCTCTACGGTCAAGCTGTTTGAAAATTTTCGGGAGGTTAGGGGGGAGGGGTGGGCACACTGACAAATACACAGACACATATTTATGCATAGAGTTTTTTAAATTTGATTTCAATGTCTTTTATTAATTTTAGATTCCAACCTAGGAGAAACTGCAAATCCAAATCTTCATTGTAATTCACTCGATGATTATGGTAAGTTAAATATTTTATTTAGTTTATTTTTCGATCTTGATACAACTTTGTAGAAAATATGCAAGTGAAAAAAAAATAAAGGATAAAAAAAATTCAAAATATTTAGCGATTTTCTGAGTCCTCAAAAAAAAAATAGATTTACACATGAAGTTTCTAATTTTAAGATCTCCAGATTAAAAAATTATATATATGGGTCATTCCACGTCAAATCGACCAATAGTTGGAATCGACCCCTTTCGATTTGGACGAATTTTGGTCAGAAGTTTTCTCTCATCATATTATGAAGTTCTGCCAAGGGAAAAAAATAAAAAATTTTTTTTTCAAAAGTTATGCAATTTTGAAAATTTCACTAATTTTCCTGTTTCTTAAACTTATTCTCCAAAAATCTCGAAAATTATTACAATTACTCTAATGATCTGAGCTAGGTTTTAAAGAGGATACTTGAAGATACCAAAAAAAAATTTTTTTGAAAAAATTTTTCAAAAATTCGCTTTTTGGGAAAGGTTTGAAATTTCCAAAATTGCAAAAGTCGATGACCGCCATCAAATTTTTCGCTCAAATTTTTTTCTAGAGTACCTCTAATTAATTTCAAAAGATCCTGAAAATTTTGAGTAGGGGTTTTTCTTTGTTCAAAAGATATAAATTTTTGAATTTTAGGAAAAAAAAATTTATCTTTCTTTGGCATTGACTGAATAAAACAATGATAAATTCACTTGTAATTTTTAATTTTAAGGCTCAAAAATGTATTTTAATGCAAAAGAGTCAATAAAAAGAGAGTAAAATTGTCGTTTAAATTCATTTGGTAGTTAATGTACATTTATATCAGTTAAGACGTGACACAATCTGCCATCTACATGTTTGTTACCAATATTTTTCCAGTAGATAATTACTATAAGATATTCAAGAGGTCTCTATTATCTACATAGTGGCTATATTTCTAGGATTTACGAAGTTCGTTGTTTATATTGTATAAAGAAAAAAATAGTTTACTGTGTATTTTTGTGATTAAAATTCTTTATTTATTAAAACTTCTTTATTTTGGATTTATAATATCAATCATGGAAAACAATAAATGTTCGATCGGAATATTTACAAGTAACGAATGCTGTGAGGGAAAATTGATTGATTGTAATGATTTTTCAGACGAAGATCGCATAACCTTAAATGCACGAAATGGTACAGTGGTTAATTTTATTTGTCGTAAGCATGACGAACAATTTCGTAGAGATTACATTTTTAACCAAAAAGTGTGTGCTAATCCTTATAATATTCATGATTCTAATTTACGTAAATCATTGAGAATTATTACGTTTGAATGGTATAATCGATTCAAAACTGTAGTTCCTTCTATTGCACCTGGACGTAAATTATGCATTTCATGTACGAAAAAAATCCGCTCTGAGTTAATAGATCAGAGAGTAATTGAATCAGAAACAACATAACATACTGAGAGCCCTAATGTCAGTGAAGATGAAAATCCCACGGTAGACATAGCTTGCAATCCATCTGAGCCAATAATAACAACTGATCAAGATGAAACACCGGCATCTTCTCAAATCTCGCTACTGATACAAGACAAAATATCTTCCAATTTATCTGAAAAATTAATGTTATCTAACCTTTCAGCTTCAAGTTTTGAAATCTCCACTTCAACAAGTGAAACTTTTACCCCAAGTGAAATACACCTCGATCGTCTCAATACTATTGCTAAAGTATTTGAATTATCTCCGATTAATAAAAAAGATTTGGATCGATCAAAAACCTACGCCCAGCACAAATATTGTAATATGAAATCTGAAATGCAAAAATGCTTTTAACAAATTATGGACAATACTTTTGATACGATTGAAAGTGACATTTTAATTTCTGATAATAACCCAGAATCGATCGGAAAAGAAATAATAGTCCAGTTAAAGAAAAAATTCGAAAATACCAGCAAGTTAAATGAAAAGTTACAAATTTTATCCGTTTTGCCATTAAGTTGGTCAACGGAAAAAATTGTAAATATTTTGGAGCAACAACGTACATGGTCAAGAAAGTCAAACAACGAGTGAAAGAAGTTGGTATCTTGTTTATTCCTGAGCGAAATCAAGGTCATTCATTGTTAAAAACAATGCAGGAAAAATTCAAGAATTTTATAGAAATCAAAATGTCAGCAGAGAATTACCAGGTAAAAAAGAGTACAAATCCGTACATGAAAATGGTCAGCGTGTTCAAAAACAGAAACGTTTGATATAAGGCAACTTAAACGAAATTTTTCATCTGTTTAAAGAAAAATATCCATTTGAAAGAGTAGGTTTTTCAAAATTTGCGAGTTTGAGACCACCTGAATGTGTTCTTGCCGGTGTATCCGGTACTCACGTGGTATGTGTTTGTTAAATTCATGAAAATTTCAAACTCTTGTTTCATGGAGCAAAGCTTGGTAAACTTAAATTCAATGATGAAAATCAGACATTCTTGTCGCATCGGGATTGTATGGACATGGTTATTTGTCAATCACTTATAAATGAGTGTTCTTTCGGAGAATGCAATGACTGTCCCGGCTCGGAAAAATTGGAAACTATCTTAGAACACTTATTCATGGATAACTGTAGACGAGATTACATACAATCAGTAGACTCAAGTGGATCGATGTTCTTCAGAAACAATAATCAAACCAGCTGACGATTTTGTTGATATTTTTGTAAAATATATTCCGAAACTACTTTATCATGACTTGGTAGCTAAAAAACAGGCTGAGTATTTTCAAACTATAAAAAGAAACCTTGAAATCGGGCAAGTACTTGTTGTTGCTGATTTTTCTGAAAATTATTCATTTTTGCTTCAAAATAGTGTTCAAGGAGTATATTGGAATAATGAGCAGGCAACAATCCATCCTTTTGCGTGTTACTATAGAACGACTGAAGAGAATAAAAGTGAAATTGTACCTCTCAATTTAGTAATAATTTCTGATAACTTAACTCACAATATAACTGCAGTTTACACTTACCAAGAAGTACTGATATCGTTTCTCAAAAATAAAATTCCCGATATTTGTAAAATAATTTATTTCTCTGATAGCGCTGTATCTCAATACAAGAATCGTTATAATTTAGTCAATTTGGTGTATCATGAAGAAGACTTCCAAATAAAAGCCGAATGGCACTATTTCGCCACTTCCCATGGGAAAGGCCCAAGTGACGGTTTGGGTGGGTTAATCAAACGATTAATTAGCCGAGCTAATCTTCAACATCCTCCTGATAAACAAATCAAGACACCTGAGCAATTATATGTATGGAAAAAGGACAATATTCAAGGAATAAATAGTTCTTATGTCTCAGATGAGCAAATTCGTAGAACAGAAAAAAACCTAAGTAACAGGTTCAAAAACGCTTAACCAGTTAAGGGAATACGTGGATGCCATGCCGCAGTCCCTACTTCAAATACTATATATAATAGTATACTATAATATTATTTTTTAAAAAAAATTTTTTTTTGGTACCATCAGGTATTCTCTTTAAAAGCTAGATCAGATTATTAAAGTAATTGTAATAGTTTTCGAGATCTTTGCAGAATAAGTTTAAGAAACATGAAAATTAGTGAAATTTTCAAAATTGCATAACTTTTGAAAAAAAAATTTTTATTTTTTTTCCCTTGGCAGAACTTCATAATATGATGAGAGAAAACTTCTGACCAAAATTCGTCCAAATCGAAAGGGGTCGATTCCAACTATTGGTCGATATGACGTGGAATGACTCATATATATCTAATATATAAAATTCTCGTGTCACGGTGTTCGAACTTGAACTCCTCCGAAACGGCTCGACGGGATTTTGTGATCCTTAGCGTGATTGTCGGCCAGGGTGGAGAATCGGCCAACATCTATTTTTCATCCCCCTAAATGTTAAGGGTAGTCCACCCCTAAATTTTTGTTTTTATTTTTTAGGCAAAATTTTTTGTTTTTATTTTTTTATGACACAGCATACAAAAATACATACAACTCTCAATTTTCACCCCTCTGAGATCAACCCTTATTTTTTATTTGTTACTTAAAAACTTTAATTTTTTGGCAAAATTTTTTTTTTATTTTTTGATGACTTACAATAAAAAATCTCATAATCCTCTCAATTTTTCACCCCTTTACAATCAACCCCTATTTTTTATTTGTTAATTCCTATCCAGATATTATAATTTCAAGTTCCTTTAATTATGATTGTTTTTTAAATTCAATTTGATCTCCCGCCCTCACCGTTCGACTACTGATCAACTATCAATCGGTCAGTTATCCCCGCCAGGTGTCACCACTTATCCAGCAAACATTACGTAATCGGGATGAGGACGAAGCCGGTCTCCTGTCTTACTCACTATACATTTTTCAGCCATGTTTTTTTAGTTTTATTTGTGTATCAATCGTAGCAGTGACTGTTATACCTATTATTTTAATTTTCCTTTGCAACTCTCATATTAATTTTACTGTCATCATAAAATTATCATTAATTTCCAGTGCAATAATTTATTTACTATTTATTAATCTGACAGAGACAGTTTTAACTCTCAGTTAATTAAGTGATCTCATGTAAATAAACACGTGTTGTAAGCTCCCGCCAACAACGGCCATTACCGTACCTGTATATATTGTACTTAGCATTTTTTGGGAATTGTTTTAAATCAAAACGAAAACGTGTACGTGGTTAATAAATTAAAACGAAGACGTATACGTGGTTAATAAATATACCTGTTTTATTATTGTGAAAGGTAAGTCAAATAATAAGCAAATGAAAACTGTTTAAATTAAGTCACTGTTTTCTATCAATACACTGATAAAAGGATTTATTAACTATTAATAATTTATTTAATTTCTTAAATTTAAATAATATATTTTAACATTCAGTAAATATTTATTTGAGATGAAAGTACATTTATTAATTGTTAATAAGTCTTTATTAATAGTTAACAAATATTTATGTCACAAATATCTATAGTATATTCAAAAAAATTAATAAATATTTCGTTGAGTGAATTTTTTCTGCTTGCAATTTTATATTATCTGAAGATTGCTTACGAACATAAATCATCTTTACAAATTATTTATATTTATATAATTTATTAATATCATTTATTTATAAATGTTTTTTTTTATTAATAACCATTAATAAATATTTATTAACTATTTGTAAAATGTACTTAATAAATTACTTACTGACTGTTAATAAATATTCATCAAATCGTATGATGTTAAAAAATCATTTAACAGTTGATAACGCTTATCAAATATAAAAAAATTTTTCTATCCGTTTAAGTATTTTAACTTCATTTATTTATATGTTGTATGTACAGTCAGCAATGCCAACAAAACGCAAAGGGGCCAATTTGAGTCGTCGAACGATCAATCCTAAAGCCCGGCTAAATGAAAGAGTACAACGATCAAGCGAACAAATTCAAGAAGTCAATGCTGATTCGCGTAGGAGAATGTCGCAGTTACGTGAATTACGATCACAAGAGGCACGAGATGAACAAAATCAACAAAGACAACTAGAACGAAGAGAAACTCGCAGATTCATAGTCGATGGACGTAGAGGAATTGACCAACAACGCCAACAAGTTCATCGAGCATTTACGTCAAATTTATTTCTTCGACTAGCGTTCCAGTACGAGCCGGATGTTGAATATTATAATCATTCTAAAGTGGTTATTGGTACTTTGGAAAAGGATTGCCCGCATTGCCATGCACTTAAATTTAAAAATGAGCCAGTTGGGATGTGTTGCTCATCAGGAAAAATACAACTAACCGAAATTGAAACACCACCTGAACCATTGCACGGTTTACTTATCGGTACAGATCCAGATTCTAGCCTATGCCTGAAGTCAATTCGCACATTCAATTCATGTTTCCAAATGACATCATTTGGAGCAACAGAAATAGTTAACAATACTGCTGTAAACGGTCAGCAATTTAATTCCACGTTCAAAATCAAAGGCCAAGTTTATCACAAAGTGGGCTCATTGCTACCAATGCCAAACGAACCTCATAAATTTTTACAAATATACTTTATGGGTGGCGAGGATTCCGAACGTGCACTCGCCAATCGCGTGGATGCACGTTGCGACTACCATAGTCTTAATTCACCTTTTGCCAGGCGTATCGTCAGTGAGCTGGACGCTCTGTTAAATGAGCACAATGAATTATTAATTACATGTATTAAAATTCTTCAAATCACACATGCCCAAGCTACAAAGTGACAATCACGCTATTGTCATCAATCCTGACAGAACACCAGCTGGAGAGCATGTACGTAGATTCAACGCACCTGTTGTTGACGACGTTGCTGGAATTATGGTTGGCGACCGTACAGCTACGCGACAAATCGTGATTCGAAGAAGAAATAATGATCTTCAGTTCATCAGTGATACCCATCGTTCATATGACGCTCTCCAATATCCACTAATTTTCTGGAAGGGACAAGATGGATATTGCGTAAACATTAAACAACGAGATCCCGTAACAGGTAATTCTTTCATTATTAAGAACACAACTATTTTATTATTAAAGAATAAATCTTCAATTAATTTAAATATATATTATTACAGGAGCTGAAACAAATAAGAACGTTAGCTCGAAGGATTTTTATTCATATCGTTTGATGATTAGACGTGGCCGAGATAATATCATTTTACGATGTCGTGAGCTTTGCCAACAATTTATGGTCGACATGTATGCGAAGATAGAGAGTGAACGACTACGATACTTGCGATATAATCAACAGAAGCTGCGTGCAGAAGAATATATTCACTTGCGAGATGCTATTGCTAACAACGCTGACACTGCCGAAATTGGTAACTCTGTTATCTTACCATCATCGTACGTAGGTAGTCCACGTCACATGCAAGAATACATTCAGGATGCTATGACTTTCGTGCATGAATATAGACGACCGTGTCTTTTCATTACTTTTACATGTAATCCAAAATGGCAGGAAATTACATCATTGCTATTGCCAGGACAAAATGCAATACATCGTCATGACATTACAGCACGTGTGTTTCAACAAAAATTAAAGTCTTTAATCAGCTTCATTACGAAATTGCATGTATTTGGCCCCACACGTTGTTGGATGTATTCAGTTGAGTGGCAAAAGCGTGGATTACCTCATGCACTCATTTTAATATGGTTCGTCGACAAAATACGTGCTGAAGACATTGATAGTTTGATTTCTGCAGAGATTCCAGATCCGTCTACTGATCAATTACTGTTTGATATCGTTACTACAAACATGATTCATAGTCCATGCGGAAATCTGAATCGTTCATCACCTTGCATGGTAGATGGAAAATGTACAAAGCGTTTTCCTAAAGATTGTACTAACGATACGGTCACACATGTTGACGGATATCCAATATATCGTCGAAGAAGTACCGAAAATGGCGGACAATCTTTCATTAAAACTATCAACAACGCAGACATCGACATTGACAATCGTTAGGTGGTACCATATTCTCCTCTGCTGAGCAAAACATTTAATGCTCATATTAATGTTGAGTCATGCAGTTCGGTGAAGAGTATCAAATATATTTGCAAGTATGTGAATAAAGGAAGTGATATGGCTGTATTTCGGATTGAAAATAATAATGTTCATTCTCCTCCGTTGAATCAAAATGATGAAATTACGAATTACCAAATTGGCCGGTATATCAGTTCCAATGAAGCTGTCTGGCATATTTTCGGTTTCCCAATTCATGAACGGGATCCAGCAGTTATCCACTTAGCTGTCCATCTTGAAAATGGCCAGCGCGTATATTTCACGAACGATACAGCGCTTGATCGTACTATAAATCCACCGAAAACTACGCTCACCGAATTTTTTGAACTGTGCAATCGTGCGGATGCTTTCGGTGCCTTCGCACAAACACTGCTCTATTCTGAAGTTCCGCGGTATTTTACATGGGCTCAATCGAAAAAATGGATACCCCGCAAGCAAGGGATACCAGTTGATGCATGCCCCGGTTTATTCAAATCAAATAGGTTGGGTCGTGTATATACCGTCAATCCAAGGCAGACTGAGTGCTTTTATCTGCGACTATTGTTGGTTAATGTCACCGGACCATTGTCATTTCAAGATATACGGAAGGTAGATGGACAACCGTATCCTACGTATAAAGATGCATGCCTTGCTCTAGGCTTGCTATAAGACGACAATCATTGGGACAGCATGCTTGCTGAAGCAGCATTAAACTGCACAGGGACACAAATTCGTCTACTATTTGCTATAGTACTGACTACATGTTTCCCGGCCCGAGCACAAATGTTGTGGGATAATCACAAAGATTCAATGACTTATGATATATTGTATCGACATCGTACAAGGTGCAACGATCTAACAATATCATTCAGTGAAGCTATGTACAATGCAGCATTGATTGCTATCGAGGATCTTTGCATTGCTATTGCGAATTTACCAATCAGTCATTTCGGTATGAGCTCACCGAATCGAAGTGCATCTGATTTACTCAACACAGATATGAATCGTGAACTACAGTACGATACTGTACAAATGGCGAGCATTGTAAGCCGCAATGTTCCACTACTTAATGATGAACAAAAAATTATCTACGACCGCATCATGCTGGCAGTTTCGGCAGGACAAGGAGGATTCTTTTTTTTTTAGATGCACCAGGTGGGACTGGCAAAACATTTCTTATTTCGCTACTTCTTGCCGAGATACGATCAAAAAATGGCATCGCATTGGCCGTTGCATCTTCTGGCATTGCAGCAACTTTATTAGATGGAGGCAGAATAGCTCATTCAGCATTTAAACATTCAAAATAATCCAGATGCAATGTGCAACATAAAAAAACAATCGTCTATGGCCGCAGTGCTGAAACAATGTAAAATTATTATCTGGGATGAATGCACTATGGCACACAAACATTCGCTTGAGGCATTGGATAGGACATTAAAGGATATAAAAAACAAAGATAAACTATTTGGCGGCACCTTGTTACTCCTTTCAGGTGATTTCAGACAAACACTTCCCGTTATTCCGCGTTCAACCTACGCTGATGAAATCAACGCGTGCTTAAAATCATCGCGACTATGGCGTAATGTTGAAAAAGTACAACTGACGGTGAACATGCACGTTCAAATGCTTCAGGATCCATCCGCCGAAACTTTCTCTAAACAACTGTTAGATATTGGCGATGGGAAAGTTGCTGTACATGAAAACACTGGATGCATAAAATTACAGACGGACTTCTGCACAATCATCGACTCGCAAAATAGTCTCATCGATCACATATTTCCCGACGTACACACACAATATGCAAATCATAAGTGGCTGGCAGAAAGAGCGATCTTGGCACCTAAAAATGTGGACGTCAATGGGTTAAATTTAAAGATACAACAGCTGTTGCCTGGGGACTTGGTGTCATATAAATCTATCGATGCAGTTTGCGATACCAACGAGACTGTGAATTATCCAATTGAGTTCTTAAATTCATTGGATTTGCCAGGCATGCCACCACATCATTTACAATTGAAGGTTGGATCTCCGATTATTCTACTTCGAAACTTAAACCCACCACGGCTATGTAATGGCACACGATTAGTCATTAAAAAATTAATGAAAAACGTTATTGAAGCTATCATCTTGAATGGCAAGTTTCAAGGCGAAAATGTGTTGCTGCCACGAATCCCTATGATTCCTACAGATGTGCCAATTGAATTCAAACGCACTCAATTCCCAATTAGATTGGCATTCGCTATGACAATCAATAAGTCACAAGGCCAAACATTGTCTGTATGTGGCTTAGATTTGGAAACACCGTGCTTCTCCCACGGACAACTATATATGGGATGTTCTCGCGTGGGAAAACCGTCCAGTTTGTTTGTGTTGGCTAAAGACGGACTAACCAAAAATATTGTACACTCTATTGCGCTAAGAGATTAATTTTTTTTTTTTCAACTGCCATGATTGATAGTAAAAATATAAATATTATATTATACTGAAAAAAAATTTAGTCGTCAGTTGCAGCGTAGACAGGTTTCAGTCTGTCGATGGAAATCGCCGTATTTGTGCCCTTGAGATTTACGATGAAATATTTTTTGTGTCGAGTGATGACTTCGTATGGGCCTTCATAAGGTGAAGAAAACGACGGTCCAATTTGATCGTTGCGTACTAGAACGTGGGAACTTGAGTTGAGGTCTCTGAAACAGAAAACAGAACGTGTTCCATGACGCGACGTTTCGGCCGGTGCCAAGTTATTTAAATGAGCTTTCAAGGCGCGGACGACGGTTTGGGCATCCTCGTGTTTGTTCGACGGGGTTATTAATTTACCCAGTAAACGAATAGGCTCACCGTATACAAGTTCTACTGGTGTTGTTTGAATGTCTTCTTTCCACGCAGCGCGGAGACCGAGCAGGACTGCGGGTAATGCGTCGAACCAATTGTCGTCATGGCAAAGTAGTGCAGACTTGAGCTGACGATGAAGACGTTCCACCATGCCGTTTGCCTGAGGATTATACGCGGTTGTGCGCAGGTGTTTTATACCGAACATTTTCATCAGCGATTGAAACATCGCAGAGGTGAACTGTGCTCCTCGGTCCGACGTTTTTCTAACTGGTACACTGTACCGGGAAATCCAGTTGTTGATTAGGGCGTTTGCCACCGTGTCGGCGTCTCCGTCTCTTAGAGGAATGGCCTCTGGGAAACGAGTAAATTGATCGATGATCGTGAGACATTTGTTATACCCGCGAGACGCTGGTATGATGACGAGATCTATGTGGTATAATGGGTTTTTCGACCTCGTGCGTTCGCGATAAGTCCGAGATAAATAAATTTGGCCTATCTGCTTGATTATTGTTGGGCGCCAGGAGCTAGGCTCCACTCACGTCTTGTTCGGCTTACTCGGACCGAAACTCTTCGTCGGGGTGGCGGGTAAAAGGTGCAACCTAAAATAAACAGGAACTAGGGACGATCGTCCGGGTACTAATAATTCGCCGAAATCTTAGTATTAATTCTAATTTATTGACAAAATGAAATAAATAGTCACCGGAATAACAAAATCACAATAATCAATGTATCAAATTTCGCATGCCGCAATTAATTCAATAATTAATAATTAACTTCGACGAAGAACAAGCCGCAAGCATTTAATTAACAAAATTAAATGTCCAAAGAATCTCAATATCAAAATCACAATTCATCCATTAACAATAAAATTCACAAAAATAAACCAAAATCGGATGTCGCGATTAATTTAATAGATCGTAATTAAATTTTTGCAAGAACTAAAACCAACGTCGCATTTAAGTTCAATAATCATTAAATAAGTCCAAAAAAAATAACCGTCGCAAAATTTAACTGACAGTAATTATTTGCGTCACACAATCAATTGTCGCACAATGGTTTTCTTACTAGTAATGATTTAAATTGACTATAAATCTCATCGCAAATACTTTAATTGTTAATTAATAATTAAGTCCACAAATTAATCGTTGCTAAATTGTGTAATTAGTAACTTGTAATTAACCAACAGTTTATTTTATCGCAAGAACAAAAGAAATCTAATTGACAATAATTAATTAGATTAGGCAGATCAATCGTCGCACAATGATTAGTTAATAATCAGGATTAAATTAAATAAAAAAAATTCTTCAATACTAATAATTCATTAAATCCAACATATTATTCGTCACAAAATTGTTTCATTACGAATACTTACTTAAATTGGATCAATTAATCGTCGTAAAAAAATTTTTAATCAATATCAATTAATTAGATTAAACAAATAAAGTGTCCTTGAGACCTCGGACCCGTCGCAATAAATGTAGCTATCCAAAATACGAATGGAAATTGTTCAAACAGATTTAGCGTCAATTTCCTTTCTAATTAAATCGATTGATTTTGTCAACACAACATTCTCAACCGGCACATTACCCGCACGACCGAAGCTCAATAATCGGGATTATGACAGTAACACATAAGAATGTGAATAATCAATACAACAATTATTTTTGGTACCAGAAATACCTCGTGGGATAATCTCCGGAATAAATGCACAAAATAAAATTGAAATAAAAAATAAAAAAAATTAACAACAACAAAAAAAAATTAAGTCACTCGTGAGCTTCTTCTGAGTAGGTGAATCCCACGAGCTTTTTCAAAGACGAGGCCACTTACCCCGGTAGAAGGCGTCGTTCTCCAAAAAAAAAAATTACAGCAATTAAATATTGTCCGGGCTGGGTCGCACGGCTCCGTCGTCCTCGGCTTCCACGTCGAATTGACCCCCGCGTTTCAACACGGTGTGATGTACAAAAAGAATTTTCCAACAATGGGAAGGGCGTCGGTCACAATAGTTGACAAGCAATTTTCACGTCGTAGTCGATTGCTCAAAATTATCGACAATCCGTCGTAAGAATATTTATAATTATTCACGTCGTCGTAATAATTACTTTAATCAATAAGTAACAAAAAATAAACCAGTGTACAGCAACTGACAAGAAATATCGCAGTGTAAAAGAAACCTCAAAATATCAGCGTCCGTTTATTGTAGCGGGAGCACGTGGAAGAAAGAAGCATGGCTTGGTTGTTGCCCGCCTGGCTGCACTCCCCTCTCTCTGGACACTTGATTCGCTTGACGCTCCAGAGATGGCTCTGCCTGTCCAATTTTCCAATATCGACTTATTTTGATCTATTGACTGGAGCATTGGCTAACTTATTATCTAACTTAAATTGTAAACCGCAATTCAAATTTATTTCGCGCGCAGTTGAGCTTCGATCGATTTTACCCGCGCGAGGGCGACTCGGTCGCGGCGAATCCAACCAATGACCTCCCTCATAACTAGGAAATTTCTTTATTTAAAAATGAAATTAAAGTTAAATAAGAACCAACTGACTAACAGGTGACTCTAAAAGCGGCCTGTTACAGTGGATATGTTCGAATCTCTGCGTTGGAAGATCGAATCGAGCGATTGGAGATGTCACATGCCGTGTAAACTTATCACGTTGACAGTTGATGCACGCTTTGGCCCATTCTCGACAGTCTTTCTGGATAGATGGCCAGACGTAACGTTTGCTTACTAACTTCTGTGATGCTTTAGAGCCCGGATGTGCAAGAGAATGCAGGGCGTTAAAAACTTTTCTTCGAAGTGGACCTGGAATGTATGAAACATCACAGTGAATCGCGGCTGGGTGGTCATCGAAGATGATACGTTACCACTGTAGTGATGTCATCGCGTTGTTGAGTAGATCTCGTAGTTCAGGGTCAACTCTATGAGCATTTACCAGCTCATGTGTCATAATTGGTATCAACACGGCTTCGACGCGTGACAGGGTGTCTGCGACGATGTTTTCAGGTCCAGCAATGTGTCTAAAGTCACTTGTAAATTGACCAATGAAGTCGAGACGTCGAAATTGCCATGGAGAGGCCCTTTCAGTACGTTGCTGGAACGCATGAAGTAATGGTTTGTGATCAGTGTATATGGCGACGTGTTTGCCTTCAAAAATGTAACGGAAGTGTCGTACAGCTTCGTAGACTGCGTGAAGTTCACGGTCATACGTCGACAGTTTTTGAAGTGAAGGCTGCAACTTTCTACTGAAGAAAGCCAGTGGCTGCCATTTACCTCCAACTTGTTGTTGAAGAACTGCTCCGATGGCTGTGTTGGAAGCATCTGAAAATATCGCCCATGGCGCGTCGATTACCGGGTGTGCGAGCAGCGTCGCTTCAGCCAGTGTTCGTTTTGCGTCGTTGAAAGCTTTTTGGAGTTCAGGAGTCTCTATTATCGGCGTTGAGTCTCTTACTTTTGGACCATCCAGAAGTTTGTTTAGTGGCGCTTGGATTTGGGCGGCGTTCTTGACGAATTTTCTGTAAAAATTAATTGTGCCTGAAAAACCACGTAATGCCGAAATAGTACGAGGGAATTTAATGTTAGAAATTGCGTCGATCTTGTCGGGCAACGGCTTGATACCTGAATCACTGACCATGTGTCCTAAGAATGTTATCTCTTTTTGTCCAAAAAGTGACTTGGCTGTGTTGATGACGAGGCCGTGGTCCTCTAGTCGTCGACACAGGATGCTTAGGTGTTCTAAGTGTTGATCGTCGTTTTCGGATGCGATTAAGAAGTCGTCGATGTACGGAAACACGAATGGTAAGTCTGCTGTGATTTCATCAACGAATCGTTGAAATGATTGCCCAGCATTACGTAGTCCGAAAGTCATGTACATAAATTCAAACAGTCCAAACGGTTTGATGATCGCTGTTTTCTCGATGTCTTCTTCGGCGACAGGGATTTGATTGAAAGCTCGAACCAAGTCAATGACGGAAAATATTTTTTTTACCGTGTAATGTCGCCGTAAAATCCTCAAGTCGCCTGACTGTTTATTTGTTAGGTACTGTGCGGGCATTAAGAAGGCGGTAGTCTCCGCATGGTCTCCATTCTCCGGACTTCTTCGGAACGAGATGTAATGGAGATGCCCACGGACTCTTAGATGGTCTCACGATACTGCATTGGATCATTTTTCTAAATTTTTCTTGCGCAATCTTGAGTTTGTTCGGCGCAAGAGGTCTCGCTTTACCCGAGATTGGTTGTCCAGGCGTCTTTTTGATGTAGTGGACGGTGGAATGCTTCCTGGTCGTCGCAGTACCATCTGGTCTGGTAATAGACGGGTGGTTCGCCAGCAGTTGTGATAGACTGTGTCCCCATCCACTACCTCGATGCAATCCATGTCGGACGCTATTGAATTGACGTTTATTTGGAGACCAGTAGATCGATCACGAAGTTTCTTGTTTTTCAGGTCGACTAGCAAGTCAAAGTGACTTAAAAAGTCAGCACCGATGATTGGTTTCGTGACGTCAGCGATGATGAATCTCCACGTAAATTCACGACGAGCTCCTAGGTTGAGCGAGAGTGTAATAATTCCGTAAGTTTCGATGAGAGAGCCATTGGCTGCTTGTAATTGATAACCGACGAGCGTCGGTTTGCACTTCAACCGCTGGTGTGGATAAATAGAGAGATCTGAGCCAGAATCCACGAGATTTTGTGTATTGGTGGCTAGATCTGTGACGAATAGGCGGTGTGAAGTTGTCAGAGAGTCGCTTCCCGCCACTAAGGACTCCCTTTTGCGTTTCCCGCAAACTTGCATCCGGCAGTGCACTTGTAGGATTTATTATCAAATTTTGCGTGGTAATAACAGATGCCATCCTTCAATTTGCCTCGTCCATTGGACTGAGCTCTGTTTTGGCGGTTACGTGATTTAGAACCTCCTCTGGGTCGGTTCTAATTCGCTAGTGCGGCGACGCATTTTGTTAGCTCAGAGATCTGTCTCTCAAAAGCCGAAATCTGAGGGTTCGAAGACGTAGAGGCTGTTGCGACGGTATTTTGATTCACGGGGAACATTTCATGAATTTTATCAGCCGTTTTGGCCAAGTCGTCGGTGGACGTCGTATCTGGAGACACTGAGATTAGCTGTTGAGTCTTTTTTGGCAGGTTTGACATCCATCTGGTCATATATATATATATATATATATATATATATATATATATATATATATATATGTCGGAGAGTAAAGTACAGTGGAGTATTTTCTGACGAAGCGATGAGAATATTCTTTAGGTCATTTCTATTTTTAGTAATTTTAAGAAATGTACTGTTACTTTAACATTTTGTAAAATAAGATATAACTAAATTATTCTATTGCAGTAGGCTTAGGCCTAAGTAGGTACATGGTTGTCAACGTAGTCGGGATCCCAGGTCGATAGGGGTATCATAAAATTAATAAGGAAAAGAGAAATGTGCAGCAGGCAGACTATTTGAGAATAGTTTTTTTGAAAATACAGTCTTGCTTTGAGATTGAGATCGAACAGACGTCCTGGTGATCGCGAATTCGTTATTTCCTAAGTCTCGGTCTATCGCAAGATATTATTAATATTGTTTAAATTCTACATCGAGTTAACCGTGTATGAGTTTGTCCATTTATTTTTGTAATTGATCTTGTTGTAATTGTGAATATTAATTAATTGTAATAATAAAAATGAGTGAATCACAAAATACTGAATCTCCAACATTAACTCCTTTCTCTCTGACATCAGAAGTGGGATCGTTTCCATCTGGTCCAGCACCCGATCAGTGGAGTTCATTTCTTGAACTTATGAAGAATTTCTTATCGAAGCCGTCTTCGACAAAGAACAATGTTTCTTGACCGCGGTTCAATCCAGAGAGTGCGGGATCGGATTCTAGTGCATGGTGTTCAGCAACGGAATAGTGCTTGTTGGAAAACCCTCTCCAAGGAAGCGGATTGATATCGGCGCTTAGTAAAGCTTTGGAAGGCTCAGCGGCTCAGTGGCTATCTCAAGCTGCAATTCCGGGTATACAGTGGCCGCAATTAAAAGAACTTTTTGTGTCACGGTTTCGTGGACAGGAAACTGCGACAGCGATCGTGCTGAAACTTCACCAGGAGTTACCAACCAAGGATGAAAGTGTCGGTGCATTCGGCATTCGACTTCGATCATCGCTGAAGGCCCGCTGGAGGTCTTTATCGGTCGACGAAATTATCAATGTGGTTGTGCTTGCGCGATTGACTGACCTTGACAATCGGGCGGTGCGCGTGGCATTGACTACCGACTTCAAAACGGAAGTTGACTTCTTGAGTGAAATGCGAGGCTTTTCCTACACTCAAAAAAGACCCGTGACAGCGTCAGATGACTCTTCTGTACCGGATTCGAAACGTTTTAAGCCAGCGGTGTCGTGAAGTGCCATTTTTGTGGGGAATTAGGTCACAAAAAGTTTCAGTGTCCTAAACTTAAGAAGAAAAATACGGACCAAAGTGGTAACTATCGTGGCAGCGGAAGATCACCCTCTACATCGCGCTCTGTGACGTGTTTCAAATGCGGAGCTGCTGGTCATATTGCGCCAAACTGTACGGCTCCTGGTAGCGGTCGTAAAGATCCAGGGAACAACAAGGACAACGTCGGCGTCGAACGTCGTGTAAATCTTTGCGCAGTAGCAGCTCCTACTAGTATTTTGAACCATCTTGATGAGTCGTTTCCATATTGTTTTGGTTCAGGTGCGGAATGCTCACTAATAAAAGAATCGATTGCCCTTAACTTTTTGGGAAAAAGAATGAATGATTTGGTAATTTTAAAGGGTATCGGAAATGATGTTGTAAATTGTAATTTGCAAATTTTATCTACTGTTATTATGAATTCGTGTACATTAGAGATTCTTTTTTCGCGGGAATTTCGCAGGCATTTTGTAGAAGTCGGTCATTTTGTTTTTCGTAGTTTTTCTCTGAAATTTTTTCCGGGAATTGTTCGTGGAAATTTTTCCCCCTCCACTCATAATTTTTCTCGGAATCCCCCTCCTAAATTATTTTAAAAATATTTTTTACATCAAGACGATGACGTCAATTTCTCAGAATTTTTGGATTTTCTGTGGAATTGATGACGTCATCTAACGAGTTTGAACTTGTTTTCAACCAATCCGAGTGAAGCTTGAGTAGTAGGGATAATGCTGTATAATTACGTTTTTCCTAGAATTTTGGACTTTTTGTGGAATTTATAACGTCATTTAACAAGTTTAAACTTGTTTTTGACCAATCAGAGCAAAGTAGGTGTAGTGGGGATACTGCTATATAATCTAGCTTAGATTTCACAGCTTCACAGTCTCTTTGAAGAAATCACCGTGTTATTATAACCTATAAATTGAACACTGTTCGTACAGTTTTGCTTTAAGAGTGTTTGTGCTGATATATATTTTATCTGTTAAGACAGGTTAGTATTTTAATGAGCTTTTGTTAAATATTAAAATTACGACTTTGTTTATGTCTTGAATAAATTATTAATTATTAATTATTATTATTAATAGTCTTATAATTTCTGGAACCATGGATCTTGAAGCAATCGACAAGGTTAATCGTCTTGAGGATTTTTTGCCTACCAAGAAGCTTGCTGACTTGAATGTTAATAATGAATGCCAAATTTCTGAATTGAAGATTGTCAATACAAAATTTGGGTATCGTATTGTTGCAACTATTGATGATCTTTACGTTGTATTTTTGCCTGCTAGAACAGTAAAATTATTAAAAGATCCTGAAGACATAAAAAAATTCAACGTAGCAGCGCTGAAAAAAGAACTTTTTTTATTGTATCTTGGTGGTCAATTTCATAAATTTGAATTTTTACACAAAAACCAACATTAATTTTTATACTTGTTGACTGTTTTAATAAATACGCTTCATTAATAAATTTTCATCTCCAATAAAATTAAAAATTCCGTTTGTTTTTATTTATTATTTTAAGTTTTATTCACTGCGTTTTACTTGCCTTATGTGCATCTTAAAGAGAAGAAAAAGGAAAGGAATTATTGAAAATAAAAAAGAGTATTATTATAAAATTTTTATTTTTTATAAAAATAATAAAATTTTATTAAAAACACTTCCATAGTTTATTTTATAAATACAATAAAATTTTATTAAAAACACATATAATTTTCTTAAGAATAGTGAAAAACTAACCTCTTCTTGCTGTCATATTTTTCTAAAATAATTATAAAAAATAATAAATAAAATTCAAAAGATAGCAAGAAGAGGTTAGTATTTTATCACAATAAATGCATGTACTCAAGAAACTAACCTCTTTTATTGAAATTTTATTTTTTTTTAAATAATCGAAACAATGATAATAATGCTTGGAAAAATTTCAATAAACGAGGTTAGTTTTCTCTTTCCGACTAGATTGATTTGGTAATTGTTGATTGTTGATTTTTAACTATTTATTAACTGTTGATTATTAATTTTTGATTTTTTAATTATTTATTAACTGTTAATTATTGATTTTTGATTTATTATTTGTTGATTATTAATTTTTGATTTATTAAACGTTGATTATTAATTTTTGATTTTTATTAATTGTTGATGTTATTGATTTATTTATTGTTCATTCATTCATCGTCAATTTTATTGATTTATCAATTGTTGATTCATTAATTGTTGATTTCATTGATTTGTTATTGAATTTTTAATCTTGATTTTTGTTTATTCATTTTTATTTTAAAAAATTATTTAATTTTTTAAAAATTTGTTAAGAATTTTTTTAAATTTATACTAAAATTTTTTTTTTTTTTTTTTAAAGGAACAAATGCAAATTCGACAAAATGTTGAATCCTTATTGCATGTTATATACATGCTGTTCCAAATTATTTGGAACTCTCAAAATGTTTTCAAGAAGAAGGTCCTGTTGCATGTTTTGAGGCTGTTCCTGGTAGTAATAAACGTTTTGTGGTTGATTCAGGTCCTGAATTATTTGTGGTTGATCCAGGTCCTGAATCACTTGTGGTTCAATGTTATTGTTGTTATTGTTTTCCTTTTCTTGAACATTTGAAGAAATCAAATTAACCATTTCTTCGTCATACAGTGGAGGTAAAGAAAAAATATCGGCAGCAGCATCATAATTATCATCATCATAACCTTCATCGTTATCATGATCACTACCATCTTTCTTTGAATCGTCATCTTCATCATCATAACCTTCATCATTATCATGATCACCACCATCTTTCTTTGAATCAGCATCGGAGTCAGCATCCATAGAGTCGTCAGCATCGGAGTCTGGAACACCATCATCTTTCTTTTGAATCATTATCGGAGTCAGCATCTATAGTGTCAGAAACATTATTGTTAGACGCGTTGCTAGCCAGCAAGCGTCTAACTATTTTATTACAGATGACATAACAGTCAAGGTTAGGGATGGGGCTGTCTCCTGGTATCCTGAAATACCAGAGAAAATTGGTGTTATCGATTCTCAGGAGAGTCGGCACCCCCCCCAACAATGAAGACATTATCATCTATTGAGGTGTCAGATTGCGTGTACAGACGAATCTGTTCATTAATTGCTGATCTGACATTAGCTGTACTGCCTGCTTCCTCCACCCAAATTTTTGGATAGACCAGGCAGTACACCGCCGCACAGTGACTTTTGTGGCATAAAATTTTTCAATCTGAAAAAATAAATCAAACAAACAATCAACAAAAATAAATTTTAAAAAATCAAAAATAAAATTTTAAAAATGAAAAAATAAAAAAATAAATTTAAAAAAAAATCAAAAAATAAATTTTAAAAAATCAAAAATAAATCAAACAAAAAATCAAAAAAATTGTGGGGACGCATGCGTGAAGATTTACTATAAACATCGAGTGTAAATTCTCTCTTACTCTTTTACACAAAATAAATAATCTTTTTGTCAAATAATTAAGTGTTGAATATAAACCACGATTAAAACTTGCGAACTATCGGTGTAGATTGAAAATTATCACGACATTAGTTGAATAAACTCTGTATCTCCACGTAATACAGCACGAGACCACAATGTAAGGTTAGAGTGACATGTCTTTGATAAACACCAGCAGCAGTTCTGACTCCACGTCGATAAATTCAACCCAGGTAGAACACAAACGTGACGTTGAAGCAACCTCCAGCATTGTACCACCGGTAACTACACCAGCAGACAGCAAAAAGGTAAAGAAAAGAGGTCGTCCTCCTCTAGTCGAATTAAGGTTAAGAGAGAGAGAGAGTTACCTCGTTAGGAGACATAGACAAGCTACTAAACATACTCAAACGTCCGAGAGAGAGCACGGAAAATATCCAAGACCCAGAACTGAAACCGGCAAAACACTTAAAACGCCGCAATTCCATTGCCACAATGTCACCCGAAAACGTTACAACGACAAACCAAACAGATAACCCCTCTACCCCTCAACAGCCAGAGCAATCACCTGTCGCAACTCCACCAGACTTTACTAAAATTTCTAATCAAGAATCATTTAAGTGGATAGCTGATCAGTTTATCGCGCTGTTCAAATCAAACCAGACATAATACGTGCAAATCCAAACCAAGATCGAAGAATCTTCCACCTCAGTCCACTCGCAGCTGAAGACACTGGATCAAAAATTCTCATTATTATCAGAAGAAATTAGTGGCCTGAAAGCAGAAAAGGAACTGATAAAGCGACGTTTACACGCCATTGAATCCGGTAAGCCTTGTTCCGATCCCAACACATTTAACAATATCTTAATCCCAATTGCTTCCAGATTAGAGTCAGTAGAGAAGGCGGTCAACTCAGTCTCATTGGAGACTGAAAAGGAGGAAATACAACCTCAACTTGAAAGAATGCAGAGAATCATCGATAATCAAGAAAGCAAATCTCGTCAACATAACATCATCATCAAGGGATTTAAACCGACCAGTGCTAATGCAGACGTTGCCTCTTTCTTAGAATCTTCTTTCAACATACCCAGAGCTGAATGTAAGTACATTAAACAAATAGGTCAAACAAAGGATCGCTATGTGGTACACTTTGACAAGCCGGAATGCAAAGCACAAATAATGAAGGCCAAAAAGGCGGTTCTGAATAACTCGGGCATTTACATCGACAATGACTTAACTCCGTTGGAAAGTGAAGAAGCCTTTGAGATAAGAAAAAAGATCAGAGAAGAAAAAGAAAAGGGTAACAATCCTAAAATTTATTCAAATAAGATACTAGTAGAGGGAAAGACGCTCAGATGGGATAGCGTGGCCAAAAAATGGGTAGAGAGAGCAACAACCCAACACCCAAACACTTTGAAATCAGTTACACGCAAGTCAAAAAACTGATAGCCGCTAGAAGAGAGAGCCAACACCCTGCCAATCTCATATTTTGGAACTGCAAAGGATATAACAACTGTGAACACTTGCAATTTCCAAGAGAAACATGCTTCATTGATATCTCTGAAACATGGCTGGGTAAACCACCAACAAGTCAACCGCACTGGACAAGAGGCTTTAAAAGCATTTGGTCCAATGTTGACAAACATGCAAACAGAGGAAGAGCAAGTAGTGGTTTACTCATGCTCATAAAAGAAGAACTTACAACTAACATAATTGATATTAATAAACACTGGATCATCACCCAAGTCAAACATCAACTACATAACATCATCTTGGGTCTACTGTACTTCAAACCAGGTCTTGAACTAGAGGAAACGCTCGACCAACTACAAATTATCATAGACAGCTGTGTGCATACTCACCCAGGGACCCCAATAGTCCTAGGAGGTGATCTAAATTCAAGATTAGGAAACGAAGACGGTGGGTTCCCACCTGAAACTCTCAATGGAACAAACCTTCTCATAGCCGTCAAGATGCTCTCAAGACCCAGTGATAAATAAACAAGGCCTTCATATACTAAACTTTATGACAGATAATGGATTCTTCCTGTTAAATGGAAGAACACCTGAAGATAATGAAGGCAAAATAACATTTGTCGGCCCTAGAGGAACAAGCGTAATCGATCTGGTGTGGACCAACTACGAAGGAGCCAGAAATATTAAAACTTTACAAGTAGAAGACGACTCCTGCGGATCAGATCACTTCCATGTGAAAGTAAAATTATCACTCAACTTTAATTAATGCCAAGTATCAAAAACTGAGTCTCGAATAGCTTTGAGAAAACTTAAATGGGACCCAAACCGTGCCTTACAATTTACTAAGAATCTCCATCTCTCACAATGGCTCAACATCACTAACAGTGAACAGGATGTGAATACGCTGGCCCTCAACCTCAACGAGGCAATCTATGAAGTAGCCCAAGCTTCAGGTCTGATTATCAACGTTAAAATCAACACAAACAAAAGATCAGGATACAAGCCCTGGAAAGACAACGAGTTGAGAATCCTGAGAGCCAACTTATCCAAACACGAAAAACTCTGTCGCAAAAAAGGTTTTTCTTAATCAAACCTAGATCACCTCCATCTTTTAAAAATAAACTTTAAAAAGATTAAAAGGAATAAAATTGATATTTATCGACGAAACATCAAAGATACGATAGCTCGTATCTCCAAACCCAGTGTATTCTGGCAAACAGTAAAATGATTAAGAAGACCGGCACAGTCCCCGAATCCAATACCTCTAGCTGCATGGGAAACTTACTATGAAAAAATTTTCCCGGTCAGAACCGTTGATGATACTGAATTCTTTGACGTCTACCATCAACCCCTAGATACTGCGTTTACATACTGAGAAGTCAAAAAATCGATCACAAGAAGCAAAAAGAACAAATCACCAGGACCTGATGGAATTCAAAACGAACATCTACAGCACTTGCCTTCTGTTTGGATAAAATACTTAGTCTACATGCTAAATAAAATATGGAACACCGAACAAATACCACAATCTTGGCCATTAGCAACAATCTCGGTACTGCATAAAAAAGGCACGAAAGCTGATCCAGCCAATTTATCTAACTGTGATTTAACTATACTTTCTAAAACTTGTTCAATTACCGGCAGTGTATTAATCGGTCTAAAGTCTGTTATTTTCATGCTATCTTTTATTTTTTGTATCGGTACTATCTTAGATACCTTTAAAGTATTAGGTACAATACCAGTTTCTAAGGATTGATTCATAATATCCAATATAATATTCTTATCAAAATTCCATAGATGTTTTAAAATTACAGAATTTACATCATTATTACATCCTTTCTTATCATCTAAGCTCTTTATAATCTTATCTACTTCATCAACATACACTCTATCAAATATATCCCACTTACGATTACTAATTTCATTATTAATTTCATCGTTTAATGTAATATATCCTATTTCATTGACAATTGTATCAATACTTTCAATAAAATAATGGTTAAATTTATTGGAGATTAGTAAATTATCATTTAAAACTCTACTATCACATTCAATACTATCAATGGTATTTTGATCTTTTTTATTTCCTATCAATTTCTTTAATTGTCTCCAAAGAATTTTTCCATTATTCTTATTAGCATCAATAGTTTCATTATTATAATTTCTTTTGCATTTTCTTAATTCATCTACAATATTATTTCGCAGTCTTTTATAATAATTTATATCTTCTTCAAGTCCGGAATTTTTCGATATAAAAAATAAACGATCTCTCTCCTTCATTTTTTTAATCAAATCTTTCGTGATCCATTTTTTATCATTCAATTTTGGTTTAAAAATTTTTTCTGTTTTTGGTACGACCATATCAAGGGCATATTTTACACAACTATTTAATTTATTTATAACTACATCTAAATCATCATAACTATCTATCTTATATTTATCAATAAAAATATCACAAAATATGTCTTGATTAAATTTGTTAAAATTTCGTTTTTTAATCACTTTTAGATTTTTATTTTTTTCAATATTATAATTTCAATTTATAATAATAATGTTATGATCTGACACCCTTGGTGTGAGTAGCACATCAATAGACAAATCTACGATTGAAAAAATAAAATCGATTATTGTGTCCGACGTAAATGTTGATCTTGTCGGCACATTGACTAACTGCTTAAGTCCGAGCAATGCACATTCATTGACAAAATTAATTGCGTAACGATTTCTGCTATTACCAACGTCTAAATTAAAATCGTCTACTATTATAATTTTTCCTTTATCCACATAGTTTTCTAATAACTCTATCAGATTCACTTTAAACTAACTCACATTATTGTTTGGTGATCTATAGACATTGGCAATTAAAAAACCATCACTTCCACCTATATGAACTATATTAATCCAAGTTTTGTCACTAATATCTGTACTATTGAGTAATACCTTATATTTATAACTATTTGTAATAATGTAATTACACCACCTGTACGAGTGTTCACCGTGTTAGTGCGCACGTGCGTATAATTATTAATACTAATTTCGTGGTCCAAGACATCTGAAACAGTATGTGTTTCTGTGAAACAAATCACATCTGGTGGCTTAACAGTAAATAACCACTTTTCAAAAACGTCTTTACGTCTTATTAACCCATTTATATTCAATGCCACTATGACAAACGATCTTTTCCGATTGTTTATTATACGCTCTTTATGAGTTAATTGTTAATATTTATAGTTAATATTTTTTTGTGCTCTATTAATCGCTCTTTTATAACACTCACACTCAAGATCATTCGCACAATGATTTTTGATTGTTCGCACAATGACAGTTTTGATTCCTTCTAATTTAAAGTCATTAACCATTTTTACACAGTTTATACATTTTTTAATTTCCTCTTGACAGTCTTTCTCTAAATGATTTCCCGAACATTTACGGCATTTAGCTTCACTTTTACAGTCTTATGCAAAATGATTATATCCCCAACATTTATAGCATCGTAGAACGCTGACACAATCAAATATTCGGCATAAACTCCAATCCAACTTAATTTTAATTTTCTCCAGTAAATACTTGTGAGTATCTGGATCTACTTCCATGATAATTATTCCATTTTTATTTTTTCTCATTAATTTTTTTTTATTATCATTTTTGTGGATCCATTTTTCTCGATTTCATTTTGTTTTTTAGTCATTTCGATAATCTCACTTTCTTCATTATTTTCTATTGTATCACTATCTACATCAATAATTTTTACTTTTGGCAACTTTTTATCTGTTAATCTAATATTATAGTTTTGACCCATATTTTTTTTAAGTTCACTGGCCAATTTCTCACAATCTTTTTTTTTTTGTACACCCAATCACTATTTTTCCGGCTTGGGTTTTTTTTAATTTGTCTATCCCAACTCCTAGCTTACCTATTTTTACTTTTTTCTTAACCTCAGTAAATGTCTGATCGCTGTTTTGTTTATTTTCTGGCTCAATAATGACTGTTTCAGTACTCGAGCCCGTGACCACATCTGTATAACTAAACTGCTTTTTTTTATGTTCAACATGCTCAATTTTACTGTCAACATTTCCACTAATTAGTTTTTTAAACTCGTCCTTAACGACCTCACGTATTTCTTTCACTAACTCATCTTTAAAATCTTTAAAAATCTCTGCTGTAATGTTTCTGAGTTCATTTTTGAACTCAGCCACATTGACTCCAAGTTCCTCAGCTCTATCAAGTAAAATGTCCACTTTTTCCGCAATGTCACCAACATAAATTTCCTCATCATATCTTTTCCTCTCATTTCTAGATACTGAGGAAACAGTAGATGCAACATTATTATTGTCTGGTATGTCATGTCCAGCACATTCAATTAACTCACCGATTTCATTCGCATATTTGTGATTTTTAAACAGACAAGCTTTATGAAATAGTTGTCCACATCCACTACATTGATATGCAGATCTCAAATTAGTTTGCTTGCAATGAGTGCAGGTATTCCTCGTGGGTGTAACGAACCTGTCTCCCTCTATATCCATTTTTTCTCACTAACTTTCACCAAACTAGGTTGGTAGCTAGCAGATTACTATAAAGAACGCCTAAAGCGCCTCTATGTTGAAAATTTAAAACTGTTTTTTCCACTAGCAAGTATAGAATGTGTATGCTGAGTCTAACCATAAATTTATATACACAACTACTTAATTGCTTGATACCAAATCAATTAAACCTCTCACTATACTAATTTATATATCAGAATTTATAGAAAATTTCTCCATACATTTTGATACATAACACAATTTCAAACAATATCCATAAACAACCTTAATATTACATTATTACGGAGCACAAAAAAAGCACGTCCATACCCGATAATAATAATAATAATAATAATAATAATAATAATAATAATAATAATAATAAATCATCGGGACCCGATGACTTATGACGACCCCGGCGCTTATAGGATTAAGTTTAAGTGGACGGAGGAGCTTCGCGCCGACCTCTTGGTGTGCTGGCAGAACAGCGAGCCGGAAGTATCAGGGTATATGGCCCGGATGCACACACTTTGGTGTGGCATGCATCCGGAGCACAGACATTTTACGCCCAAACACCTGCGTAATTACGCCTCATACCTTCGGCATAATCGACGATCGCTGCTGCCAAATAGAAGGCTGTCTAATCGGCCTTCATTTCCAGCACCGCTACACCAAGAACGGCGCCGTTCCTCCGAGGACAACGACAACCTCTTTACAGGTCGACAAGTGAGCATCTTCAAAAAGATGTCTCACTTAAAACAACAGCTCGACACAGTGAACGAAGATCTCCCCACACAGCTTCAAGAGGACTCCACTCTGCTCACTGTCAACCAAGTTGTCTACGGTGCCGCGGCTTCGTTTCTGCTGATAGAGAGAAGACATTCTCTCTCCTTCGAGGCGAAGTTGAAGCTGCGCATCGCTCAACTTGGACACAAAATTGACATTTCTCGGAAACAAGTCTCCCGCATTCAGTGTGTGATAGAGTATGTTAGTACTCAAAGACCATACACGCCAAAAGTTCGTCGCCTGGCGGCAGAACTTCGAAGGCAACATCACACACTGAACAAGAGTACTCTTCTTGTCATCAAAGAAGAGTCTCTTAACAGGTTGCGGGCTCTGGTGGCTTCCAAAAAGTCACTAGAGAAAAGGCTGAAGCGGTTGATCGACAACTCTTTGTTTCGATCCAATCCTTCACGGTTTCTGTCACCTAAGACCGCTGTTCCCGAGAATTATCCATCATCTGAGCGAGTGGAAGCCTTTTGTAGTGAATTGTATGGAGATCAACCAAACGTGAACCCGGATACTCCAGCTCTGCACGACTTCGAGGCATTCTGTCGAGAACACCGAAGGCAGGATATCGCCGAAGAGAACCCTACAGTCAGTGTGGAAGAGGTTCGTAAAGCCCTGAATGGCAGCAAGAACTGGGCTGCCCCTGGTCCAGATAGCATAAACATCTTCTGGTGGAAGAAATTTTCTTCTACACATGCTCATCTGGCCCAGATTTTTACATCATACATTCAGGGCGACGAACCAATTCCAGACTGGCTGGTAGAAGGGCGAACCGTACTCATCCCTAAAAAGGGTGACTTGTCCGACCCGAAGAACTACAGGCCTATCACTTGCTTGAATGCGGTTAACAAGATTTTTACAAAAATCTTAAATAACCGTATCTTGCAGGAGATAGAGCCTGTGTGGCAACAGATATACGAACAACGTGGCAGTAAGCAGGACGTGTCAGGTTGCAAGATCAACTTGTTGGTAGATAGATGCGTCATTCGAGACGCAATCTACTACCAACGCAACCTGTCCATGGCCTGGATTGACTACCGTAAGGCATTTGACTCAACTTCACATGAGTTGATTCTCTATCTGCTCAAATGCCTCGGAATCAATCGCCAAACAGTGGGATGCATACAACGTACGATGCAGCTCTGGCGAACGCGTTTTCACATAGGAAGTGGAAATGCATTGCACGTAACCGGAGCTGTTCAGTACAAGAGAGGCGTCTTTCAGGGAGACTCTCTGAGCCCTCTGTTGGTTTGCATCTCACTGCTGCCAATATCTATTGCCCTCCGACAAACTCGTGGGTACTCTGCGGGGCCACCGAGTGATCGAGTATACTCGATCACTCACCAACTGTTTATGGATGATCTAAAGATATACAGTGCCAACAAAGATCATCTACAAACGGCCCACAACATTGTAGCAAAGTACACACGAGATGTCGGAATGTCTATTGGGTTGGACAAGTGTGCGGTCGTACACCTGGCGAAGGGTAAGTGCTCTGATACGGGTGGAGATGTCGAATTAGTGGATGGGAGCGTCTTAAGAGAATTAGACGCCGGAGAGTTGTACAGATATCTAGGAATTGAAGAGCGGCGAATGCATGCCGTCTCTGAAGTCCGAACAACTCGTCGCGGCGAGTATGTTAGGAGACTCCGGAAGATCTGGTCATCAGAACTTTCCGGCAAGAACAAAGTCTCAGCTACTAACATGCTCGCTGTCCCTGTCCTACTTTACTCTTTTGGGGTCCTGAAATGGCCTCGAAATGAGTTGAAAGATCTCGACATCAAAACCCGTAAAGTCATCAATATGAATCAGAGCATGCACCCTAACTCATCAGTCGCCAGGATGTACCTCTACCGGAACATCGGAGGGAGAGGATTGCAGAGCTTGGAGCGGCTTCACGATCGTTTGGTTCTGGGTTTAACATACGAGGTTGCCAATTTCACAGCAGACGAGGACGAGTTCCTGATGCAATTTGTTCATAGTCATGAAAATGCGCGGAAGGGGTCGTTCTTGTATAAGGCAGCAATCTACGCGGCAAATACCTTAGGTCTCGGAGAAATAAACGCTCTCATTGAACTCCCGAAAAAGGAGTTCAAGAGCGTCGTCAGGATAGCCGAGGAGAAAAAACTCCTCGGTGAACACATGGACAAGTCCATGCACAGCGTGTATTTCAAACACGTCCGTGACCATTTCTTGTCCACCCAGCTGACATTCTCCTTCTTGAAGTCAGCTGGCCTAATGTCCGAGACCGAAGGGTTTATATTTGCCTGCCAAGATGGTGTTATCAACACTCTCGAATACCGTAGCAAGGTGCTCCAGGCGCAGCTTCCGGACACGTCAGTAGGTAAACAGGGGGAGGTGATACTCAGTCGGTAAAATAGATTTGTGGTGGATATGTATGACATTTTGAGGTTATGGATGAGGCTTTTATCGGTTGTTTTCATAGGTGGTGCTGGTGCTGAATTCTGTAATTTAAATCTATCCGCCATTCTCCCGCCATTTTTAAAATTTATCCGCTATTTTCCTACCATTTTGAATCCGCCATTTTGAATCTGATTTCCACCATTTTTATATCGAGCCGTCATTTTGAGTATAATATCCGCCATTTTGAGTCTGATTTCCGCCATTTCAAATTTTGATTCTGATTTCCTGCATTTTTGTTAAAAAATGCACCTGTGATCTCGGCATCAATAATAGTTGCTTAGATCACAGGTGCATTTCATTGTTTATATTCTGAAAAGATTAATATATTCAAACTGTACGTATGAGGAGTACATGCGAGAAGATACGCCATCTGTCGAGGATTCTGTCTACTTCTAAACAGGTCTGAACCTGTTCAAGGTCACGGTAACTGCGTAGTTCTCTTTGCTTTATTCCTAACTGCGTAGTCGATGACTCATTCGGTTCTAGAATTTTCTAACTGCGTAGTAGATGACATCATACAGGTCTGAGCCTGTTCAAGGTTGCGTAACTGCGCAGTTTTCTTTGTTCTATTTCTAACTGCGTAGCCGATGACGTCATCAAACCGTTTTTGAGGTAAAGGAGTGGGGGGTAACTGCGTAGTACCCTCTGGCTATAAAAGCAGCGCGCTCAAGCCGTACTTCACAAAAACGAAGTACATCTCTCGTGATTAAACAGTATTCAGTGTTATAAAATATAGTGAAGTTCAGTGTTGTGAAGTACGCGAGTATAGTTCAGTGTACAAAAACTATTGTGTAGTGTACATCATCTATAAACAGTGACATAACCTTTAAAAGTGTACATAACCTATAAACAGTGTATATAACCTATAAACAGTGTATATAACCTATAAAAGTGTACATAACCTATAAACAGTGTATATAACCTATAAACAGTGTATATAACCTATAAACAGTGTACATAACCTATAATATTATGTAAGACAGTAGTGATTCTCGTTCCAAAATGGCACAACATAACCTCATCGAGGCTCTCAAGAACTTGGTGGACACTATTGCAGTCTCATATGCTGATCTGTTGGGAGAGCAGCTCACTGATGAACATTGTCAAAGATGTTTACGAGTGTGTGAGGAGACCATTGAATACTTTAACACAATATTACTGGATCCTGGAACAACAATTCAAGTGAGACGAAGTATTCAAGCGCACATCAACCAACTCAACTGGTTTACCGATCAGTTCTCCAGACTCGGTAACCAAGTTGTTGGTGGAGATCTTAACCAAGGAGTCAAATGGAAGGACTTGGAGAATGCTTTTGCTGGTAACATCCAGACTGGATGTGTTGTCAACCAACATCACAAAGATCCAGCATCATTTCTCCAGGCTTCACAGGACATCATCATCAACAAGGTACAGGGTGTCTTGAGAGATCTGGCAGGGCTGAAAGTGAATGTTGAACTCTTTTGTACATTCCGGAAACAAGAAGATGTAGAAGAGCGAAAGTCTTTCATAACTAAAAGTCGTGAGATTCTCCCTGCTACATCTCTCCAGGATTGGTTCCGGATAATCCTACAAGTTATCGACACTTCAGCGTCAGATTAAATTATGAAGGTATTCAATTTCCAATCAAACTTAATGATATACCAAAATTTGAAAAAATGAATGACCTTAGCATTAATGTATATGGTATAGAGTCAGAATTCACGGGTAAAAAGTCTGAAAAAAGTACTATTATCCCATTATATTTAAGTAACTTCGAGTCAGAAATACCAACAATACATTTATTAATGATTAAAAAAAGTGGAAATTATACTGATAATTTAGATAATATTGCGTCTGTCTATCACTTTGCATAGATACATAATCTTTCTGGATTAATTACAAGTCAAATATCTCTAGGTAGACATAGATTATACTTTTGTGATCGTTGTTTGAATCATTTCAATTTAGAAAATGTTATTTAGAGCACCGAGTAGATTGTTTTAAATCTAACAAAATCCGCATGGAATTTCCCAGTGAAAAAAATAAAATTTTGAAATTCAAAGATTTCAAATCTAAAGATACTGTACCGTTTGTAGTTTACGCGGATCTAGAATGCACACTCGAACCCCCAGGAGATGATGAAAAGACAGCTCATAAACATGTTCCTCACATTATTGCTTACTATGTACATTGCAGTTATGATAACACCCTCTCCAAATTTGAATTAAACCGTTCTCCTGATTGTATAAACTGCTTTGTTAAACAATTAGAGTCATTAGCTGTAGACTTTGAAAAAATTCTAAAGAATCCTATTAAAATGAAACCCTTAACCAAAGAGCAACAAGATAGACACAACCAGGCAACTGTGTGTCACATCTGTGAAAAGCCTATAACATCTCCTAAAGATCAAGTTTATGATCATTGTCACTTCACGGGTAACTATAGAAACGCAGCTCATAAATCATGTAACGTTAATTATCAAAAATCCACTATTATTCCAGTTGTCTTTCATAATTTATCTGGCTATCACTCGCACTTTATAATTAAATCCTTAGCTACAGTATTTAAGGGTGAAATAATATTATTACCAATCAATAAAGAGCGTTACATTTCTTTCACAAAATCAGTTAAAAATACTTCAGTCTTTCTAAGATTTATTGATTCTTTTAGATTTATGGCCTCCAGTTTAGATAAATTAGCTTCATACCTTGATGACAAAGACAAACAGATTACGCGACTGCACTACACTGACCCCGACAAATTTAAATTAGCAATACGTAAGGGTGTATTCCCGTATGAGTACATTGACAGTATTGACAGACTAGACGAGATACAGTTACCTAACCAGGATTCATTTTATTCAAAATTAACAAACTCAACTATTTCTGATGATGATTATGCTTTTGCTCAAGTAGTTTGGAATGAATTCGGTATCAATACGTTAGGTGAGTACTCAGACTTGTACTGGAAGACTGATGTACTTCTCCTGGCTGATGTTTTTGAGAATTTTAGACGTAGTTGCTTTAAGACATACAATTTAGATGCCCTACATTTTTATACAGCACCAGGTCTTTTAAACTCTGCAATGTTAAAGCATACTGAAGTAGAACTTGAACTGTTAACTGATCCTGAGATGCTTCTTTTCATTGAAAAGGGTGTTCGTGGTGGGGTATCGATGTGTGCTAATAGACATGCTGAAGCTAACAACCGGTATATGGGCAAAGATTTTGATTCAAACAACCCCGAAACATACTTGATGTACTACGATGTAAATAATTTGTATGGAGCAGCAATGAGTATGTCTTTACCCAAGGGTAAATTTGAATGGGTTGAAAATGTAGACAATGTAGATCGGTTTTTCAATGATGATGAGAGTGTAGGCTACATCCTTGAAGTGGACCTACACTATCCTGAGAAATTACATGATCTACACAAAGATCTACCTTTATGCCCAGAACATTTTATACCACCTGGCAGCAAACAACAAAAATTAACAACAACTCTGTATGATAAGTCTAATTATGTAATACATTATAAGAATTTAAAACAATGTTTAGATTTAGGCTTAGAACTTAAGAAAATACATCGAGTCTTGAAATTTGAGCAGTCAGACTGGCTCAAGTCATACATTGATAAAAATACTGATTGCCGAAAATTAGCGAAAAATGAGTTTGAAAAAAATTTTTATAAATTAATGAATAACGCAGTTTTCGGAAAGACGATGGAAAATGTAAGAAAATACACTTCTCACAAAAATTAAGGGAGCAGAAAAAAAATCCAAATTTTTGGGGGATTTTCAACAGGCTGTAACTTATACAAAAATGGTCGTACAGCAAAAAAAAAAAGCAAATTGTAGCTCTAAGTGTTTTGTTTTTGGATCTGAGTTTGAAAATTTTTTTTTGAAAATATTTTTCGAGTAATTATAAGAAAACCACCGAAAAAAATTTTCGAAATTTTTTTGGTTTTTTTTTTTTTAATCTACGGACGTGGAAAAAATTTTTTCGACTCAACCTCCATATGGACCGGATAGCTTGTTTATTCAGATTTAATTTCGTTTCTTTAAAATCTCGATACGAGCATTTCTCGCTGAGATATCGATGTTTGAATGGAAAAAGATCATTTTGTCTTTGATTACCAATATCTCAGCAACCAATGATTGCACAGAAATTTTGAGGTTGGTTTTAAAAACTACAATTCTTGTAGAGAATAAATTCTCTACAAGGATTGGCAGTTGAATTTTGAAAAAAAAATTTTTTTTTAATCATTACATGAATTTGAAAAAGCATCCAAAAAAGGGCTTTTTGTCGTTTTTTGGAAAATCAAGCGCCCAATCAAAAATATTGCGGAAACCACTGACGTTAAGTGTGCCTCTTACTGTTCAATATACCCACAAAAACCCTACAAAGTTTCAATTCAATCCAGCCAACCGTTTTTTTTTCCCACCTGATCGAATTTTTGAAAAAATTAAAGGAGCAAGAATTTCGCTCTGAAAATGTCATAATTTTTATCAAAAATGAAAAAAATTTTCGTTACGAGCCAACGTTCGTAAATTGGGATAATTCTGGCGCAATCGGCGCTTCAGGATATCCCAGACGTGCTCGATAGGGTTAAGATCAGGGCTTACCGCTGGATGCCTTAACAACGTTATGTCGTGTCTTTGGAAAAACCGACGGGTGACGTTTGCTGTGTGAGGCCGGGCATTGTCTTGCATAAAAATAAAACCTCTAGTTTGCTGCCGTAGAGGCAAGACAACAAGTCGTAAGATCTGATTAATGTAACGCGTAGCGTTTAGATTTTCGTGGACGATTACCAGAGGAGTTCGTTAAAATCTCGAAACTCCTCCCCAAACCATCACCGACCCTCCGTTGTAAACAGCTACCGGTCGAGTGAAGTTACGTGAAAAACGCTCTCCCTGACGGCGCCAAACTCGGGGTCTTCGGTCATTTCTAAACAGGCATACCCGACACTCATCAGAAAACAAAACATTGTTCCATTGCCTTACGGTCCAATGAACATGTTGACGCGCGTAAGCCAGACGGTTTCGGCGATGTATGGGTGATAACATCGGTACTCGGGCGGCACTTCTTAATCGCACTCCAGTCTCACGGAGACGATTTCGAACCGTTTGAACTGAAATGTTCCGCGGTTGTTGTTGTCGTCGTCGTCGTTGTTGTTGCTGTTGTTGTTGTTGTTGTCGACGGTTCGGAAAATTTCGGGCGACAACGTTCGCAGGAACGAAAGGTTCTTGACGAACGCGCCGAACGATCGCTTGGTCATCACGAGGATTTGTTGCGCGACGACGACCTTGGCCAACTCGTCGTTGATAACCACCGGTTTCCAAATACCGATTGTATGCGCGAGATACGATAGATGAACTAACGTCCATACGATCCCCGACTTGTCGGTAATTGTACCCTTCTTCCACTAGAGTCACTATCTGAGCGACTTGTGGCGCGGATAAATGCCGCCTAGGCATTATGAAAAAAAATAAAAAGAAAACTAAAGTTTGCAAAAACTCAGTTAATTTGCTTTTCTAAAAATTAAAAAATACGGTAGTTTTGAGAAAAACTGTTGATTGGCTCGATTACCAAGAAAGCAGGTTAGTTTTAAGAAAAACTGTTTTTTTTTTGGACACTGTTGGAATTCGCACGAAAAAATTATTGTCCCAATATTCGTAGAACGAATATTCGACTTGCCTTGGGGGTATCAACTTTTAATTTATTCAATTAATTTGTGACTAGGAAACTTAAAGTGCGGAAGAGTAAAATCGGTGAGAAAGTGAGTCGCTATATTTTTTTTGATTTGGGCCAATTGAAAAAAAATTAAAAAAAAATTTTTTTTTTTCTCAAAAATTTTCGATTTTTTTTTTTTTCTTAAATTTTTCAAGTCACTAATACAGAATTGAGAGAAAAATGAAAAAAATTTTTTTCATTTTTGATAAAAATTATGACATTTTCAGAGCGAAATTCTTGCTCCTTTAATTTTGTCAAAAATTCGATCAAGTGGGAAAAAAACGGTTGGCTGGATTGAATTGAAACTTTGTAGGGTTTTTGTGGGTATATTGAACAGTAAGAGGCACACTTAACGTCAGTGGTTTCCGCAATATTTTTGATTGGGCGCTTGATTTTCCAAAAAACGACAAAAGCCCTTTTTGGATGCTTTTTCAAATTCATGTACTGATTGAAAAAAATTTTTTTCAAAATTCAATTGCCAATCCTTGTAGAGAATTTATTCAAGTTTTTAAAACCAACCTCAAAATTTCTGTGCAATCATTGGTTGCTGAGATATTGGTAATCAAAGACAAAATGATCTTTTTCCATTCAAACATCGATATCTCAGCGAGAAATGCTCGTATCGAGATTTAAAAAAACGATATTAAATCTGAATAAACAAGCTATCGGGTCCATATGGAGGTTGAGTCGAAAAATTTTTCCACGTCCGTAGATAAAAAAAAAAAAAAAAAAAAAAAAATTTCAAAAATTTTTTTCGGTGATTTTCTTATGATTACTCGAAAAATATTTTCAAAAAAAAATTTTCAAACTCAGATCCAAAAACAAAACACTTAGAGCTACAATTTGCTTTTTTTTTTTTGCTGTACGACCATTTTTGTATAAGTTACAGCCTGTTGAAAATCCCCCAAAAATTTGGATTTTTTTTCTGCTCCCTTAATTTTTGTGAGAAGTGTATAAAGATGTATATTTGAGAACGAAGTGGCAAGGTCGATACAATGTATCCGATTTAGTATGTAGACCTAACTTCCACAGCCTTACAATTTTCGATGAAGACATGGTTATAGTAGAACTTAAAAAAGCTAGAGTCTGCTTCAACAAACCAATATATGTAGGCTTCAGTATATTAGATTTTTCCAAGACTTTTATTTATCACTTCCACTATAATTATGTGCTTGAAAATTATGCAAAAACATCTAAATTATTGTACACTGACACAGACAGTCTAATTTACCAATTCAATGTACCCAACATCTATGAAGACATCAAACGTGATATCTCAAGGTTTGATACTTCCGATTACCCACCTAACAACGTCTTCAACATGCCCCTTATTAACAAAAAGATTCTGGGACTCATGAAGGATGAGAACAATGGAAAAATCATGTCCGAGTTCGTGGGTCTCAGAGCCAAATTGTATGCCTTTGAAATCCATGATCCTAAGAAGGAAAAGGATAGAATCAAGAAAAGGGCAAAGGGTATCGGAGGATCAGCCTTGAAGACCATCATGTTTGATGACTTCAAAAGATGCCTTTTGAAAATGTGCTATTGAAGAAAGAGCAGTATATGATAAAAAGCAAAAAACATCAAGTGCACACAGTAAAACGGGAGAAACTTGCTCTCAGTTGGGCTGATGACAAACGTCAACTCATTGAGGCAAGCACTGATACTGTGCCTTGGGGTTATAAAGGCTCCTTAGATTTTAAGAAAAGAAAACTTGTAGATGATGAAAATAATAATAAGAGACAAAAAGTTTTGTAATAGTAAAAATAATGTAAATATATTTTTAAGGATTTATGTATTAAGGTTTTGTAAATAAAAACAATGTAAATATAATTTGTGTTTTATATATCTGATTTATTGATCCAACTATTATGTTTAGTATCAAAGCCTAACCATTTAACATAGTATTTATTTCCACATTTTCTAATTACTTTTTCAACAAGATATACATCTGGATATTTGACTTTGCTGAGTTCTTCGTTGTAAAATCCGCCTTCAATTGATTGATCCTGATAGTCCACGAGCTTGTACGTCGTTGGATTCGTATTCTGCACCGATTTGATTGTGAAGATTTCTGTTGTCCAGTTTGGCGTGTATCCTTTGTCAAAAACATGCTTGTACTTGCTGATTCGGACTTTGTCTCCAACTTTGAACTTCGGCTTCTGCTTCGATTTGGTTTTCAGTGGTTGATATATATTTTCCAATAGTTGTTTCTCCTGAGCAGCGGTAACATCAACAGGTTTCATTTTGATGGTACTATGTTTGGTGTTGTTGTATGTATTCACCAAGTCATCAAGTACATCAGTCCACTTGTAGCTGCTGCGAGCTGTAAACTCTCGCCACATTTTAGTCTTGAGTGTTCTATTGAAACGTTCACATATGGATGCTTTGAGATTGCTGAATGTTGAATACAGATTTATCTTGTGCTGCTTCATCAGATCTTTGAATTCTTTGTTGTAAAACTCTTTACCCTGATCAACATGGAGATTCTTAGGAACACGACCTTGCTGGAGTACAGACTTCATAGCACTAGTGACATCTCCACCACTTTTTGATTTAATTGGAACTGCCCAGGCATATTTCGAAAATATGTCTATGATTGTAAGCAGATACTTGTATCCTTTATTGACTGTTGCATATGGAATCATCTCACCAAGTCGGCTTGCCAAGTCTCATCGAGACCTCGAATATCAACATGACGACGTTTATAGTTCCTGCAAGCTGGTTTGTGAAGCTCTTCAGCTATCACCACCTTTTTCTCTTCCATTGAAATTATTAACGAGATACCCAGAAACATCTGTAGATGGTGTAAATGTTTTTGATTTTTAATTATGAAAATCAATTATCAGTTTTTATTATTATTTTTTCTTTAATGGTATTTATTATTATTATGATTATTATCATTATATTATTTGATTAAATTAAAAGTTGCATGTTATTTTATAAAGTCATTTGAAAAAGTGAGTATTAATTTTTAAAAATATGTATCGATAGCAGATTTTTTGGATGCGACTATAGATGACACATTGATCTCATATTATCAAATAATAATGTTGAAATAAAGATAAATAATTATTATTTTCTAATATTTTGTTATTAATATTTAATTAATTTTCTAATATTTTGATATTAATATTTAATTAATTTTATAATAAAGATTTAATTATTTTAGATATATAACTGGAAAAATTTTTTTAATATTTTTGAACTGTCTGCTTCCACGCGCCAAATGAGCCCTTAATGTAGAATTTTCAATAATTAAATTTTAATTGAAGAAATTGATGAATTTTGATGAAATTTCGGATTTAGGGATAATGAAAAATGATTATCATATTTATCCAATAATTTTTACATATCAACGTTTATCAACATTTTTGTTAACATCAAAAATGTCAACTTGCCAGCTATGTATAGTGTGTACCTAATGAAAGAACCAATCAGCATCATGCGTTTTCGATCTGATAGTTTCTATTGGAGGATTGTAGGGCCCTCTGGTTCTATAGGAAGAAAGAACTTTCTAGTAAGATAGGGTTCTGTGGGGGCGAGTATACTTAGTGGAACAGTACAATAGTAACAGCGTAAATAAATATAATTTTATGAATAAATTATATTGAATGTGTTACATTTACCAAAATAGATAATTATTCAACCACAGAATCAGTATCATATACAGAGTTAAAATCAATAGCGAAGCGGTATTAAATAAGCAAAAATCAATAACAATAGCAAAGTGGAATTAAAACAGCAAGGTAAATGAATTTTTATCATAAATATTTTAAATTTTAATACATATAAAATATTTTAATTCATATATTTATTTTTTTTAATTATATAGATGGGTAGTTCTTTAAGCTACGAAATGGTGATACCTGAAGAGTGGTATCTAAACTTTTCCAAACATCAAATATTTGAGGAAATTCAGAGAGAAATCGTTAAGTTACAACAAGGCAAGATTGAATTTAGTGAAATGAAGCTAAAAATTGGGGAAACTCAAACAAGATTGGAAATACTTGATATTGAAAGGTGTTGGTGTTTCGTTAGGGAAGGTGACGAGAGTTTGAATGCTAAAGACTATTTTTTTAGTGGAAATTTGATAACTGAGATGTTCCCAGCATCACAAGGTTTATATGCAGTAAATCAACAGCGGAGAAACCTTCAAATTCTCAGTTTTAATTTAACAAATTTCAATCTTAATAATGAAGATGATGGGTTTTTCGATGAAAATAGATTGGAATATCTATCAAGTTCTGAACAACAACTGCAATATCAAGCTATCTTTCCAAAAGTATGGTTACAACAATTATCGTTAACTGAAATTATTGCAGCTGTAGATCAACGATTAGCTGTAATTTTAGACAGTGGAGATGAAATAGAAGACGGAATTTTTACTATTGCAGCTCAACCAACAATCTTGAATATTATTAATGAAAAATTTTGTTGGTGGTTTAGAATGTGGAACCATCAACATCCAACTCTGGAGGACTACATTTTTATAGGAGATGTTCTGTAAAGATATTTTCCAGAGCTAACTATTAAAAAAATGGATGAATAATTGTTTTCGCTTGAAATAACATAATCATTGTTGTTACTCAGAGTTTTATCTTAATTTTATAACTAATATTTATTTTGTAGTAGTATAATTTATAAAGAATTGTTTCATTAGACGATTACAATTATGAATGTAATGCGAATGTTTTTTAATTATTATTATTATTATAATTTGATTTTTATAAGAGCTTACATTTTTCTATTAGTATTTTAATGTATCAATAAATATAATAAAAATAATCATTACTACTACATATTTGTTTCAGCCTTGATATTTTAACATTATTGTGTTTACTGGGTATAAATACAAAATAATTTTAAATAAACGTTAATGATAAATATAAAATTAGAATTACTATTAATGTAAACAATAAAAGTTATAAAGAATATATAATCAGTTATTATTATTATTAGAAAATTAGGTTTTTTCAAATAAACATATTTTAAATTAACATCTGTAAAGATTCAGTCTAATAATAATATAAAGTTTGAGACGCGCCAGGCATAGGTATATGGTTGAGAAGTGGGATGTATGTCCAACAGCAATAGCATACTGTTACTATTGAAAAACACCTTTCACTACTCTCCTAAAGGTGGCTCAGTAAAAGCTAGCGGTGGACGGGGAGGTTTGAACCACTCTTATTCCCCGCGATAAATAAACATAGTATATGTGACTGTTGTAAGATGTGTAGAATATAAACTAATAGTAGATGTCACTACTGTAAGAGGCGCGGGAATTTAAATTAAAAATATAATCCCTGATATATCAACATTAACATTTGAATTATAAATATTGATCTTAAATTTAAAATGTGAGGAATTATAAATAAAAACAATGAATTATTTATAGTGAAATCCAATATTTTATTGATTAAATAATTCCACTGGTCATTTTTACATCAAGACTAGAATTAATAAATTCAAATTTATTATATTTTCCACCATGATAACGCAGAAACAGATAGTTTGAATCTATTAATTCATTCAAACTCTTCATGAAGTTATCATCTTTTAGATGTTGAATAGTTCTTGATGGTAGATAAATGTTAAATTCATCGTTTATATTAGCAACAATCCTAGTTCCATACTGAGTTGTAATAGCTTTGATACCGTTAATCTTATATTCTCGATTAAACTCCACCTCATTCACTTTCTTAACAGGAAAAATCCCAGTAAGACAATTAACCTCATTTATCTTGGTAAGATCCATGATTGATTGCTGTAAAAATTTTTTAATTGTAATGGTTGATTAAATGATTCTTCATTTAATTCATATTTTGATTAGACAGTAAATGAATACTTACAATTAGTAATACTGATAGGTAGAAGATGTATATCACCAAGAACTCGTACTTCAACTTGTGGTCACCACGAGCTCGTACGTTACTGGAGACATGTACTTCGTTTTTGTGAAGTACGCTCTCGGCGAGATGCTTATATCGACAGAAAATACTGCGCAGTTACCCCCACTCCTCTACCTAAAAACCTGTTTGATGACGTCATCTACTGCGCAGTAAGAATATTCTAGAACAAAATGAGTCATCTACTGCACAGTTAGGAATAGAACAAAGAAAACTACGTAGTTACCGTGACCTTGAACAGGTACAAACCTGTCTGATGATGTCATCTACTACGCAGTTAGAAGTAATGCCAGCTGCCACCAGATGGCGCTGCGTAAAATCCTTCTCGCAAGCAGTTATCATAACTTCATTTTAAATATATAAAACATGGATATATCATACTACAAATGCGTAATCCTGAACTATTGATCTGTTATGCCCGAGCCGAAGGTGGGTTAATAGTTGAGGATGCTTTTTTCTAACCTCAAAATGTTGAACTTGAATTCAAAATGACGGAAATCAGATTCAAAATGGCGGATTAAAATGGCGGATTCACAAATCAAAATGACAGATAGCAGCCATCAGATGGTAGATAGCAACCACCAGATGGCGGATAGCAGCCACCAGATGGCGGATAGCAGCCACCAGATGGCGGATAGCAGCCACCAGATGACGGATAGCAGCCACCAGATGACGGATAGCGAATTCACAATGGTGGATAAATTTTAAAAATGGTGGGAAAATGGCGGACAGTAAGATGGCAGCGGAATTCACCGACAGCGCCACCTGCAAAACCTCGATCATATCCTCAAACTGTCGGTAAAACAGGTCGCCCATATCGACAGATGGTACTTAGTATTGGCACGAACCCGCAACTCTGTTTTACCGACGGATCCAGATCCCCCTGATACCCTACTCACGTCCTGTCGGACGTGTAAACAACATCCGGAGACGCTGATGCACCTTTTGTCAGCATGTCCTGTGCTGGCAAGAGGTGCCTACATACAGCGTCACAATGCTTCCCTGCGAGTACTCTATTATCATCTCAGATATAGCTACGGTCTCGATGAGACACCAGTGCTGCCTTATCGGCCAGGAGATATTCCGCAGGTTGTTGAGAATGACAGTTCCAAAATTTATTAGAACATACCATTCGCAACAACCCGGCGGATTGACCACAACAAACCTGATATTGTGCTCTTTGACAAGGCTACTCGTGACATTTATGTCATTGAGTTTTCTGCCCCAGCCGAGAACAATATCTCGGCCAAAGAAGAGCACAAACACCAAATATATCAGGATCTCCTGTTTGAAATTGGCAAACTCTACCCAGGTTACCGTGTCAAGCTCGTCGTTTTGGTTGTCGGCGTCCTCGGAGGGATGAAACAGTCTTTTGTGTCTTCACTTGCGAAGATACCGGCTTGCAGTTCAGCAGCCGTGTCTCTAGCAGTGCGGATGCAACGAGCTGTCCTTTTGGGATCCCTGCGTCTACTTAGGCAAATGAATTTGGCCTGCTGCACTCACTAACCGCCTTGTTGTGCGGAGTGGTGCAGCAGTAATGGATGGCGCTCAGGCTGGGCCCTCGGAGAGTCGGACTCCGGGGATAACCCCCCTGAGCAATTAATAACAAATAATAATAATAATAATAATAATAATAATAATAATAATAACTATAATAATAAACATGAAATTATATTAAAAATATTAAAATTTTAGAAAAAAATTTATTCTTGGTTAGAAATAATTTTTAGGTTAGGATTAAATGACAAACAACTTTTTTTGTCTGTTTTAGATTTACCCAACTTTAATTAATTGTTACATCAATGACAGTCTTTCACAAAAGGGGTTAAACAATCAAATTCATCGTAATTTATAGCTATTGGTATATAATGCTTACGACAACGACGGTACTTTTGAATGTTTTCATCATCTTGAATTGTTTTCGGTAATTTCTTTCAAATTCGATCGATTTGATCTGATGCATAATGAATAATAAAATCTACTGGTAGAAACGCAAGATCTTCTGCACTCATATAACCAATATTTTCATACAATTGATAATAAATTGCAATTGATCGACTAATTGATCGATGTATGCAATTGTTTAGGAACCAATCTTTCCGACAATTCACATTATTAAAGCACACGAACTATCCGACCGTTTGTGACATCTTTTCAGTGGACATGGATACTTGATGTTGAACGTATTAAATGATGGACAATCCAGCAGTTCCAAATTCATGACAAGTTTTCGATGATCAAACATTGACTCCAGCCACTGTTTTTTAGCAGAGCCTTTGACATATATGAAACAGCTACTTTTCACAATAGTGTTCAGAATGTCTTTCACATTATCGTATGGTATTGTCCCAGAGTTCCAATTCAGACCATGATGATGATTTGTTAACCAATTGGTTTGATGTTTTTCAAATTCAGTCAATTCTGTTTGCTCGTATGGTGGTTTAAACAATAAATAAGTAGAATCTTCTAAGTCTTCAAAATTTTCATCCAGTTTAACCGTTGAAAGTTCTTTAACAACAAATCTATTTGAAATAATAAAACCTTGCACATCTACAACTATAGTAGCCATTTTGTCAAGCACTGTTCACGATGAAAGCTAGTTTGCAACTGGTTAAAAAACTTCAATAGCAGATATTTATGTAATGTTGAGTACTGACTTCTAAGATTATTTTATTTATCCTAGAACAAGAAATACGTTGAATTTTCTGAACTCAAAATACGTTAAGATTCCTAAAATTTTATGTCCGTTGACCAAGTATGCTTAATTTTTCCAAGAATATTTTAGTAACGCCCACTCGGACTATTGCTTTCAGTAGTTGACGAAACTATAGAATATGTAGAATATTCAACTAACGCCATCTACAAAGCTATTTATTCCTATACTTTGCCATCCCCCCACTTACTCACTAATCCTGCCTCTGAAATCTAAGTGACCAATGAAGAGATGTTTGAAAAAGCTTATACTGAAAAAATTTTTAGAACTGATTTAATATTTTTCGAACTGATGTAATATTTTTAGTAAATTGCATCATCTTTGAGATTATCAGCGTCGCCATCAGAGTGCTCGTGGATATATAAAAGTGACTAGCTCACTGAGCAATTATAAAACTTTCTGATTTGTAGACAAGTAACATAACCTACAAAGTCTGGTTTTTTCGGCAACTGTGATTTTTTTAAAAAAGTTATAAACAAGTGTTTGTTAGTGATTGAGTGTATAATTTTTAAAAATGAATACCGATGACTATGATGAAATTATTCAAGCCATGGAGAGTGCTTATGATGAACTTCCGGGTTTATTACCTGCTGATCGTGATCAGATTATTAATGAGTGGAGTGATATTGCTGAAGAACACATTAATGCTCTGACAGAAATTTTGAAATCTCCGGATTTGAACGTACATGAAAAATTGAATATTCAATTTTACATTACACAGCTTGGTTCTTATCGTGAGAGATTTAAAAGACAACAGCAAGGTATAGTTGGTGGGGGTGTTGATCCCAATCTGGAAGTGCAATCAAATGACACTCGTGTGATTTGGCGAGATGTTCAAAGTGCATTTAACAGAAGAATCCGTACTGGCATGGTTGTCAATCTGCTTCACGTTGATCTGAAGAACTTTCTTCTAGAATCCAAAAAACTCATCATCAATCAGTTGCAAAGTGCCTTGCAGATGGATGCTAGCATTAAAGTCAACGTCATGTTAACAGCTAAATTTTGGAAACCGGGTGGTGTAGATCAAATCATTGAGACCAAGACTCTTTCAACTAAAAATGAGGGTATTTTTCCATCAACAAACCTCAGTAATTGGGTTGATGAATTTATCATCGACTCTCTTCAAGCTAAAGTTGATGACTTTGAACATCGTGATTCTGGGTGGTCACTCATGGAAGTTATCAACATCACCGTCAATATCAACAAATTTATGCCTATGGAAGGCGGAAATAATACAACTTTCTTCACCATGCCTCGCCACATTAAGAAGAAAGGTGCTGTCATCAACATCAAGAACAATGATAACTTTTGCTTTTTGTGGTCTGTGGTTGCTGCACTTTATCCTGCCCATGAGGGTCAAAATGTAAGTCGTGTCTCATCATATCCTCATTATAGTCGAGTCCTGAATTATCATGGAATTAAATTTCCAATGACTCTCAAAGATATACCAAAGTTTAAAAAAATGAATAATTTATCAATCAATGTGTATGGTATTGAATATGAGGAGGATGGAAAGTCTGAGGATGAGTACTGCAAGAATGAAGAAACATGTGTGGTTGTACCACTTCATTTAAATAAAGAAGATTCAAATGAGCGTACAATTCACCTTCTCATGGTTGAAGTTCCATTAGAAGACATAGGGATGGATATTGATGACTCGAGAGTAGGATCACCAACTTTGAACGTAAGTTTCATTTTGCTTTAATTAATGATCTCTCACGATTGGTTAGTAGACAAGTTTTACAACACAAAACCCGTAAGTTCTTTTGTGATCAATGTTTATGTCACTTCCAAAAGAAAAGTGTTTATCAAAAACATCGTCAGGATTGTATTCAAAACAATAAAGTTAAAATTGAGCATCCAATTAACCAAAAATTAAACTTTAAAAATTTCAACAATCAAGATGATGTACCATTTGTTGTCTATGCAGACATTGAGTGTCTAATTATGCGTAAAACCGATGACTGTGAAGAACATATTCCTCACAGTGTAGCATTTTATGTTTATTGCTCATATGATAACAGCTTATGTAGATTCGAGTCTAATCGTAGTGATAAATGTATTGATTGGTTCATGGATCGATTAAAATCATTAGCTATTTCAGTTGATAAAATCATTAAGAATCCAATTAAAATGCATTCACTTACAAATCAAGAATTATTACAATACAGATTATCTAAAGAATGTCATATTTGTAAAAAGTATCTAGCTCAAAATGATAAATGCAAAGATCACTGTCATTTTACTGGTAAATATCGTGTACCAGCTCACATTAAATGTAACATTCTCTATCGAAAGTCTCACAATATCCCTATTGTATTTCATAATCTTTCCGGGTATGATGCTCATTTTTTAATCAAGTCAGTAGCTAAAAGTTTTGCAGGCTCAGTTTATTTATTACCCATCAATAAGGAAAAGTACATCGCATTTACGAAAAAAGTTGATGGAACAGTTATTCATTTACGATTTATTGATTCATTAAGATTCATCGCGAGCAGTATCGAAAAATTAGCATCCTATCTCAATGATGCTGATTTGATAATCACTCGCAATAACATGCCTGATCCCCAATAGTTTGCTTTGGTCACACGGAAAGGAATTTTTCCGTATGAGTTTTTAGACAGTTGGGACAAATTAAATTATCCTAGATTACCAGATCAATACAAAGTTTTTTCAAAATTAACTAACTCTAATGTTTCTAATCAAGATTATGAACATGCACAAAAGGTATGGAATACATTCGGTATTGAGACTTTGGGCGAGTATTCAGATTTAGATTTACAAACCGATGTTTTATTATTATCAGATATATTTGAAAATTTCCGTAAAACTTGTAAAAAAACATACAACTTGGATCCATTACACTACTACACAGCCCCTGGATTAGCATTTGATGCTATGTTAAAGTACACTGAAGTTAATTTAGATCTCTTGGAAGACCTAGCTATGTTGCTATTCCTTGAAAAGGTGTTAGAGGTGGTGTTGCATAGTGTTGTAACCGATATGCTCGTGCAAATAACCCATTTATGGGTGATGAATACAATCCCGACGAAAAAAATTCATACATCATAAACCATGGAGAATGTTCGGGATCACAAAGATGTTAAGTTAGTGGGTACATGGGATGGACGATGGGGTGCGAGATCATTAATTGCAAAACCAAACTTTCACAGTTGTACCTTTTTTGACCAGGACTTGGTTATTATTGAAACGAGTAAAGTTCGAATTACATTCAATAAGCCAATTTATGTTAGTTATTCTATTCTCGATTTGTCAAAATTAATTCTCTACGATTTTCATTACAATTATATTAAAGTCTTTTGCTCCAGATCAAGCCAAACTCCTTTATACTGATACTGATAGTTTGATCTACCATTTTTCTGTTAAAAACATTTACGAAAACATTAAACATGATATAGATTGCTTTGATACTTCTGATTATCCCAAGGATAATGTCTATGACATTCCGCTGGTTAATAAGAAGGTGTTGAGAAAGATGAAGGATGAAAACAATCGTAAAATAATGACCGAGTTTGTTGGACTTCGTGCCAAATTGTATCCCTTCAAGAAGCAAGATGATAACGAACAAGAGAAGAAACGTGCGAAAGGTGTTAAGCACAGTGTTCTAAAAACTATCACGTTTAATGATTTCGTAAATTGTTTGATAAAACACGAAGAAATTAGTGAACAACAAAGCTTGATCCGGAGCAAGAAATATAATGTGTGCACTATCACACAATCAAAGCTAGCCCTATCATGGGAAGATGACAAGAGATGCCTCATTGAAGGGCAAACTGATACGCTACCTTGGGGTTATTGTAAATAATTATGTTTAAGTATGAGTCTGTGAGTGTTTGATAGAAAAAAATATTGTATATAGTATGTGAATGGAAAATATTGTATATAGTGTGTGAATGGAAAATATCGTATATAGTGTGTGAATGTGAAATATTTGTAATAGAGAAAAAATATTTTTTTTTTATTTTTATTATCAATAAAATTTATAGTTAAAAATATTTCCAAGTCTTTTTTATTTATCCAACTGTTATGTTTACTATCAAATCCTAACCATTTAACGTACAATTTATTTTCATGTTCACGAATAACTTTTTCAATAAGATAGACGTCTGGATATTTCACTTTGTTGAGTTCTTCTTCATAGAATCCACCTTCGATTGGTTGATTTTGATAATCAATTAGTTTGTAAGTTGTTGGATTGGTGTTTTTTACTTGAGTAATTGTGAAAATTTCAGTAGTCCGATTGGGAGTGTAACCTTTTTCAAAGATGTGTTTGTATTTTGTGATGCGAACTTTATCTCCAACCTTGAATTTTTTTTTTTTTCTTTGATTGACTCATCTGCAGTGGTTGATAGATGTTGACAAATAAGTCTTTGGCATCTGCAGCGGTAACACCTTTCGGTTTTATTTTGATTGTTCGATGCTTTGTATTGTTATATGGTGCAACCAAATCAGACAGAATATCCAACCATTTGTAAGTCGCGAGTAGTAAACTTTACCCACATTTTATTTTTTAGAGTTCTGTTGAATCGCTCACAGATAGATGCTTTGAGATTACTGAAGGTTGAGTACATGTTGATTCAATGTTGCTTCATCAAAGCTTTGAATTCACTGTTGTAAAATTCTTTTCCCTGATCGACATGTAGATTTTTAGGAACTCGTCCTTGTTTTAGCACTGATTTCATAGCATTAGACACATCTTGAGCATTTTTAGTCTTCAAAGGAACAGCCCAAGCAAATTTTGAAAAAATATCAATAATGGTAAGTATGAACTTGTGTTTAATGTTTGTTGATGCATAAGCACTCAGATCAACAAGATCAGCTTGCCAAGTTTCCTCAAGTCCACGTATATCAACATTTCGTCGTGGATACTGTTTTCGAGCTGGAGCATGGAGCTCATTTGCTATTGTTTCTTTTACATTGGAACCCATCATTTTTTAATTACAATTCATCATGAACGTGTATAGAATTACTTACAATTGATTTTTTTGATGCTTGAACCTGTCTCATGGAAATTTTATTATCTCCTGCTTTACTTGAAAAATTTTTTTCTAATGCTGTCACTCGGGCTTCTAAGTTTTGAATGATTACATCAAAGTCTTGTCGCATCAGCAAGTTTTCTTCCTTTAATGATTGAACTTCATCTTTAATAAGATTTTGAGCAACTCTCAGAGATATAGCGTCTTTAGAATCCTTGCATTCAGCCAAATTACACAATCGCTTGTCCTCTGAGTTGAAATGACCATCGTCTGTGATTCTAAATCCTGGTCCTGGTGGTCCACGACGACCAATTTTCGATGATTTGTTTTTTTTTCCAATTCACGTCCAAATATATCGATACTCATCGTTCGAATGCTGGAACAACAGTGATTAATTTCAATAGCTACCACCATATTAATATATTATTTCAGCTTCACGAAGTTCCTCCATGATAGAGATGATTTCATTAGTATGACTTGTATTTCTAGCTGCTTGGGACGCCATCAGTAAGCGAAGTCGATTAACAATTTCATTGGGATTATCCCAATAGACAAAGTCCATTTTTGCGCTAACTTGTGTCGCTACTTTATATTTTGGTAATCCTTTACCGTTGCTTCTAAATGATGATTTGACATGCTTTGCAATGTAATTCTTAAATTTAAAACTTTTTACATCTCGAATACTACCATTGATGTCATATTTTTTCTTATGTGCATTTGTTTGTTTGATTATCAGACCATACGTTTCTGAATCATTGTTAGAAATGAGATAACTGTCTGGTAACTTTTCGAATAATCATTCTATCAGCCCAGTTGTCTTAGTATAAGTTTGATCACCTATGCGGATGTGATCATTGAGGAATGTAATTTCTGAATCACCAACCATCAAATGTCCTTTCAGTTTTCGCACATCAGTGTGCATATCCAATGTCTTATGTTTTGCTTTTAATAATCTTAAATATTTTGATAATGAATTTTTCTTATCATCTCTCATTGGTGTGCTTGAAGCTGCAGGATTTTTATTATACATAATTGTTGAATCGTCATCTAAGCTCTTATAATCAGATCCATCCGTATCTTCTTCACTAGAAATATCATCATCATCTGTTGCTGTTGTTGTTGTTGCTGTTGTTGTTGTTGAATTTTGTTTTACTTTTTGTAATGATGTTGTGTTGAATGTATCAGCTGTGATTCCTTCTTTTATTTGATTCGAGGAATTCAATAATTCTTGCAAAGGTTTCACTACGGGTTTAAAAATTTCATTTGCAGCTTGTTCATCATTGTCTCTGTTTGATTTGATAAGCTTATGCTTTCGACGAATTATTTCACTCGCCTTAGCTATTTGCCTCAAAATGTCACTCTGTTCACGTAATTTTTCACTTTTCATGTCGATAGCTTGAAGATCAAAATGTAACTGAACAATATTCAATAATCACGTATACTTATAAAAGTATCAAATCCCTTCCTGTATCGTCCACCGTTGAGGTCACTGTCTTTATCAATCATGCTGAAATTAAATTTATCGCGATTCCAACAAGCATTACACATTTCTCGAAATTCTTGATACGTCATATCTGTGTTGACGTGATCGTCATAGATGTGCTTAAGGTTCATTTCATCTTGACGAAAGATTACAAGCAGGTTTGCATTGTCTCGCACCAGATGCTTTGGAATACGAGCATAAGTTTGACAAAGATAGAGGCTGTCAACATCTTTATGACGTCCCATGCAAAAATATGCTCTAATATGATTTTGTTTTTCACATGCTACATCATCAAATATCATAACTGAGTTAGGTCGAGCTTCGTCAGGTTTGACAACCTGCTCATTATCATTGAAAGGATAGTATCCAACACCTTTTATAGGCTTAAGTAAATTTTCCAAAAATTTATACTATGGCTGATTAAGAGATTTGGAATATAGATAAATATTTTCAAATCTCAAACCGTTTGCATGAGTGATCAATGTCAATAGTGCATTGGTTTTACCGCAATTTGACGGATCACAAAAAACTGCTCTTACGCTATTGGGTAGTAATTTACCGTGTCGTTTTTTTATTTTCTTTTGAAGTTCACTTATACAATCGAAATTAATGACAGGCAGCACCATTGGTTGTTTCTTAAACCTCATCTTGATAAAGACTGATAGTTTTCCATGAACGCTACAGTATATATATATATATATATATATATATATATATATATATATATATATATATATATATATATATATATATATATATATATATATTGTGACGTGGGAAAATTTTCCCACTAAAATTTAATAATAGAGATTATTTTTTTACGTATTAATTAGTCTATAAAGTTGGCCATGCTGATGGACTGCTGAGATTCGACGCGCCTGTGTCGCCCCAAGTGGTTTCCGGTCAGAAGGCGAAGCTCGAGGTAATTAAAAATTAAGCCGAACCATGCCAAATTATCAAAATGAGTATGAATGGATGCGTCCGAAATAAATTTACTATGTAATTAAGAGTGTGTGAGCGAGAGAGAGAGCGAATGACAAAAGCGACCGGGCGAACCCGCAGTTCAGTTTACCATCAATGACCAGGGAGACATCTGGGAGTGACAACGAGCAACGAGGAAAACCCGGAATCGGAATCTACGAATCACCGTACCATGAAGCAACGGGAGCACACCAGGGCTCCACCTGAACGCCGAATGGAGTACTAAATTGCGAATCGACCAACCATCGACTATGGAAATTTATCCAACAACGGCTGATTGGACGCGCAGCTTTGTAGCTGCGCTAGCGAAAATACCACATGTTGCTGGAAAACGAAAAAGCCAGCAATTCTGGGCCGGACACCGTAAAAGCCACTGTTGAAACGCTGATTATTTTATTGTTACGCTACGAAATACAGTTAAAACGAGTGTTAATTATTATTACAAAAATTCAGCCGCTTACGTGGTGAATTTAATTATTTTGTTGAGTTATTGTTATCTTGAGTGTCGATCCAGTCGACGCTAGAATTTCTCTCGTAAATTGCTGTAATTGTCAACTGTCAGGCAGTCAAGAATTCGAACAAAATTTTGGTCATTCCTACAACAAAAATTCCGTGACGCCATCGCCGAGAGCCTCTGCCGCCATCAGTATCGCCGACACTTGCTGCAAGGACTTTCACATCTACCTGGAGAGTCGACTGAACGGGGTAAGTGCGGTCGCAGTTTGTTAATACACCTGGGTGACTTCACCGCGGTCCACGATTACGCAGAGAGTTATGATTTACAATTAATTGATTATTTTTTTTATTGTTATCGAAATTCAGATAATTACGAATGTTGTAATTAAGTGAGAAAGTAAAATCGTACCGAAATTCAGCAATTGCGTTGTTGAATTTCGGCTTCGGGGTGACGTCAGCCAGGTATTCGGTGCCAAAAAAAAAAAATATTTAATCCGTTGTAAGGAATATTGTGTACAGAGTCAATTTAATTGACCAAAGTTTGAGATTGCATGCCGAATAAAATTGGCGCGAACCCAGGTCCATCTACGGGCGTAACTAGGAACTATACCTCGAGCTTTGTCCCGTAGATTGCCCGCCGGGTAACAACAGTTACCGACGGATTACTTACCCGCCGCGGCGGATAATTGATCGATCGCTTGTATCATCGAACCAGTATACGACAAATCGATGCTATTGATAAATGCGAAATTGGTTGTTAGGAAAGAAATACGAAACAGTATATTTTTTTTTGTTGTTGATTTAATTTTTATTTAAAAATTTGTTATTACGAAAGAAAGGCTACGACAATTATATTTTTGTAACTTTTTTTGAAAACTCAAATTTATTTGTTACGAAGAAAGTGGCGATAATTGATTATATTGATGAAGTCGAAATTTTTGTTGTTAGGAAAATAAACGCGAACTAGAACTTTTTTTTTTCCGTCTCTTTGTTAATTTTTTTTGAATTGGTTAATAGGCAGCGGCGACATTTAATTTGTTTTGTTGAGAAATTCGAAATTTGTTGTTACGATACGATAAGCGAAACGATTAATTTTTTGTTTTGTTTTTGTGTTAATTTTTTTTATTTGTTGTTGGCGATAATAAAGCGAATGCAATTAATTTTCTTAATTCGAAATTTTGTTTGCTCAACGAACCAAGAATAACTCATTATCTGTAATTTCGATCATATTCAGATTCTTTTATTTTAATTGAATAGTCCCTGCGCATTACTTGTTTCTTTGAGCTGTCTCTATTTTTCTATTCTCTGGTGGTAAAAATATTCCGCCTCGATTTCTACACTCGCTCTACAAAATTTAGGATCTCTTCGACGTTGACCTGCCGCCCGACGACGATCAATTGCTGAATTCGAACCGCGGAACGTAACGTTCCTGGCGCCCAACAAGCTACGAACCAGGTAAGCCAACATTTAGGTGGAACTCCCCGGCGCTGTCGACGCCAGCACCGTGAAAAAAAACCCATCATAATATATATGAATAATTCTTGGATACTTTATCAGTCTTCAATGAGTCATGAAAGAGTACAGACGTAAGCGAAGTTGTGGCTTGGTGAATACAATTATCAACAACCTTCCATTTGAATTGCATTTACCGGAATATCAATATTGTGGGCCCGGTACAAAATTGAAAAAGAGGTTAGCTCAAGGTGATCCTGGCATTAATCAACTTGACTTTGCATGCAAAAAGCACGATATCGCATACTCTAAAAATCGAGAAAATCTTATTGCTCATCACGAAGCTGACAAAGTACTTGCTGAAAAGGCATTGCAACGTTTTCAAGCTAAAGACGCGAGTGTTGGTGAAAAAGCTGCTGCTTGGACTGTAAACAAAACTATGAAAATGAAGAGAAAACTTGGAATGGGATTGAAAAGGAATCATCGACGTTCCAAGAAAAAACGTACAACAAAGAGGTTATGTAAACCTAAACGTGGAGGCAGCTTGAAAAATAAAGTTCAGAAGAAAAAAAGACCTAAAGTTCCATTCAAACAAATCGTTCAAGCCGCAAAACAGTCTATGCTACCTGGACCTAACATAATTAAAAGTACTCTGAATGGTGCTCGTCAAGCTGTTAAAAATCCCTGCTCATCCCTGTTTTAGCTGGACTTAGTGCGACCGGTGCTCTTGCAGATGGAGCAGCTGGTATAGCGAAAGTTGTAAATGATGCTAATGCAAATAAAGAGCAATTGGTTGAAAGCAAAAGACACAATTCTGCAATGAAAGCAATAGCAATTGGAAAAGGAATGCACTTAAATAAACACAAAGAAGGAGTTGGTCTGTATTTGCGACCTCATCCAAAAAACACATAAAGCTACCACATCGAGCTCTGATTGATATCGATATAAAGAGATATGTTAAAATAATGAAAATTCCACTTTCGAGGTGTTTTCATGAGAAATGATTTACCCGAGTCAGGACCAAGAATCAAAGAATCTCCAATTGTAAACCTTGATGATAAAAATGGTCCTGCGACTCACTGGGTGGCGTACAAAAAGTCAAGAGATCAAGTCATTTATTTTGACAGTTTCGGAGATCTTCAACCGCCTAAAGATTTGATGCAATATTTCGATGTTGGTAGCGTAAAATACAATCATAAACGATATCAAGAATACAATACTGTGATATGTAGCCATCTGTGTTTGGAATTTCTCAGTGGAAAGCTATAAATACAAACTACATATGAAAAAGCAATCAGTCATGGATGATTCATTCACGTTAACACTGTCAGGAGAATCCTCCGTTTTGGAGGCAAACTACTTTCCACCAATCGAATTGTCATATTCTAAAAATTATGTGCTAGGACTTATTGAACTGTTAACATTTAATTTAATACCTAACATTAATGAAGATCATAACAAATTTTACTTTGACAAGGATAAACAAATAACAATACCAACAGAAAGTTATGAAATAGAAGATATTGAAACTTACTTGACAGAAGTACTACCAGATATCTCTTTGAATTTGACACCAAATAACAATGAACTTCGATGTCGAATAAAGTGCAACCATCAAATTAATTTTATGCCAGAAAACTCTATTGGACGTCTATTGGGATTTTCTGCAAGGAAATTGGAACCAAATATCATACACCAATCAGATTTGCCTTTCTCAATTCTCAGTATCAATGCGTTGAGAGTTGAATGCAATATAACTTCAGGTGCATACATAAACGAACACAAAGTGCACACGATTCACGAGTTTTTTCCAACAGTTCCACCAGGATATAAGATCAATGAAGTGCCAGCACATGTCATTTACCGTCCAGTCACCGTACGAGTAATACATAACCTCCAATTAAAAATTGTTAATGAACGTGGTACAGTTGCTAATTTTCGTGGAGGAACAGTGATAATTCGTTTACATATAAAATCTGTCAGTAAACAATGGTAATCGTTTACAATCGTTAAATTAGAAAAAGCTATAAAAGTGAAGAAAGATGGCAAAAAACCATCAGTCCTTGAAAACCTTCCAAAGGGTTAACACCTCAAAACATAGCATTCCTCAAGAGCCTGATTCTTCGACTACGGTGTGGCAAAAAATAAAAATACATTTCTGCTGTCTGTTTTGTGTAATACCATGGAAGACATCTTAACAATTCAGCAAGACGTTTTCTCTGATGAGTCCATCTCACATTACGAGGTTCATGCACATCAACCGTATGCATCATCAACATTCAACAACAACGATGAAATCCGTATTGTAGTGCAACATCGAAATCTCTATTTATTACCAAGTAAGAGTAGTCTTCACATACATGGTCGACTAACAAAGAAAGAAGGAAATGCTGCAACAGTGTCAACAAAATTTATCAACATGGGTATTTGCTACCTGTTTCGAGAAATACGTTATGTTTTAAACGGTGAAGAAAATGATCGTTTAAACAATGTTGGCTTAACATGTGCTGTAAAAAAATACCTATCACAGAGTGTAACACAAACTACTCTACTTGAGAATGCTGGATGGCTGAAAAACACTACCACTGATTCATTGACTGATGAAAATGGATATTTTGATGTATGCATCTCCCTCAATCTATTGAGTGGATTTCCAGAAGATTATCGTCGAATCATACCAAACTGCCAACATCAATTGATAATATCAAGATCTCAAACAGATACAGATGCTATTTTTCAAACAGCTGCTGAAGAATTCAAAATAAATCTCCATAAAATTGAGTGGATGATGCCGTACATTAAAGTTGCAGATAACCAAAATATTCAACTTCGCAATTATCTTGCTGGAAATCCATTAATATCAATGAGCTATCGTACATGGGAGTTGTATGAATATCCATTACTACCATTAACAACTAAACATGTATGGGCAGTCAAAACATCAAATCAACTGGAAAAACCACGCTACGTTGTTTTGGGCTTCCAAACATCACGGAAAAATCAAACAGATAAAAATGCATGTGAATTTGATCATTGTAATATTCGTGATGTGAAATTATACTTGAATTCACAATGCTATCCATATGGAAATTTGAATCTCAATATTGCACAAAACAGTATGCTATATTATATGAAATGTACACAAATTTTCAAACGTCATACTATAGTAAAGAACCTGAACCATTGTTATCAAAAAAAGAATTTATATCAAAAGCACTACTGATCGTTATCGACTGTTCCATGCAGAATGAATCATTAAAGTCAGGACCTGTAGACATTCGTCTAGAGTTTGAGTCAGCAACAGCAATTCCAGATCAGACAGCAGCTTATTGCTTAATCATTAATAATCGCATTGTAAATTATAATCCAATTAGTGGAAATGTACGTAGACTTGTGTAATATATTTTTCTAATGTTCAATAAAAATAACATATAAAAAAAAAGAATATTATTCCATTATTAACCATTCCAATTTAATCTTAAGTAAGTATGTTCTTCGTGGCTCGTTGAGTCAGGAGGTAGGTAGGTTGGTTGATATCTGAATATGTATAAATTGTAGGGTATAGGTTCGAATCCCCGAGCCAACAGAACCATGAAGACCATACTTTTTGTTTTAAAAAATTAAAATTAATAATTATAATAATATATATTGACCAAAAACAAGTTCAAACTTGTTTGTTGACGTCATCGATTTCACTAAAAAGTTCAAAATTCTAGGAAAAACGTAATTATACAGCATTATCCCCACTACTCGAGCTTCACTCGGATTGGTTGAAAACAAGTTCAAACTCGTTAGATGACGTCAATTCCACAGAAAAGCCAAAAATTCTGAGAAAGTGATGTCATCATTTTGATGTAAAAAGTATTTTTAAAATAATTTAGGAGGGGGATTCTGAGAAAAATTATGGGTAGAGAGTGGGAAAATTTCCACGAACAATTCCATGAAAAAATTTTAGAGAAAAATTACGAAAAACAAAATGACCGACTGCCACGAAATGGTCGACTTCCACTTCCCTTTATGAGAAATTCCCGATATCCGACCGGTAAAACAGATCCCCGTATTGCCGATAGCAAAACCCTCAATCTTAATTACCATCGGTCGGTGACTGTTGCTCTGATGGTAACCGATCCTGGAAGCCCCCTTATATCAGTACTCACGTTGTCCCGGATGAATATTTGAACGTAAATATTTTAATTGGTCGAGAAATTTTAAGCTTGGGATTTGAAGTAAATATTTCCCAACCTAATTTTAATATCGATAAATCTAAGGTTATAAACGAATGTAGTAAAGTTGAAATCATAAAATTTGATACCGTTGATACCGATGTTGATAAAGACGATAAATAAGATTAGTTTCAATATTAAAAGAGTATGAAAGTTTTTTTATTACGGGTTTTCCTAGAAATCACGTTAACAGTGGTGAACTTGAAATACGTTTAATTGACCCAAGTATTGCGGTATAGAGAAGACAATGTAGACTTAGTGTAGAAGAAAGACAAATAGTTAGAAAAAGAATTAATGAATTGCTTGAAGCTAATGTTATTCGTCCTAATAATTCACCGTTCGCTAGCCCTATCTCACTAGTTAAAAAGAAAGATGGATCAGACCGTTTATGCGTTGACTTTCGTGAATTAAATAAAAAACACGATAGCAGACAAATTTCCTTTGCCGCTTATTTTAGATCAGATATAGCGACTTAGAAAAGCTTAATTTCATATTAGTTTTGATACGGCCAGCGGTTTCCATCAGATTCCCATACATTCAGAATCTATAGAACGTACGGCATTTGTTACTCCTGATGGCCACTTTTAATTTTTAACAATGCCATTTGGGCTTAAAAACGCTCCTTCTGTTTTCCAAAAAGCAATTTTAAAAGCATTAGGTGAGCTCGCGTATACTTACGTTATAGTTTACCTAGACGATGTATTACTAATTGCGGATACAATAGAGGAAGCGTTTGAAAGACTTCGAATGGTATTAAAAATTCTTATAGATGCAGGATTCTCATTTAATTTTCCAAAATGTTCTTTCCTTTAAACATCTATTTCATATCTCGAGTATGAAATTGAAGATGGAGAAGTTCGTTCAAACCCTCGTAAAATAAATTCTTTACCGTTGTTACCCGCTCCTCGGACAGTTACCTAGCTTAGACAGTTTATTGGCCTTGCGTCTTACTTCCGACGATTTATCTCGAGATTTTCACAAATTATGAAACCTTTATATGCACTCACCTCAGGTAAAAAATATATTGAGTGGACTGAGGGACATGAAAATGCTCGACAAGAATTAATTCGTATTTTAATTAATGAACTCATTTTAATTATTTTTGAACCGGATTATCCCATAGAACTGCTTACCGATGCCAGTTCCGATGGATATGGAGCAATACTTATGCATAAAGTAGATGGTAAAAATAAAGTTATTGAATATTATAGTAAAAGAACAAGTCCAGCCGAATCCAGGCATCATTCCTATGAACTTGAAACTATGGCTGTTGTTAAATCAATAAAACACTTTCAGCATTACTTGCATGGACGAGAATTCACCGTTGTGACTGATTGCAATTCTTTAAAGTCTTCCCAAAATAACATTGACCTTAACGATAGAGTACATAGATGGTGGGCTTATTTGAAGGCTTTTCAATTCGATATAGTTTATAGAGAAGGCAAACGCATGGCTCACGCGTATTTCTTCTCTCGAAATACTTTGCCTGATTTGTCAAAACAAGTTGATAAAATTGAAAAGAAACGTGTAAAACTCGCGGAAATATCGATTGATTGGCTCCTTGCCGAACAACGGCGTGATTCAGAAATTTCGGAAATAGTCACTAAATTACAAAATGATGAGCTATCGGAAGACCTCTCAAAATCTTACGAAATTAAAGCCGGTACGCTTTACCGAAAAATACAAAAAAAAGGTGAAACCTTCTGTTTGCCGATCGTACCTCGAGCCTTTCGGTGGTCCGTTATTAACCACGTACATGAGTCTGTGATGCACTCAAGTTGAGATAAAACACTCGATAAAGTTTATGAATATTACTGGTTTGAGGGTATGTCTAAATATGTACGTAAATTTGTTGACAATTGTATTACTTGTTAACTCTCGAAAACCCACTCAGGTAAAATTCAAGCTGAGTTGCATCCCATCTCCAAGACCCGCATACCTTGGCATACTGTGCATATAGATATTACAGGTAGATTGAGTGGTAAAAATAATACCAAAGAATACGTTATTGTTTTTGTTGATGGTTTTACCAAATATGTCTATTTACATCATACTCGCAAAATTGACAGTCATAGTGTTATCAAAGCTTTAAAGGCTGCAATATTTATTTTTGAAGTCCCAGCTCGTGTGATTGCCGATCAAGGTAGATGTTTTACTGGAAAAGACTTTAAATGTTTTTGTGAATCTTTAAATATTATTTTGCATTTAATAGCTACAGGTACTAGTAGGGCAAATGGTCAAGTAGAGCGTGTGATGAGTACGCTAAAAAATATGTTCACTGCTGTTGAATCTAATAATCGCTCATGGCAAGAGGCCATTGGTGAAGTCCAGTTAGCTTTAAATTCAACCGTGAATCGTGTTACCAAATCTAATGCGTTAGAATTATTAATCGGTAAGAAAGCAAGACCTTATGGATTGTTAGTTGATGACAACAAAAAAGAAATTGATATCTCTAATGTAAGACAACGAGCAGTTGATAGTATAGAAGAGAATGCTAATTATGAGAAAATTAGATTTGATAAAAATAAAGCTAAAGTCAATAGATTTAAAATCGGAGATCATGATTTAATTAGAAATGAAGAACGTCATCAGACGAAACTTGGCAGAAAATTTAGAGGTCCATTTGTGGTAACAGAATTACTTGATAATGACGGATACAAACTAAAATCTTTGAGTGATAATAGGAGTTTTAAGTATAGTCAGGATAAGTTGAGAGAAATGCCTGAGAATCATATTCCTATTGAGTTGGATGTCTGCTCGGACAATGAAAGTTGTGCTGGAGAGACTGTTGATGCGGGTCCTGAAATAGGGACTTAGGTAGAAAGAGAGACCACCAATGATGCGGCGCACTGATGGCTGTAGGTCGTAGACCTAAATTGTGTTTTTATTTTTGATTTTGCACATGCATCATTGTGTAGTCGCAACTACAAACTAAATTAGTGGCTAATGTTAGTTTGATCAGGGCGCGATGGGCAGCTGATGATGTGGCGGGCAGGTAGTTGTGGCAACTACAAGATGTGTTAGATATTGTATGTGGCATACAGGGTAGCCTAGAGATAGTGCAAAGGTCTATTGGTGGAGAAAAAATGAAATGTTGTGTGATAATTGTATGATAAGGAATAATGATTGACGGATTTCGATCTCTTGAGTACTATTCATTAACTCCTTAGTATAATAAATGATTAATAAATTTCTGTTACTGGAAAGGACTTCTGAAAATTTCTTATGTAGCTTACTTATTGTAAAACGTTTTATGATAAGCGAGGTCAGTTAAGATCAAAAACTAAAATACCACTGTAACTCAATGTTTTATATGCACCCGAGGGCGTGTGATTGTCAGAATGGCCGTGTCGGAGAGTAAAGTACAGTGGAGTATTTTCTGACGAAGCGATGAGAATATTCTTCAAGGTGCGTTTTCATGCTGATGCTCGATGCTGGCGTAGACCGTTAAATGAGGTCATATGGTATAATTTCGACTTAAACGTCATCTTAAATTAATGCAACGTCAAAGCTAAACATTGTTTAGCATTCTAAAAATTTTAAATTTCATTGTTTTTTTTCGGCGTTTTGAAGCTTGACGCTCTAATATTTGACGCTGCATTAATTTAAGATGGCGTTCCAGTCAAAATTATACCACGTGACCTCATTTGACGCTCTAAGCCAGCGTCAAGCGTCAGCATGAAAAAGCACCTTTAGGATATTTCTATTTTTAGTAATTTTAGGAAATATACTGTTACTTCAATATTTTGTAAAATAAGATATAACTAAATTATTTTATTGTGGTAGGCTTAGGCCTAGGTAGGCACATGGTTGTCAATGTGATCCCAGGACGATAGGGGTATCATGAAATTAATAAGAAAAAGAGAAATGTGCAGCAGGCAGACTATTTGAGAATAGTTTTTTTGAAAAGACAGTCTTGCTTTGAGATTGAGATCGAACGGACGTCCTGGTGATCGCGAATTCATTATTTCCTAACTCTCGGTCTATCGCAAGATATTATTAATATTGTTTGAATTCTAAATCGAGTTAATCTTGTACGAGTTTGTCCATTCATTTTTGTAATTGATTTTGTTGTAATTGTGAATATGAATTAATTGTAATAATAAAAATGAGTGAATCACAAAATACCGAATCTCCAACAATAACTCCTGCCTCTCTGACATATATATATATATGTCTGACATATATATATATATATATATATATATATATATATATATATATATATATATTGTGACGTGGGGCCTTGACAGACCCGCAGTCACGAGCACAGCCCGACATAATTAATTTTTTTTGGTTATTGTACCTTAATTTCAGAGTTATCTTTATTCGCCGCGATCCAGTCGCCATCTAGAGACTGCCAGGCGAGTACGACGAATCCCGCAGCTCGAAAAGCGCGGCGCCGATAATTATTTACAAATCTATTATTCTGTTAGCCTCTTTTAGAAGTAAACTAGAATTAAGTTAGTATTAAGAGTTTGGTAAGTACCCCGATGAAAGCCACTTACTCACGACGAGTCAACCTGTGACAACGCCGGATTCCACGTCGACCAGCAAACCCAGAGAACCGCCAACAAAAACCAATTTCTCATCAAACCGCTGCTCCAAAAGTTGAGAGACGTGAACATACGATACTGATGCCAATTATTACCAATCAGGACTACGCCGGCATTTGGTTAAGCTTCAGAAAGAGCCACTAGGAGGCGCGTCGATGCCAGAGATACCATCAATTTGAGAAGTTCAAAAATGGTAACAGCGCCAGCTAACGGCCTGCAGGTCGACCCCGTAGCCAGCCAGTGGCTACGGAGAAGAAGAAGAGAGAAAGGAGAAAAGGAAGGGTCTTCGCCGTAACCGCCTGGTAGTGTGCACCTCGTGTTGTTTACTTTTGTCGAACTAACTAATTAATTACATTAAATAACCAAATCGCCGACCGTCAATCGACACATCTTAGACGCATTTGTGATTAACGCCGTGCCGACGTTTTTTTTTTGGTGAGACTTTGGTCGCGAGTTTGGCCAGGATCGACCTGGAGAGGAGCTGCCTCGACGCCACCCGCTCAACACCCACCGACGCCATCCAGACGAGACTGATCCGCAACGTAAGTGGCTTTTGTTGTAAGTGGGATAGCTCGTGGAACCGCTAGTTCTAATATTGTCACAGTATTTTCCTATTTATTAATTTTTTTTTAGTTTTATTGTTATTCAATTATCCGGCGATAAAGGCCAATTGTTATTGCGTTGAGTTCCACGAGTTATCTCCGGGGTACCTCATTACCAAAAACTCCCTGAGTGGTCGACGCCCTTGGGGCTCGATCCAAAATTGTTGGGGTAAAAATTGTCATGATTGTAAAAATTGAGTGAATGCTGCCGCTATTGGCTACCGCGAGCGAGGCGCCGCCGATAGTCGAGCTTCGGTGGTCCCGTCGGGACTAAGGGTAACACAGTTACCGATTGCGGTTGTTGATAGGTAAGTCAGAGCGCCGGTAACTGAGCATCGATCCGCGATCTGATCGATCAATTATCCACCGCTCGGTTAGCATCGAATTGCTGATTGCGACAGTTATATGATTATTATTTTTATTATAATTTAAATAATTACACCGATTCGTATTGGATTATTGTTTCGAAAATTAATTGATGATTCTTTTTTTTTATAATTACACCGATTATTATTTGATTATTGTTCGAACATTAGTTGATTATTATTTTTATTATTTATTTAAATAATTACGCCGAGTATTATTTGATTATTGTTTCAAAAATTATTTGATAATTATTTTTTTTTGATTTAAATAATTACACCGAGTTGTAAAAGGGTAAAATTACCCTTAATCGATAAGTCACCGAATATCGATAATTATTCGACATAGCACTGGCGCGTCTCGATCTTCGGGCCTAAAGGGAGAATAGGAGGGGGTGAGTTTGGGTCAATTATTGCTCTGTGGGAAGGAAGTGGACCGCGGTTTATCCAATGCCCAGTTACTTCTCCTAATTATTTATCAATTGGATCGTTTAATCGACGATTATTAATAGATTAATAGTGAAACATTTGCTAGTTTTGGATTTAGTGATTTTCATGGGGGTTTATACCCGAGGATCACTCAATCGACCTTGCGGGGAAATTTTAATAACTAGAAATAATCCATTAATAAATTAACATCCGAAAATTTCGTTAATTTTATTGTTGTAATTTTTATAACAATTAACTTAGTAAAATTGATTAATTTTTGTCATTGAAAAAAAAAATCGACAATTTTTTATTCGTGGAATTTTGGTCAAGCGTCAGTTTTGTGTCGCAGTAAATTCCAATACCCAAGGTCAAGCAAAAACAGCTAGCGAATGTTCTAACAATTGAAATTGACTATTTCGACTCGTGTCGAATTTTTATAATTGATAAAACAATCAGAAAATTGTTGATAATATTTCATATTAAGAATTAATTACTAAGAATGTTTTATATTAAGAAAATAAGTAATTATTGAAATCAAGATAGATAAGAAAATTATTAAGATTATTTTATAATGAGAATTAATTGTTAAGATTATTATATTTAGAATTTATTATTGAAAATAAGATAGATCGGAAAATTATTAAGTATTAATTGTTAAGAATGTTATAGTAAGAATTTATTATTGAAAAACAATACCGATCGAAAAATTTATTAAGAAGGTTATATTAGGAAATTTTTATCGAAATTATTATATTATAAATTATTTTAACAACTATAATTTAAGTAAATTTTGGGGATTAAGTGCGTAAAGTAATTAAATTAAAATGAATGACACTTGATAATTGTCAGCGTGGATATTAAGTCTAAGTAATCAGTGATATTGAGTCAAGGTCAACACCAAAAAAAGTTTAGTAAGAAATTGGTCATTATATAGGAATTTTCGTTTCACCGATAGCCAATGATTGAGTAAAATAAAAGTAAATTGTAATTAATTTAAAATCATTTTTAAAATAAAAAAATAAATTATTTAAGCGAAGTGTGGGTTATGTGTGTGAAGAATTGAACGGGTTATGCGTGATAGAGAGTGTTAATAGTGTTAAGTTCGGTAGTCCGGTGGACTTAATTTTAAGTGTGGAGTTAGTTTGTTGTTAGTCCGGTGGACTTATAGTTTTAAGTTTAGTTCTAAGACAGGTGTGGGAGACCGTTTGTTCGAAAAAGCCCAATTAGTTCTAAGACAGGTGTGGGAGACCGTTTGTTCGAAAAAGCCCAATTAGTTCTAAGACAGGTGTGGGAGACCGGTTGTTCGAAAAAGCCCAATTAGTTCTAAGACAGGTGTGGGAGACCGTTTGTTCGAAAAAGCCCGTCTAGTCATCGTATCGTCAAATTGGAGGTTCGTTTGTAAATATCGTTTATTTCGCAGTTGTTCTCCGCTTCGTTAGATTATAAGTGTGTGAGTGAGCGCTAAAAATTGTTAAGTTTGGTAAATTTTTATTGTTAATAAAACTGATCAGATTGTTAATTAAATTTTTATTATTTAACAGCACCTTCCTCCACTCTCTCTACCCTAAGATAAGTTTTCTCAGCTCTGGACCGGTTCCAGGAACCGTGATTAAAAATCCTGGTGGCGCCCTGATAATTTTTATTGTTGTTAGTTTTGTTAGTTAATTTTAAAATTGATTAGGGGCCAACCTGAGCAGGTAAAATTGTTACAGAGTATTGTTGATTATTGTTCGAAAATTATTTGAGTATTATTTCTATTATGATTTGAATAATCACAGCGGTTATTATTTGAAGATTGTTCGAGAATTATTTGATTATTATGTTTATTATTATTTAAGTAATTACACCGATTATTATTTGACTATTGGTTGGAAATTCTTTGATTGTTATTTTCAGTATTATTTAAATAATTACGTCGAGTCTTAATTGATTATTGTTTTGAGATTTATTCGATGATTAATTTTATTATTATTTAATTAAGTATACCGATTATTATTTGAACATTTAAAAAAAAAAAAATTATTTGATTATTAGTTTCATGATTATCTAAATAATTACGCCGACTCTTAATGGAAAATTGTTTTGAAATTATTTGAGTATTATTTGTATTATTTAGTTACGTAATTACCGTGATTAGGATTTGGAGTGAGTTTTGGGAATTGCTTGATTATTATTTGAATTATTGAGTTGTTGAGTAAATTGGGTATTACGCGTCTGATTCACATTTCTGTATTTCGACTTATCTCGAACTGATTACTTCACCGCACCGATTATAATTTTGGTTATTTGATAATAAATTATTAGTTGTTTCGACACACCTGGATTATTTCTTTCTAGGAACCCGCCGCCCTGAGTCTAGCTAGTTAGGATTAAGTCGCTCCTGATTTAGGTTGTCGAGGATTGGAACATCCTGAATTGTTCCTGGCGCCCAAAAAAAAAAAAAAAAAAAAAAAAAAAAACCGACCACGACGAAGAAGTACGCCAATTATCTTGGACCTGTTGGCTCGCCGACGTAGCCTAGCCGAATCGGCCATTATATATATATATATATATATATATATATATATATATATATATATATATATATATATATATATATATATATATATATATATATATATATATATATATATAGTAGGGTGCTTTTTTTTTTTTTGCGACTATTTTTTTTTTTTTCGCTCCCATCCCGAAATTTTGTTGGAAATATACCCAAAAAAATTCCCTGAAAGTTTGAGCCCTTAATATTAATATTAAGTACTCCTACACAGCGTGTGAAGATTTCCCATTTGAAATATACGAGAACTTTCATTTTTTTTTTTTTAATTTCTATAGCTCAGTGGCATTTTATAGCATCGCTTTGACCATGGACGGGTTTTTTCAGAATTGAATGCTCTACAAAAGTGTCCATTGTCGCGAAGTCGTAACTCATACTGGTGGGGTAATACGGACCGCCAAACCGAATTTTTCATAGAATTCTTGTTTTTCACTCATTATCTCATAAACAACAAGACATACAGAAAAAATGTAAATGATAATTTTGTAGGAAATTCAATTCTCTACAAAAAGGTCCTTACCACCAAATCACTAAGATCGATATTTTCTGAGATATTAGTCATTGAAGTTTACGTAGCATTGAATTTCCACAAAATGTTGAATCAAACCTTAAAAAATATTGATTTTTTTATTCGTATCATAATTATAATTAGTAATTACTTATTGATTAAGTTGCAAATTCAACGAAAAAAATTTTTAATTGTATTTTTCTGAAGTTTTTTTATTTGTAAATAAATTACTAAGATATCAGGTCTATGTAACTTTGAACTCAATTACATGTATGATCAAATACGATAAATTAAATATTTTACACCATTTTCTTTATGCTGTAAGTTGATTTAGTACACAGTTTATGTTGCGAACGGTGATGCTGTACTGTTTGAAAAACTTTTTGTCGTCCTTCTTCATTGCGGGTGAAAGCTTCATTGAATCTTTGAGTCAGAGCTACTCCTCGCTCAGCAGTATCATTTACAACTTTTAACTTTTTGAATGTTTCAGAACATTTTTGGTACTCAAAATTTGATTCCCATGTATGAAATTCAGAATTTAAAAATTCATATGAAAGGTTAAACTGTTTAAAGATGAAAACTGAATTTGGTGTCACAAAATCACTGATGTTTTTTTCACTGAGTGAAGTAATTGTTTTGTAAGGCTCTGAGTAATGCTTATTCGATTGCTTTACAGCGGGAATACCATTAATTTTTTTCGCAATTTTCAATTTTTCTTCTGGTAATACTGTATTATGAAACAGCGCCAAGCAAGCAAGTTGTTCATGCAAATACCATAGATGTTTAGATAAATTTTCAAGAGCTGCATTAGCGATTTCCGGATGAATTTTTCGATGTTCGATAAGATCTTTTACTAATTGTAAGTCTGAGTTTGGGGCTTTTATCGCATATGGAGCAGTAAACCATATTTTCACGTAAAATAATACAACAAAAACACAAATTTTTCACAAAACATCTGTTTCTTTCGCTGGTACTTTAAACTGCTTACGAAATAAATATATCTTGAAACAATAAAGAGCTTTTGAAAGCCATCTTGCATGGTGACAAGCGCCAGGGGCTTTAAATTGAACTTTATCACCTCCACCACCTAAAAAGATACTGCTTAGTTCCAGTAATTCTTTATAATCGTCTCTTGGATGATGATTCTTATTGAAAAATATGAAAAGAAAGAAAGAAAAAAAAAAAGTGAGAAAACTGTAATCATTATCAGCAACCAATGGGTTTCTTTGATAGTGAATGATAATGTAATTAGTTAAATTTGTAAATAAAGTTAATGAAAAATACACTTTGTAAAATATTCGAGCAAAAAGATATTTGAAATTTATCAATTAAAAACTTATAAGTCCTTAATACACACAAAAATGTGTCAAAAACTAGTTCATCATTTAAATACACAATTATTAATGTAAAATTGAATTAATTCATACCTTTAATTGATTGTCAATAAAATCGAGAATGTCTTTTTTTTTGTCGTTCAAAATGTCGGTAATATGTTCATCATTGGAACCGATTTCATATACTTCTTTATCAATGTTATCCCAATTGTCTCTAAATCGTTTGAAAATAGGTACATTTGGACCATTTGTGGCTGGCCAAGCAACCTCTGCTACATTTCGTAACATCAACTCTGACGTATGATGACGACAAGCAAGGTATAATAAATCACGACCAATTTTTTTCTCTAGTAAAGGACAAGCACCTTTGGTGTCACCTTAAAAAAAAAACATTATCTGTTTTGATTGAAATGGTTGATAAAAATATACACTAGTCACAAAATTTATGGGACATAAAAAAATTCTAAATTTTTGGGGATTTTTCAACGAGCTGTAACTCCGAATAAAATGATCGCAGAGCAAAAACAGAAAACAAGCAAATAGTTGCTCTAAGTGTCTAGTTTTCAGATACGATTATGACAATTTTTTATCACGTTTAAGTCTGAAGAAATCCTAAGGAAACTGTAAAAAAAAAATTTTCCAAATTTTTTCTTGTCTAAAAAAAGGTCTACGGGCTTCAAAAATGTTTTTTCATTCTTTTACTCAAAAGCTCTTTTAGAAAATTTAATGCCCGTTTATTTGACAGAATCAAAAAGCCTGTGAGATGATTTGCCGCGGAGTTATCGTCGTCAAAGCAAAAAAGTTCTTTTTACTTTTGATAAACAATAACTCGGGGAATAATGATCGTATGTGAAATCAAAAAGGGCTTTGAAAACTACACGATATTTTCTATGAAATACAGTGAATTGTTTTTGACGAGAAAATTTTTTCTGAATTGAAAATTTTGACTGAAAAAAAGACAAAAATTTGCATAATTAAAGATATTTGGATAACTTGGTATAACTTTGGATAAAATGGATGAACGAAAAATTTCATGGGTAATTTTTTAACCTTAAATTATCTCCTAAAATCCCTGGAAATTTCAAAGTGCTGTGATTTTTTGTTCCATAGTGTCCCGAAGCTTCAAATTTTTTGTTTTCGCAAAAATCGCCATTGTGAGCAATTTCTCAGTTTTATTTATTTTCTTGAAATTTTTGTTTTTTTTTCAAATTTCTAAAAAAAATCAATCTTTTTGATCGAAAAAATAAAGATTCTTAAGAAAAAAAATTTTTTTTCATTGAGATTTGGATTTTCAATTAAAAAAAAATTTTTTTTTGTCTAAAGCCATTCTCTGAATCTCATAGAAAATATCGTGTAGTTTTTAAAACTCTCCTTCAATTTCTCATACGACCATTATTCCCATAGTTATTAATTATCAAAGTTAAAAAGAACTTCTTTGCTTTGATTGACGATAACTCCGCGGCAAATCATCGCACAGGCTTTCTAATTCTGTCAAATAAAAGGACATTAAATTTTTTGCAAGCGTTTTTGAGTGAAAGAATGGAAAAACATTTTTGAAGCCCGTAGACCTTTTTTTAGACAAGAAAAAATTTGGAAAATTTTTTTTCTTGTAGTTTCCTCAGCATTTCTCCAGACTCAAACGTGATAAAAAATTGTCATGGTCGTATCTAAAAAGTAGACACTTAGAGCTACTATTTGCTTTTTTGTTTTTGCTCTACAATCATTCTATTCGAAGTTACAGCTCGTTGAAAAACACCCAAAAATTTAGACTTCTCATTATATATCCTTTAATTATTATGACTAGCGTAGGTTTGAAAATGTAATTTAACAATCTGACAATTTACCTGTGTTTGAAGCAGTCGTATCGAAACACATTCCTTTAATATTATCGCAAATATTGCGTGTCGTCAGAGCCTGAAATACGGCTGAAGCTTGACTTATACCTGTGCCGTCAGAAAGCAACGGAGCTTCTAAAAATTTTTCGCCACTTATTCCTGAAATGTGTATCGAGAGCCGTTCTGCTTTTGATGTTCCTTGTCCTGTAGGTAGCATTTTTCCATCCCAATGAACTACGCAAGATTCGTCTATTTCTTCTTTTTTAATTGCATCGACAATTTCTTCTCTCTTAGAAATACGTGCATTACGAATAGAAGAATAACTCACATTATATTTATCAATATCTAATCCCAGACTTTCTATAACAGCTGCAATGATAAACATTGCATCTCTATCACTAGTTCCAGTGCGATCTAAAGCTGATACAAGTTCTGGAGTTAAAATATTGATTTTTTTCATTTTACGAGGTACAGGGAGTTTATTCTCAAAATCAGAAGATGTTCGTTTCAACCCACTGGAATTTGATGATAGACTACAAAAACTTGCTGGCATCGAATGTTGCGATAATTTCATGCCTAAAACAATTTTTTCAGAATTAAATAAATAAACTCAATCGATTAAAACATTTTTCAAATTTTATATTCAGCTTCTGTTATTCAGAAGCAAAGATATTCTTTGAATTGAGTTTCCGTCAATTTTCCCCAATAAAAATAAGATAAAATGATATGTATTGTAAATTTATTGGTTACAGTGACTTCAATGTTTTAATAGCGTGGGGATTTTCGACTGCAAAAAAATCGAAAACAAAATTTTTGAAGTTATACTTCTTTTGGCGCGTTAGATTAAATTAAATAAATTTTGATTTATCTCACTTATTCAGATTTACTTGATAGAAATTTTACCAAAAATGATAGACTAATAATTAGAAAAAAAAGTTATGAATCTAGAAACAAATTTTAAAATATTGAAAAATTATATAGAATTCAATTTTCAGAAAATGAGGTTAAGAAAATTAGAATTTTAATGCGAATTAAATTTTACAAGTAAGTAGAAAAAATATGAGTCTAAATTATAAGAAATTGTTTTCGATTATTAAAAAATGATTGATTGTTGAGCTTGATAATTTATAGTTGTATGTGAGAAGAAACTAACCAAATTCGTCTGTATTTTTCTCATTATCTTCATTTGCTATCTCCTGTTCAGTATCAGATTTATTCTGAAAAGTTTCCACCGGCAAGAAAGTAGTAACGGGTGAGTGAAGATTGCTTTTTCCCTTTTGACACTCATTCAGAAATTGTTGCTGCTCTTTTGGCAAATTCTTAACCATTGTGGAATTGGGAATATCGAACAATTTATCTAGTTTTTGGTTAAACTTTTCAACATTCTGTTTTTGTGCTTTCGATCTTTTTTCCCTCTTATGATGTGTCTTCACTTTTATATATTTGGCATAAAATTTTTCCAACTTCGCAAGACTGTGCTGAGGACGTATAGTTGGAATCTTGAAACTAGCCCAAATAGTATTAGTATCGTTAATAACACTAGTAGCACTATTTCGAATAGTTAATTTTAAAGACTGATGTCTATACATAAACAAATTCAGTAAGTCACGATACGAAGGCAGCTTATTATTATTTATTTGGCTTCTTTCAAATCCAGTTAAATAATTCCAAGTTTTATTACCAATTTTTTAACTCATTTTAATGATTGTTAAAGTCGATCTAACCTCAAATTTAACAAAGTATACATACAACGGCGTCACACTGATCAATACACACTAAGCATTGTTCTTACTCTCGCGGGATTAGTACGCGAAAACAAAGAAAGCGCTGCAATTAAAGGGGAAATTTGTTGAACGCATTCAAGGTCAAGTGAAAGCTCAGTAGTACTACTAGAGCAATAAAAATAAACCGCAATTAATCAGTATCACAATACACAGCAACAAAGAAACATCCCATATTCTTCGTAATGATCATACACAATATATTTTTAGCTAGAATTTCATTAAAATTGAATTATTAAATGATAAATTCAAATATTATGGTGTGATTTAAATGAGAAATTTATTTAAGAATAAAAAACTTCAGAAAAATAAAATTAAAAATTTTTTTCGTTGAATTTGGAACTTAATCAATAAGTAATTACTAATTATAATTATGATACGAATGAAAAAATCAATATTTTTTAAGATTTGATTCAACATTTTGTGGAAATTCAATGCTACGTAAACTTCAATGACTAATATCTCAGAAAATATCGATCTTAGTGATTTGGTGGTAAGGACCTTTTTTGTAGAGAATTGAATTTTCTACAAAATTATCATCTACATTTTTTCTGTATGTCTTGTTGTTTATGAGATAATGAGTAAAAAAACAAGAATTCTATGAAAAATTCGGTTTGGTGGTCCGTACTACCCCACCAGTATGAGTTACGACTTCGCGACAATGGACACTTTTGTAGAGCATTCAATTCTGAAAAAAACCCGTCCATGGTCAAAGCGATGCTATGAAATGCCACTGAGCTATAGAAATTAAAAAAAAAAAATGAAAGTTCTCGTATATTTCAAATGGGAAATCTTCACACGCTGTATAGGAGTACTTAATATTAATATTAAGGGCTTTCAGGGAATTTTTTTGGGTGTATTTCCAACAAAATTTCGGGATGGGAGTGAAAAAAAAAATAGTCGCAAAAAAAAGCACCCTATATATATATATATATATATATATATATATATATATATATATATATATATATATATATATATATATATATATATATATTAGGGTGTTTCAAAAAAAGACGAATTTTTTTTTCTTTTGGTGTCTAAAAATTGATAGTATACCTAAAAACAAAAATTTTGGCGCCCATGTGAGCTCTTAATATCAATAGTAAGATTTGCCTGTATCCATTTCTTTATTTTCCATTTAAATAACACGAGAAAAATTTTTTTTAATTTTTTAATTTTTATTACTTTGGAACGGTTCATCGTAACAACAATCTGAGAAATGATATTAGTAGGAAAGTTTACGCTCTACAAAAAACGACTGAAGACCAAAGTTCCTCAGATTAACGGCTTCAAAGATATCCGCGGTCAAAGATAACACTAATAAAAAATTTATAATATTTTCCAATAAAACTCCAAAATAAATATCATATGCTATATTTTTATTATTTTTTATGTTAAATTACTTCAATTCCGTTAATCTGAGACTGTAAACTTTTTTTTTTACTAATTAATTCAATACTTAACTCACGAAATGCACTAATATATAAATATAAACGTTAAAAATATCTTATAAATGATTTTTTGTTCTCTTTTATAACAAATTTATTTTTTATTTTTACTAAATATTAAGAAATTTAATTGAACAATTAATTCTTTATAACAAAAAACTATATTTACAACTTGTTACAACAATTTTTCAACTTGAAAATATTACAGTTTTATAAAATTACTTCTATTGCAATTAGGATATTGTTTTCTATGTTCTGTCACTACTTGCAACAAATATTGAAGCTGTTCTTCATTTTTCGTTAAGCATCGATTATACTGCTCTATCAATGCCACGCCCCGTTCTGCTACATCATTCACAACTTGAAGTTTCCCGAAATACTCCAAGTTTTCTAAGAAATTCGGATTCTGAGGCCACAAAGTAACATCCTCATCAATGAACTCATACGACAAATCAAACGATTCAAATATATTAATCGATCTCATAGACACAAATTGACTAAGATCTTTATTTAATAATGACTCTAAATTTTTCTTATCTATTATAAAGCGATTTGTTGTAGTTTCATTGGCTTCACAGTTTTTAAGAGCATGAACTATTCTTTTTTTTGTTCCAATTGAAACATTTTTATCAAAGAGAGATAAAACAGACAGCTCGTTGTTTAAATACCACAAGTGATCGGCTAATTTTTGTGAACATGTCTGTGAAAGACTATTATTAAATCTTTCATATGAAATTAATTCTTTAATCAAAGTTAAATCATTATTAGGTGCTGTTATAGCACACGGCGCAGTGAACCAAGCTTTTAAATAGAATATTATGATAAATAAACAAAGTTCTCGTAATCCATCTATTTCCGATTTAGTAAGATGAAATTCATTTCTGAATAAAAAAATTTTTAAACTATATATTGCTTTAGCCATCCACCTTGCATGATGGACCGGTCCAGGATGCTTAAATGTAATATTTGTGGTAGTAGTACCCAAAAATATTAATGATAATTCCAGAAGTTCACGGTAATCGTCTCGACAATGATCCATCTACAAAAAAAGTTATAAGTCAAAATGAAATTGATTATATCGCAATTTCAAAGTTGAGAAGACTAATTATTATTAACTGATGTGAGGTAAAAATTGTAAAATATTTTACTAACGCAATTTTAATCGTTAAAGATGATTGAAAGTATAACAGTCATGTGAAACTGATTTTCAATATTTTTAATCACGACGGCAAGTTAATTAATCAGAGTAAAATTGATAATTGAGGAGCTTATTTTCAAAAGGGTATCTTTTGATTTTTGATTAATCGAGACAAAAAACTAGTTATCTTCAATTATAAATATTTGTAATGAACTTTTTTTAATTTAGCTATAAAGTACAATCGGTTATGAAGCTGCAATTCGATTTTCATTTATAAATGTTCATAATTCTCAAAGTAATTAGTATTTAAAAGTTCAGAAAACTGGTATTTTAAAATATGAAAAGATACCCTTTTGAAAATCAGCTCCTCAATTATACTGAACTTTATACATTTTTCTTTTCCACTTTCACGTCAGTTAATAATTCTTCAGCGCTGGATTAAAAAATTTTACTTCTATTTGATTATTAACGAATTTCAAAATCTCATCTTTGATTGGTGTTATTACTTCCAAAACTTTTTGTCACAAATACCAGCCGTAAAGTTTGATTGGTCAATTTCATCCCACTTCTTTTTAAATCTCTGATAAATTGGAACGTTTGGGCCAGACGAAGCAGGCCAGTATACTTCAAATGCACTTCGAAGAACAATTTCAAAAATATGGTGTCGGCATGGCAAGTACAACAGTTTTCTACTAAGAGCCTTTTCTACTAATACACACGCACCATTTCTGATTCCTGAAAAAATAAAATGAGAATTGCTAGTGAAGTATCGATTTTTTAGGGTAGTACGGAGAAATCTTTTCAATTTGAAAAAAAAAAAATAACTCATAACTTGGAAATTAATGGTTAATACTAAAAATCTCATTTGATTTAGCATTTAAACATTACGGTAATTAACCATATTATATTTTTTTTATTAATAAATTATTTACCCGTATTTGACGCCGTAGTATCAGAACACAATGCTTTGATGTTATCAGTATTAATATCCCATTGTTTTACTGTTTTAATAATAGCCGAAGCTTGGTTTTGTCCAGTCCCAGATTCTAGTTTAGGAACTCCTAACAGTTGAAATTTACCTGATGATGATAAAATAATCGGAAGCCGGTCAACTTGTTCTGTACCTGTAATATCTGATAACAGTTTTCCATCAAAATGTAGTACATAATTGTCAGTTTCCAGATTAGTCTTCAGATTTAACGCCGCTTCTTTCCGGAATTTTTCCCTTACTCGGTGAATAGTCACATGACAAAAGTTTACGCTTGCACAATCAATGTTCAAGCTAGATAATAAAGGAGCAATAATGTAAGTCGCCATCCTACTAGTCACGTCAGCTCTATCCAAAACCGCAGCAAGTTCTGGTGTCATTATATCAATTTTTGGAACTTGTTGTTTTGGCATTTCATCTTCATAATCAGAGATTATACGAGAAGTATTACTTTCCAAAGATTTCTGGGATAATTGAGATGGATGACTTGATATTTTATGATTAGCAACATCATCAGTCTCAACTGCACAATAATAGTTGACATTGTCGTTATCAAACTCTCCGACATTATTATTACTATCATTACCATTATTATTACAGTTTTTATCATTGCTATCAATGTTCTCTTCACTATTATTATCAGTATTATTGTTATTATTATCATAATTGCTGATATCAACATCCATGTCTTCGACATCTTCTAAAATTGGTTGAGAATTATATGAAATAAAACCACGTCGACTGGAAGATTTTTGTCCCAAATAAAATAATCTTTTTTCTTTGTCCAGTATATTTAAAACATCCGCATGAGCTACATCAAATAGTTTATTTAATTCATCCTGAAAAACGGATTCCTTTTTTTTTTTGAGACTTTGACTTTTTCATTTTACGGTTTTTTTGTAAATTCTTCCATCGATTGTGATTTGAGATTAGTTTCAAAAAATCAGATCTTTTCTCTCTTGTCGGGATTTGTGCCGAACACCAAATTTCAAAAACTTTGTTGATAGTGATTGATATACTTTCTTTAACTGAAAAATTTTTCGTATCAAGATAATAAAATAAAAGCGACATAACCTCTTTCAGAGAGAGTAATTTTTTTCCAACTAATTCACTTAACACATCACCAATCAAGTACACTGTTTTCACCATTATGGTCACAAAATTTATAACTAATACATTTCAACTAATTAAATTAATAATATAACGGATTGAAAAAACAGTCAGTATCAATGAACAAAGACAATGACGAGAAGATATAGTAAAGCGTTGAGAGCAAAGCAACTAAATGAAGTTAGTACCGAACAACCAGGCTTACCAACACAGAGCTTATTAGCTACAACACTCAAATTAAATGAGTATAATACTCTGTACCAACAGAGCTAAATAATGCTTTGTTGATATTTCTCAAATAAAAAACATTTGATCAAGTTTTATAGTAGATTTAATTGATTTAACGTATTTACAGAATTTTCATATTATTTTGAATAATATGCAATGATGAGTGTTTCATGAGTTTGTGTAATAAGAAACTTTACATTTTCCTCTTACAAAAATTTATAAATTTTCTAAAATATAAAATAAATTTGTTATAAGAAAGACCAAAAAATCATTTATGTGACATTTTTAACGTTTATATTTATATATTAGTGCATTTCGTGAGTTAAGTATTGAATTAATTAGTAAAAAAAAAAAGTTTACAGTCTCAGGTTAACGGAATTAAAGTAATTTAACATAAAATATAATAAAAATATAGCATATGATATTTTTTTTGTAGTTTTATTGGAAAATATTATAAATTTTTTATTAGTGTTATCTTTGACCGCGGATATCTTTGAAGCCGTTAATCTGAGGAACTTTGGTCTTCAAACGTTTTTTGTAGAGCGTAAAATTTCTTACTAATATCATTTTTCAGATTGTTGTTACGATGAACCGTTCCAAAGTAATAAAAATTAAAAAGTTTTTCCCGTGTTATTTAAATGGAAAATAAAGAAATGGATACAGGCAAATCTTACTATTGATATTAAGAGCTCACATGGGCGCCAAAATTTTTGTTTTTAGGTATACTATCAATTTTTAGACACCAAAAGAAAAAAAAAATTCGTCTTTTTTTGAAACATCCTAATATATATATATATATATATATATATATATATATATATATATATATATATATATATATATATATATATATATATAATATATAGATAAAATCTTAAGTTCCAAAGATAGCTTCTGAAAGCTGTAAATTTCGTAGCAATCTTTCATTTATCGTGAAAAGATCATCTCAAAACAGATTTAATAAAATTCCACTTCCGATAAGGATCGCGGGGGTGGATGTTAAAATCTGAAGTTTTAATTTCCAAACTGTAATTTCTACAGATTCCAAATCTAGTAAGAATTTTTAAGTATCATGTCAAGTTCAACTGAGAATGAATTTTCTTGTATTCTAACCCCTAAAGGAATCGCGAGGGTGTGAATAATGAAAATCTCTCATTTTCAAACAAAAGTTTTCAGGTACTTAAAGTTTTGTTAGAACCTTTTATTTATAATGTAGAAATCATTTCAAATGGGACCTTACAAAAGTCCTCCCTAGCATAAGAGTGCGGGAGTAATAATTGTCAAAAAGTTGACCTTCTTTGAATACAGTTGTTACAGATATAAAATTTACTAGAATTATCAATAATAGCTAAATTCGTCGCTCTTTAAGCTAGGTTGATTTCAACTTCACTTATGAGACCTGCAATTACTTTAACTGAAACTTTTAACGCTAATTTCAAATTTGTTCTTCATTCGTGTGTGATTATCCTATGAATTTCTATCAATTGTTGTAAGGCCTTATTTCAATTGTAAAAGGATTGTACAAATATATAATTTTATGAAGTAAATTTTTGTATTCAAATTTTGGTTTCTTTTAGCAATCTCTTACGACCCTCTAGAATTACTCTATGTTCTGGACCAGTTTTGGATACTGAGTCTAAAAATCCAGTGGCACCCTAAATAAATAATAGGGGCGACTAAAAAGCAAACGGCATACTGTACTACAGTGTTTGTAAATGTAAATATTAGTTGAATAATTTATCTTATCTCCTCTACAAAATCTACTTTTTATCTCTTGTGTGGCGAAATGGCGCTTTTTTATTCAATTTGTAACAGGGTAAAATTACCCTCAATCGATAAGTCACCGGATATCGATAATTATTCGACATAGCACTGGCGCGTCTCGATCTTCGGGCCTAAACGGAGAATAGGAGGGGGTGAGTTTGGGTTAAAATAGGTGAGCCGTGCAGTGGAAAAGGGAGAAGTAGTGTGACCGCCAGACTGAGTGCCACGGAAATCAAGAAGGACCGTTCCCGAGAGTAGTGACGAGACGAAGGAAGCCAACTACAACTAGGACTTCATCCTCAACGAGTAAGGTAGATCATCGTTTTGTTCGTCAAGGTATCAATTATTACTCTGTGGGAGAGAAGTGGACCGCGGTTTACCGAATGCCCAGTTACTTCTCCTATTTAATTATTATGGATCGTTTAATGGACGATTATTAATAGATTAATTGTGGAACATTTGCTAGTTCTGGATTTAGTGATTATCATGGGGGCTTATACCCGAAAATCTCTCAATCGACCTTGCGGGAAAATTTAATAACTAAAAATTATCAATTAATTAATTAACATCCGAAAATTTCGTTAATTTTATTGTAATTTTTATAACAATTAACATAGTAAAATTGATTGATTTTTGTCATTGAAAAAAATCGATAAATTTTTATTCGTGGAATTTTGGTCAAGTGTCAATTTTTGTGTCGCAGTAAATTCCAATACCCAAGGTCAAGCAAAACAGCTAGCGAATATTCTAGCAAATAAAATTTGAATATTTCGACTTGTGTCGAATTTTTTATAATAGATAAAACTAATAGCAAATTATTGATAATATTTTATATTAAGAATTAATTAGTAAGAATATTTTATATTAGGAAAATTATTAATTGAAAATAATATAGATTGGAAAATTATTAAGAATATTATATTAGGAATCATTTATTGAAAATATTTTATTGTAAAACTAATTATTTTATATCACGTGGAAATTTAGTAATTTTTGGGGATTAAGTCCGTGAAGTAGTCAAATTAAAATTACTGAAACTTGATAATTATCGGCGTGGACATTAAGTCCAAGAAATCGGTCATTGAGTCAAAAATTGTCACAGTAAAAACTTAGTCAGAATTAATTAATAAAACTTGTGTTAATAATTTTGAAGTGATTGTAAAGATTTATATTGTGATTAATTTATTTAACAAAAGCTAATTCAAGGTATTAAGCCTCTCATTCGAAATAATAACTTAGGAATTTTAATCCATCTAATATTTCAACGGAATTAAAATTAACAATTGGAATTTGAGAATGGTAATAGTTAGAAATTGGTTGTCAATTGAATATTGTTTGTCGTTTTAGTAAATTACTAATGATTGAATAATTTAATTTAAAATATTTAATTAAAATTAGTTACAGTCAATTTTTATTAAAATAAAATTTATAAAATAAAAATCAAGTAAAGTGAAGTCAGCAGTGTGAGTGTGAGACAAGTGTGGGTTATGTGTGAGTTTCAGAGTGATTAGGTCTATGTTTCGTCACTGGGCCGTTACTGCTGTAGCTGGAGTGGGTCATGAGAGTGTGCTGCAGAACATCTAGGTCTATGTTTCGTCGCTGGGCTGTTGTTCTGTAGTAAAGTGTGTATAAGCTGCAGGAGTATCTAGGTTTATGTTTCGTCGCTGGGCTGTTACTCCTGTGAGCCGAGTTAACGAGCCCGGTATATGATTCGTCTCTGTGCGGGTGATTGTAGGTTTAGAAATCGGGTAGACGCCGGGAGGGGCCCGTCACGTGTAGACGCCGGGAGGGGCACGTGTTAGAAATCGACGGGTAGACGCCGGGAGGGGCTCGTCGAGATTAAGATATTGTTAAGTGTGGTTAGTGTGTACGTGAGTGAATTTTGTTAACTAGTTTTAAGTCAAACTTTGTTAAGTTTGTTAATTTTTTATTGTTAATAAATATCGATCGATCTTGTTAATTAATTATTTATTATTCAACAGCACCTTCCTCCACTCTCTCTATCCTAAGATTAAGTTTTCTCAGCTCTGGACCGGTTCCAGGAACCGTGATTAAAAGTCCTGGTGGCACCCTGATAATTGTATTGTTGTTAGTTTTGTTTATTCATTTATAAAATTGATTAGGGGCCAACCTGAGTAGGTAAAACTGTTACAAATTGAACGCTTGATTTTTGGATAATCACGAAAAGCCCTTTTTTTTTCTTTCCTCACTCATGCAGAAAATGAAAAATGACAGCATTTTTAATTTGTTTATGCATTTTTATTGATCAAACTATCTGATTCGCTACTGATTCAGAAAATTCAACAGATATTTTTAAAAATCCTGAGTGTCGACATTTGTTAACGAAATTTAATGCCCTGCGGGGATAAGTTGATAAAAACTTTTCGTTTTAAACGGTTTAAGAATTATAACGGTTTTGATAAAAAGAAAAAAAAATTGGTTCAACGGTTGACCCCTCTGGCCATTTCAGCCACATCTCGTTAATTTGAAATGCATAGTATTCAAACTGTGAACTCACATGACTCCTTTGACCTTTTCATCTCAAATCACTGCAAACTATTTGGCAACCTAGCAACACATTTGGTTACATTAACATAAAATTGTCTTTTTATGAATTTCCTACACGGAAAAAAGTAAACTGTAAAATTCACTCGGATTCCGGTTACTTTTTACATTTTTAAACTGTACAGTGGACATCGGGGTGGCAAAAATGTAAATATTACAAATCTAAATGTAGAAAGTATAATAGCCACAATTTAGAATTTAATATCCAAAATAAGTGATTAGTAGCGGTCACTATAGTAAATAACGACTCTTTCACCTTTAAAAATTACAGTTTCAAACAGTAAAAATTGCCGTTTCAATGTGTAGTCTATACTATCGTACCGAGTAAATTGTGCCTATGACTATAGTAAATAACAACAGTGGTTTTATGAATTTTACAGTTTCAAACAGTAAAAATCGCTATGTTGATATGTATTTTATAATATCACGCCAAGTAATTTTTAACAATAATAATAGTAAATAACAACCCTGACTACTTAAATTTTATAGTTTTAAATATTATTTTCGGATATAATTTATTAAATTTGCTATTGGGATTAACAAAAAAATTAACAATAAAAAAAAACTATAAATAAACAAATTTTTTTTACTTTGTCTTTTTTTTGTTTTTTTTTTTGTTTAATTAATAATTTTTTTTTTTTTACTTTTTTTATTTTCGCAGTTTTTAGAGGAGCTGGAGGAGGGGATAAGATTTCAATCACATTCGCATTCATTCATTGTGAAGAAGTTTTACGCTTGCCTTCAAAATAAATTCAGAAAAATATTACCCTAACCGAGTTTCGAATAGTAACCTTAACGCACGCGAGACTATCACCTAACCGCAACGCTATATGAACGTTGGAGGAACATTTTTGTCAGGAGTTTTATTAACCACGTATTTCTGGCTATCTTGGCAGTGTTAGTGTCGGCGTTGTCCAACACGTGTTAAAAAAATCATGCGCATTGGCAAAAAAGATACTCGAGTTGCGTTATGAGCCCTCCTTGTGTCTCTCTCTTATTAACGCGTGTCTGGCTAAAAAACAAAGAAAACAAGCCGGACTCACAACGCGGTTCGACTGTAGTATATGCTAATGCTCTGCAAGAGCACTAACTTTACAAATGAAGAGAAGGCGAAGGTCCTACACTCTGGGAGAATTTAACGTTTGAAACAGTAAAAATTCTACTTTTAAAATGTATATTTTACCCGTCCAAGCACATCAATAATTACAGTTTCATCTTTAGCGTTGCGTTTAAAATTTACCATTTTACTTTGTGAATATTGACGTTGCTTTTATAGAAATTTACTAACTGTAGTTTATATTTTTTCCATATCATACGATCATTTTTTACATACCAAATTATAAGTATCAAAGTCAAAGTTCTTACTAATTATACTTTAACATTCTCGACTTTCACATAGCGAATATTACTGTTTGAAATAGTATTATTTAGCGTGTAAACAATAAATTGTAGCATTTGAATAATAAATATTACATAGTGACTAGTAAAATCACGATTTTACTGTTTGAAATAGTGATTTTTATCAGTTGATCATTACTTATTACAACTCGACTATTATTTATTACAGTCTACTTTTTTCCGTGTAACTCTTACTTCAATCAATAATTGACAGATAAAATTTATGCTTTCAGGTCTTGAAAGTAAAGTAATCGAGAAAGATAATGATACAGAAGTAAATTTCCAGCATGACGATCCATAACTTCTCAAAAAAAAAAAAAATGTTTTTTTTGGATATTCTCTTCATTAATTATTCATAATGGAACAATTTTTGACATCACCATTGAGAAAAGAAGAAAATAAACTTAATATGTTCATACAGTTAAGAATAATATGAACCTTAAAATAAATTTGATGGATTTTATTTCATCTAAGTGAATTGAAGTTTATGAATTTTTCATTGCTCAACTCGTCAATAAACTAAACGATTAACGTTTCAAATTTTTTGTGTATTATAATAATTATATAAAGCATTAATTTAACTTTTCAACATTGTATCATGCTCTACAAAAGGTTATTTAACTTTTTTAATTTTGTTAAACGTAAGTACAATTCTTGTCTAATTATAAAAATCATATTGACGATATCTATATTTAGTAATGTCGCTGTATCATAGATACCTACAGTTTTTTCTTTATGCGTAAAAATAACAATGAAAATATTCAAGTCTGCCAGAGTTTTAGTGCAAGCATCAGATATTACACTAGTCTAACCTTTAATTTCGTTAGAACAGCATTTAGTTCAAGTGAATTCTGATTCTTGTTTATAGTCTACGTTGATCTTCATTTAGTCTCTCATGGGTTCCGAGTATCAAGAAAATGTGTTAACGTCTATTTTAATAAAGCGTCATCAATCCACTCAACAAATAACTTCATCTGACACACTTAAATATAAGTCCATGGGAATACAATTAACATTCACTCTATGATTATTTTCCACACACGTAGATTATAAAATTACAAGTCTAATCTCAATCATATTCCAATCTCAATTCTAAATATTACTCTTATTAGCAGAATTAAAATTATATAATTACTCCAGAATAATGACATTAAATTTTCTAATAAGTTATGGAGTATTGCTAACTGAAATTCATTAATAATGTTCTCGAGTGTTATTTCACAAAAATTTTGTGAAAATTCTATCAAATGTTAATCCTTTCCCGGCTTGGAGTATAGATGAATCTAGGTATGAGTCACGTGGGAAAAGAGCTCATAAAAATTCGTTGTAAGGCTGTATGGGTGAGAGTTTAGTTCTGGTAGGTTGGACAAGCACCACCGTCTACCATTTGTACGGCTCCTTCTCTAGAAAATAGACTATAGTTCTTTTTCTTTAAGCAGAAGCTGTACGATACTATGTAAGAGTACCCGAATAAAGAAATATGTATGTCAAAAGTATATGTCACATATATAATATATATTTATTTAGTTTATTTATTTATTGCCAGGACAATATACATGCATACATATAAAGCGGCATGATGGCCGAGCAGACTAAGTCATTATCCCGGTATTTCGGTCGCACATTATGCCGTAAGGCGAGGGTTCGAACCCCGACGGTTGTTAGAATAGTTTCAACACCAACCGTCGGGGGTCGCTCCGGTAGCCGAACTGTACTGGTATGGGTTTTCTTTGTGGTTTCCCCATCACCACTATTCCACCAACCGATCGAAAGGGGTGAAGAATAGGGTAAATGCAGTACAGAAAATAAAAGTCGGTCCACAGCAGCATGGAGAATAAAAGAAAGATATGTGCAAAAATTTGAAAGTGAGAACAGATGTGGATTATAATATAGTGAGACAATTTGAAAGTAAGAACAGATATGTGATTATAACAATTTGAATGCAGGAAAAGGAAAGAAATTTGAAAATGTTAGTGAGACGGATGCGCTGGGGTCCAATGAGTACAATGTACCCATAAAAGACGGCAGCACAGTCGATGAGCAACGGCTGCCATCAACTCGGCCTTGTGAAAATATGCCCATCTATAAAAGTAAAAAGTAGATTATTATTATTATTACATACATACATATATATAATACTCAAACACATATATAGTATGCACCTATAGTAATGAAAATTAATCATCTGTGCATAGGCCTGGTTTAGCATCAACTTAAGTATATTACATTTAAAATTATGTCCTACAGAGGCCGCGCCGAGCAATTAATTAGTGATCTAAATTTTTATGCAAATAAGAATTGATATGAAAATAAAAATAAGGCGGAAATAGAATTAATTATTAAACAAAGATTATTACTATTAAATCTATTCAAGAAATATTTTACGCAATATCAAATGATACATTACAGGGAAAGGATTAAGGAAGATATCGGCAACGGGCATAAAGTTTTATCAAAAGAAAATCAAATAAAATAAACCAAGAGTTGATTATAGCCAAATACCAAATTTCTACGAGGGCTACGTAATTCTTACTTATGAAGTGTAATGTAACTATCCTCGGAATTTTTCTGAGCTTTTATACTAATTTCATATCTTATAATTCAATTAAGTAATTTACCAATTTTAATTATCGCTCTCAACAATATAACTTCGATAATAATGATAAGTGTTCCAATGAAACTGGATGAGATGAGAAGCGAAACATCAACGCAGTTTAGCTCGCTAGGAGAAAATTTGTTATACAAAATCGAGGCATCTCGAGCTGATACTGTAAGGCAATTTCAAACAATATTAGATAACCTTACCGAAGAAAACTTCCAGCTAAAAGAATCCATCGGATCTTTAGAAGCCCGTGTTAGTACTCTTGAATCATCCTCGTCTGCCTCCTCAGAAATCTGCAACAGAAATCCTCAAGCTCTGCACAATGAGCTCATCTCTGCCTCAATCAATGCTGTTGAAAAACACTTGAAAAAGAACAACATTATTGTTGAAGGCTTGAAGATGGCACCTGGCAACCAACGTGACATTTTAAACAACTTCCTACAGTCGAATCTTGGTGTCTCTAACTCTGTCGTCAACGCGACAATAATTGGTAAAAACAATGATACTATTAAAGCAACGTTAAGCGACAGCTCAGTAAAAAAAAAAACAATTATGGCCGAGAAATCTATTTTAAAACCACCGGTATATGTAAACCATGACTTAACCCCCCAGGAAAGCCTCATCGCTAAAAAATTGAGAGACAAAGCCCGCAGATTAAAGCTTTCAAATAAACTGGTCAAGGTTGGCTACCAAAAGATAAGGTGGACAACATTAGCTATACATTTGACCCCCATCTAAATTCCATCGTTCAATTAAAGCCTAAGGCTGCCTACTGGAAACCTTCAATTAATTTTAAAAATGCCTCTAACTCTCTCCAAATAACCTTGAATGATATTCGAGACTCAGCCAATTTTGATATTTTACTTATTGGAGGAGATTTTAATGCCCGTGTCGGTCTAATCCAACATTCCGAACCTCTTATGCTTGCAAATTCACCTCTAGTTAAGGAGGGCATCTCACAGGATAACTTCACTAATGAAAAAGGTCTACTTCTGAACGAGTTGATGGAAGAAAATGGTTTTATTTTATTAAACGGCAGAAAACCCGGGGACATACCAGCCAATTTCACCTTCGGCAACGCATTGGGTAAAAGTACTATTGACCTGGTATGGATCCATTTCATAGGCTTAGACTACACCAGCAACCTTACCGTCAACCATATTATTACACAATCAGACCATTTCCCGGTGACTCTCTCTCTTAAACTACTGTCCGCCATAGTACCTTTTCCTACACCGGGGTCTTTCCTACCTCAGCTCAGATGGAACCCAAGCCAACTTTACTCTTTCCGTACGATGATGCAATGGAACCCTTCAGTGGGCCAGGACTTAGTTTCTACTTCTGTCAGAGATCTATAGAAAACTTTAGAAAATGAAATTTTTCAATCAGCTCAAACACTAGAAATGTTTCATATCTCTAAATCAGGCTCTAGGTCGTCCAGTGCCATGTGGTATGGTAACGAATGTAAAAATCACAAGCGTCTGGTCTTAATTAAGGTATCTACACTTTTATAAAAAAGAAGGCCCCACTTCGCTATTGTAGAACTATATTTACGCAGCTAAGAGACTTTATTTCGCATTAATAAGGCGCAAGAAATCTATATATCAGAACTCGATCTCTACACTCTTTGCAAATATAAGGAATCCCTTAGACTTTTGGCGTGCAGTCAAATTAGCTAAGCCACGCACTAATAACGATTCCACCATCTTACTATCAGACTGAGTGGATTTCTATGAGAATATTTACCCACCCCGCAACCCTTCCTGCGCCCTTTTTCATGTGTCATATCCCACAAATTCTGTCTCAAGAACTCTTTCTTATAAGGAGCTCCAGCGTAGTCTAAGCAAGGCTAAAAGTGGCAAAGCACCTGGTATTAATGACATTTCCAACGACTTCTTGAAGGCTCTTCCAGTGAATTGGAAGCTAGATTTACTCGCACTCTTTAATAAGATTCTAGACACCGGGGATGTACCGCAAGACTGGTCCAAGGTATGCATTTTTATGTTGTACAAAAAGGTGACCCAGAAGACCTATGCAACTACCGGGGTATCGCTTTGGTAGATTGTATAGTAAACATTTTTACCAGCATCATCAATGAACGGCTGAGGTTTTGAGCTGAAGATAATGGCATACTTCCCGAAGAAAAAGCCGGTTTTCGTAAATCTAGGAGCTGCGATGACAACATCTTCACTCTCCAATCAATTCTTCAATTATCTCTTAGACACAAGGGTGCTCTCGTTCTGGCCCTGTTAATCGACTTTAAACGGGCCTTTAACACCGTTCCTCATGACAAACTTTGGAGTAAGCTTGCAGCTATTGGTATTTGTCCTAAGCTTATTAATATTCTCATAAAATTCTATTCCGCCATCAAGTTGTTTATCAAATCTAATAATATCCTCTCGAACCGATTGAGGTTACTGAAGGAGTACTACAAGGAAAAATTCTGAGCCCGCTTCTCTTCCTCTTTTACATCAGTGACATAGTGTCTTTTTTTGAAAGCCGTGAATGCAAAGGTCTAAACTTAAACGGAGTTACTGAAATCATGCTCCTTGGATTTGCTGACGATACAACGACAGTTACATATTGTAAGATAATTGTCTTAACATTAAATATTTATTTGCCGGGACCAGGTGTTAAAAGATGGAGGAGGCACATTCGTGGTTATAATGGTATTTATTCTAAAATTAATCACAGGCATGGCTTTGGTTGTACAGAGTTTGAATAGTTCACAAATATTGAGCACTTTGAACATAGTTATGATCTTGAATTATCACATTAATTCATGATTACGCGTTGATTGAGTTTAATTGAGTTGTATTAATTAATGCATATTAATTAGACTGAGCATGAGTTGTAGAAAGTTGATCTTCAATTGAACTGTTAATTAATTTACAATGTAATTAACACTAGCAATTATGAGCGAGAAATATGAGCAATGTTGTAGAATTAGGTCACCAGACGATTAATCAATTACACTTAATTAATAGTCATAGTGTGAGCGTATAAATTGGATTGACTGAGTGTAATGATTGATAGAGTGAATGAATGCAAGTGTAGTGAGAGCTTGAGCTTGAGTCTGTAGAGTTCACAGTAATGATTAATTGGATGAGCTGTATAAATTAGAGTCACTGGATTATTAATCAATTAACAACATAATTAACTCTCACAGTGTGAGCGAATGAGCCTTAAAACTAACGAGCTCAATTGAGTACTTGAGTCTCGGGATACGAGATAGAACACACAACGTTGAACACGGAATGGCGACAGGCCCAAGAGCTGGTGGCAGTCACCCCCAATCTCCACCAAGCAACATCTGCAATGCGGCATTTGATTTTGCCGCATGATGACGAATTTCTATTGACAATTGTAATATTATCGTTGCTAGGTAGAAGTGTAGGTGACTGTTGTACATGTGTATGAGAGAGAGCGACACATGAGTAGCCATGTGACAATGAGTAGGAGGGAGAGGGAGCATGTGGGTATGGATTGTGATAAAGTGATCTCAGATGATTTACAATAAATACTTAATTGTACCTGAGTTGCCAATGATTGCTGGTGAATAAGATGAGTAGCGATGCTGTAGTTGGCTTCAGTAAAGCTGAGTGGATGAGCTTGATGATTTCGTAAATACACAAAAATGCACTGGTCACGGTAAATGCGTGTGTACGCCGTACAATTAGCACGTGTTATGAGGAGTATGGCCGCTTGCCGGTGGGCCAGTTGTGTTGAGGTAGAACACCCGAGGGCGCTTGTGTAGCGGCGCCTCGGTGCTACCAGTTTGTTGCGGGAGGTTTGAATGATTCCGCAACACATATTCAGCCTATAATCTTGCTAAAATCTTGAAAGTTCTTGAAAAATACTGCGATACAAAGAATCTTGTTGTAAATATTAAAAAAACAAAAATTCTAGCTTGTAAAGCCTCTGGAAGGCCCAGCTGCAAGCTGTGTACTTTTTTTTACGAAGGCCTGAACATTGAAATTGTTAAATTGTACGTCTATCTGGGCATTTCGTTTTCCTCTTTCACTTCAGGGTGCCTAGCAGCTGAAGCAGCGACTAAAAAAGCGAAAATTGCTATAGGTGCAGTCTTGGCCATTCTAGCTCGCCTCAAATCTGACATCTGGCCAAGCAAATTGAAGTTATTTAGCAGTTTGGTTAAAGCTACACTCCTTTACCGAGCACACATATGGGCTTTGCATCCAAACATATTGGAAAAACTTGAATCAGCGCATTTATATTTCTTCAAGAAACTTCTTACGCTCCCAAGGTGTACTCCCAACTATGCACTGAGGCTGCAAATTGGTATAAATCATACCTGCACGGAGGTTGTCAAGAAAGCAATAGACTGGGTAATCTGAATCCTTAAGATGCCGGACTCTCGCCTACCAAAAAAGTGCCTTCTTAGACTTGCACAAACACAAATACACGATCGGGAAAAATTTAATTGGATTTTACGCTTTAAGACTCTCCTTAGGCCGATCAACGAAGATGGAATGCTTGATAACCTATCTCTTCCCATATGGCTGAGTTGACGAGATACGATCCTACGAAAATATCGCGACTACTAAAAGAATCTAGACATCAATAGATACAACCAGTCGAATATGCTACAATTTATCCTTGCTAATCACTTAACTCCAGCTCGTTTATTGCTAATTAATGCACACCACTTAGTAAAAAACTTAAGATTCAGCTCAAACTAGCTTGTGCTCTGGCATTCAACTTAACCCTTAACGGCATAACACATAGATTTAAACCTGACTAGATATGTATTCAATGTCATCTTTTTACCGAAGAAACTGCAGCACACATTCTGGTCGAATGCCCTGCCTATGAGCACCTCCGACGTCAACATTTGCAACAATGGATGCCAACGGATGACCCCAGTTCAATACTTGACTCAGAATCTCTAGCATCAACTAAGGGACTTTATTCCTATTTATGCGCAGCAGTCTCCCTCAGGAACAACAATACTTCCCCTCTGAATATCTAATCTAACCCAAACTTAGATCGCTTAAATGTATATATATATATATATATATATATATATATATATATATATATATATATATATATATATATATATATACAGGGTGATTCAGAATGACCTTCACAGCGGAAAACTGTAGACAGAGGAAACGATTCTAAGAATAAAGTTCCTGAGTCACTTTTCGATATTCTCCATAGTTTTTGAGTTATTCAAAATGTAAATTGACCAATCACAGACAAGCTTTAGGAATTAAAAAAAATAGAAAAGAATAATAAATAAGTTTAGCAACACTGACGACTTCAAGTTAAACGATATTTATTTAATTTGAAAAGTTCGATTTCTTACAGAAAAAACAAAACACGCAATTACAACCTAGAACGTATTTGTATATTTACTAGTCATTAATTAGTTATTTAATTGTCAATTTAAAAAAGTTGTAATTTGTAACTCCATTTTAGAGGAAACTTGTAGCTTTGCACCGAGAGGTGCTTGTAACTTTTTTCAGGGTAAATTTAGGATAAAATGTCATGAGTAGGGCCGAGAATTTAGTTTTTTTAAAAGAGAGAGAGAGAAGATAGGCGTAACCAAGCGTTCTGATTGGTCGTAATAAATAAATTTTTTTTTGTTTATCGCTATTGAGTGGATACAGCAGCTTGAATAAAAAATAAAATTTAGATTGCTAATCCAACATGAAAATATAAAAAATATGTCAAAAAAAAACAGGTTCGTTTGCAGATGTGAATGTGCTTGTAAACAAATGCAAGTCTGTGCTGCTCAGATAAATAAAAAAAAGAATTTGAAGCACAGTGTTGTAAATAAAATGTTTAATGAAATAAATTAAAAGTTTGAATAACACTTGTTGCATTTTGCTTTGGCCAGAAAATTAAGGCATACATTGTGAGGAATTGGAAAATTACGAGAACTATTTAATATATTTCAAATACTCAGAGCAATTACTAGCGTATTTATTTGAAGAAACAAAAGACAATAACTCGTGACAGACTGCTAAATAACGCGAACTTTGCCGTTGATAAATTATTATAAAAAATTTTCTTTTCTCAAAAATCTTTTTTTGATTAGAGATTGATTTTTTACGAAATTTGAAGAAAAAAGTTCAAAAAAATAATTTTAGAAACAAAAAATTTTCTAAAAAAAAAAGTTATTTTCCTTATTTAAATTTCTTAAAAAAATCAATCTCTCTGATTTGAAAAATAAAAATTTTTTTGAAAAATAAAAATTTTTTTTCATTGAAAAAATGAACAAGGATCAAAAAATTGCTCATAATGGTGATTTTTGCGAAAACAAAGAATTTAAAGCTTTGGGACACTATGAAAACAAAAATCACAGCAGTTTGAATTTTTCAGAGATCTTTGGGGACACTAAGGTTGGAAAATTACTGACGATATCCTCCGTTCATCCGTTTACCCCAAGTTATTCAAATATCCTTAATTATGCGAATTTTTTTCTTTCTTTCAGTTAAAGTTTTCAACTCAAATAAATTTTTTTGACAAAAGCCATCCACGATATCTTATAGGTACTATCGTGAAGTTTTCAAACCCCTTCATTGATTTTCTATGCGATCATTAATGGGTGCTGATATTCCTTTTGATAAGTTAAACTTTATCAAATTTGTAAACTTTCTGGAAACTCACATGAAGAGAAAAATGCCCGACCCATCGACATTGCGAAACACTTACACTGACTTAGTGCATGAAAAAAAATTGCAACAAGTTCGGGACGAAGTAGGTGACCGTCAGCGACGAGAGAGACCGTCAGCGTGACCTCCAGCGAGACCTTCAGAAATACAGTCAGCATGATCACCAGAAAGACCGTCAGCGTGATCTCCAGCGAGATCGTCAGCGTGATCTCCTGTGAAACCTCTAGAGAGACCGTCAGCGTGATCTCCAGTAAGACCTTCAGAAATACAGTCAGCGTGATCACCAGTGAGATCATCAGCCTGATCTCCAGCGAGACTCCCAGAAAAACCGTCAGCATAATCACCCGCGAGACCTCCAGAAAGATCGATTTAAGATCTAGTTTACCTAAATGATACGAAATGAAGTGAAAGTTCATAAATTATCGAGAGAATTTATTATAAAAAAGGCCAGCGAGATGTCCGGCGAAACAGCCAGCGAATGTCGAGACAGCCAGTGAGACGTCTGGCAAGACACTTAGTGAGATGTTCACTTCTGAGAAATTCAAAATTAATGAATTAAATTCTCGATGTAGCCACCATTTTGGTCGACGCAAGTTTGAAGACGTCGTAAAAGGCTTCGATGACAATTAGTGATCATCTCTGGCGTAACTGTTAGCAAAGCATCTTGAAACCGTTGTTGGAGTTCCATCTCACTATCAATAGCATGGTGATAGATCTTGAACTTCAAGTACCCCCATAGAAAAAAGTCCAGTGGATTTAAATCAGGGGATCGTGGTGGCCAGTTGAGAATTCCTCCTCGATCAATGTATCGATTAGGGAAATGGGCCCAAAGCCAGGCTTGCGCTGCTCCAGATGTATGGGCAGGTGCGCCGTCTTGCTGAAACCACATTTCATTAAATTGCTGCTGGGTAATCCCTGATCGCAGACACAGACGACGTAAACAACGGTCCAAAAAGTCAGTGTACACGTTTTGATCCAGGTTTTCTTGAAATTGAAAAGGTCCAACCTGTTTATTTGAATTAAAAAGGAAAAAATTAGAAACGAAAAGATTATTTTAGATAAAAGACTATAAAAATAGATGAACCTAAAATGGACATACCAAACATGGAGTTCCAATGTATAGCCCCGCCCACATGTTCATTGAGAACCGACGTTGGTGACCTCTTTCAATTATCCGATGAGGATTTTCTCGAGCGTACCAATGGAAATTTTTGGAGTTCCAGTGACCTCCGCGCTGGAAAGTGCACTCATCAGTCCACAGAATTTTGTGCAGGAAAACAATAAATGTTCGATCGGAATATTTACAAGTAACGAATGCTGTGAGGGAAAATTGATTGATTGTAATGATTTTTCAGACGAAGATCGCATAACCTTAAATGCACGAAATGGTACAGTGGTTAATTTTATTTGTCGTAAGCATGACGAACAATTTCGTAGAGATTACATTTTTAACCAAAAAGTGTGTGCTAATCCTTATAATATTCATGATTCTAATTTACGTAAATCATTGAGAATTATTACGTTTGAATGGTATAATCGATTCAAAACTGTAGTTCCTTCTATTGCACCTGGACGTAAATTATGCATTTCATGTACGAAAAAATCCGCTCTGAGTTAATAGATCAGAGAGTAATTGAATCAGAAACAACATAACATACTGAGAGCCCTAATGTCAGTGAAGATGAAAATCCCACGGTAGACATAGCTTGCAATCCATCTGAGCCAATAATAACAACTGATCAAGATGAAACACCGGCATCTTCTCAAATCTCGCTACTGATACAAGACAAAATATCTTCCAATTTATCTGAAAAATTAATGTTATCTAACCTTTCAGCTTCAAGTTTTGAAATCTCCACTTCAACAAGTGAAACTTTTACCCCAAGTGAAATACACCTCGATCGTCTCAATACTATTGCTAAAGTATTTGAATTATCTCCGATTAATAAAAAAGATTTGGATCGATCAAAAACCTACGCCCAGCACAAATATTGTAATATGAAATCTGAAATGCAAAAATGCTTTTAACAAATTATGGACAATACTTTTGATACGATTGAAAGTGACATTTTAATTTCTGATAATAACCCAGAATCGATCGGAAAAGAAATAATAGTCCAGTTAAAGAAAAAATTCGAAAATACCAGCAAGTTAAATGAAAAGTTACAAATTTTATCCGTTTTGCCATTAAGTTGGTCAACGGAAAAAATTGTAAATATTTTTGGAGCAACAACGTACATGGTCAAGAAAGTCAAACAACGAGTGAAAGAAGTTGGTATCTTGTTTATTCCTGAGCGAAATCAAGGTCATTCATTGTTAAAAACAATGCAGGAAAAAATTCAAGAATTTTATAGAAATCAAAATGTCAGCAGAGAATTACCAGGTAAAAAAGAGTACAAATCCGTACATGAAAATGGTCAGCGTGTTCAAAAACAGAAACGTTTGATATAAGGCAACTTAAACGAAATTTTTCATCTGTTTAAAGAAAAATATCCATTTGAAAGAGTAGGTTTTTCAAAATTTGCAAGTTTGAGACCACCTGAATGTGTTCTTGCCGGTGTATCCGGTACTCACGTGGTATGTGTTTGTTAAATTCATGAAAATTTCAAACTCTTGTTTCATGGAGCAAAGCTTGGTAAACTTAAATTCAATGATGAAAATCAGACATTCTTGTCGCATCGGGATTGTATGGACATGGTTATTTGTCAATCACTTATAAATGAGTGTTCTTTCGGAGAATGCAATGACTGTCCCGGCTCGGAAAAATTGGAAACTATCTTAGAACACTTATTCATGGATAACTGTAGACGAGATTACATACAATCAGTAGACTCAAGTGGATCGATGTTCTTCAGAAACAATAATCAAACCAGCTGACGATTTTGTTGATATTTTTGTAAAATATATTCCGAAACTACTTTATCATGACTTGGTAGCTAAAAAACAGGCTGAGTATTTTCAAACTATAAAAAGAAACCTTGAAATCGGGCAAGTACTTGTTGTTGCTGATTTTTCTGAAAATTATTCATTTTTGCTTCAAAATAGTGTTCACGGAGTATATTGGAATAATGAGCAGGCAACAATCCATCCTTTTGCGTGTTACTATAGAACGACTGAAGAGAATAAAAGTGAAATTGTACCTCTCAATTTAGTAATAATTTCTGATAACTTAACTCACAATATAACTGCAGTTTACACTTACCAAGAAGTACTGATATCGTTTCTCAAAAATAAAATTCCCGATATTTGTAAAATAATTTATTTCTCTGATAGCGCTGTATCTCAATACAAGAATCGTTATAATTTAGTCAATTTGGTGTATCATGAAGAAGACTTCCAAATAAAAGCCGAATGGCACTATTTCGCCACTTCCCATGGGAAAGGCCCAAGTGACGGTTTGGTTGGGTTAATCAAACAATTAATTAGCCGAGCTAATCTTCAACAACCTCCTGATAAACAAATCAAGACACCTGAGAAATTATATGTTTGGACAAAGGACAATATTCAAGGAATAAATAGTTCTTATGTCTCAGATGAGCAAATTCGTAGAACAGAAAAAAAAACTGAGTAACAGGTTCAAAAACGCTTAACCAGTTAAGGGAATACGTGGATGCCATGCCGCAGTCCCTACTTCAAATACAGTTCTGAGAGTGAAGCACTTGTCATCATCTACAGAAGGAGAAAATTTTGTATTGAAAAACGTAGATGTCTATGAGTTTGTCGAGGAGTCCAGCATTCAAACTCGGTAAATTCAGCCATATTTTATTATGTATATTCGATTCACATAAAATTTCCATTGAAAAATAGCTTTCTAATAGTACTATTTACTTTCAGATGAAGAAAATGAAGTGCGAAATCAACATCACAGCAAGGGGCTAAGAAAAAACGATCATTCTAACACAATTATATCCAATTTAAAATCAAAATTTAGCTGAAAAGCAAAAATATCACATTAATTCGTTTTTTATTGACTCTTTTGCATTAAAATAAATTTTTGAGCCTTAAAATTAAAACTTACAAGTGAAATTATCATTGTTTGATTCAGTCAATGCCAAAGAAAGATAAATTTTTTTTTCCTAAAATTCAAAAATTTATATCTTTTGAACAAAAAAAAAAACCCTTACTCAAAAATTTCAGGATCTTTTGAAATCAATTAGAGGTACTCTAGAAAAAAATTTGATTGCGGTCATCAACTTTTGCAATTTTGGAAATTTCAAAATTTTCCCAAAAAGCGAATTTTTGAAAAATTTTTTCAAAAAAATTTTTTTTTGGTACCTTCAAGTATCCTCTTTAAAAGCTAGATCAGATTATTAAAGTAATTGTAATAGTTTTCGAGATCTTTGCAGAATAAGTTTAAGAAACAGGAAAATTAGTGAAATTTTCAAAATTGCATAACTTTTGAAAAAAATATTTTTATTTTTTTTCCCTCGGCAGAACTTCATAATATGATGAGAGAAAACTTCTAACCAAAATTCGTCCGAATCGAAAAGGGTCGATTCCAACTATTGGTCGATTTGACGTGGGATGACCCATATATATATATAGATATATATATTGTGACGTGGGAAAATTTTCCCACTAAAATTTCATATTCGAGATTATTTTTTTTTAAGTAGTAATTAGTCTAGAATGTTGGCCAAGCTGACGGCATGCGGAGATTCGACGCGCCTGTGTCGCCCTACGTGGTTTGCGGTCAGAAGACAAAGCTCGAGGTAATTAAAAATTAAGCCGAACCATGCCAAATTATCAAAATGAGTATGAATGGATGCGTCCGAAATAAATTTACTATGTAATTAAGAGTGTGTGAGCGAGAGAGAGAGAGCGAATGACAAAAGCGACCGGTGAACCCGCAGTTCAGTTTACCATCAATGACCAGGGAGACATCTGGGAGTGACAACGAGCAACGAGGAAAACCCGGAATCGGAGTCTACGAATCACCGTACCATGAAGCAACGGGAGCACACCAGGGCTCTACCTGAACGCCGAATGGAGTACTAAATTGCGAATCGACCAACCATCGACTATGGAAATTTATCCAACAACGGCTGATTGGACGCGCAGCTTTGTAGCTGCGCTAGCGAAAACACCACATGTTGCTGGAAAACGAAAAAGCCAGCAATTCTGGGCCGGACACCGTAAAAGCCACTGTTGAACCGCTGATTATTTTATTGTTACGCTACGAAATATAGTTAAAACGAGTGTTAATTATTATTACGAAAATTCAGCCGCTTACGTGGTGAATTTAATTATTTTGTTGAGTTATTGTTATCTTGAGTGTCGATCCAGTCGACGCTAGAGGTTCTCTCGTAAATTGCTGTAATTGTCAACTGCCAGGCAGTCAAGAATTCGAGCAAAATTTTGGTCATTCCTACAACAAAAATTCCGTGACGCCATCGCCGAGAGCCTCTGCCGCCATCAGTACCGCCGACACTTGCTGCAAGGACTTTCACATCTACCTGGAGAGTCGACTGAACGGGGTAAGTGCGGTCGCAGTTTGTTAATACACCTGGGTGACTTCACCGCGGTCCACGATTACGCAGAGAGTTATGATTTACAATTAATTGATTATTTTTTTTATTGTTATCGAAATTCAGATAATTACGAATGTTGTAATTAAGTCAGAAAGTAAAATCGTACCGAAATTCAGCAATTGCGTTGTTGAATTTCGGCTTCGGGGTGACGTCAGCCAGGTATTCGGTGCCAAAAAAAAAATATTTAATCCGTTGTAAGGAAGGTTGTGTACAGTGTCAATTTAATTGACCAAAGTTTGAGATTGCATGCCGAATAAAATTGGCGCGAACCCAGGTCCATCTACGAGCGTAACTAGGAACTATACCTCGAGCTTTGTCCCGTAGATTGCCCGCCGGGTAACAACAGTTACCGACGGTTCACTTACCCGCCGCGGCGGATAATTGATCGATCGCTTGTATCATCGAACCAGTATACGACAAATCGATGCTATTGATAAATGCGAAATTGGTTGTTAGGAAAGAAATACGAAACAGTATATTTTTTTTTGTTGTTGATTTAATTTTTATTTAAAAATTTGTTATTACGAAAGAAAGGCTACGACAATTATATTTTTGTAACTTTTTTTTGAAAACTCAAATTTATTTGTTACGAAGAAAGTGGCGATAATTGATTATATTGATGAAGTCGAAATTTTTGTTGTTAGGAAAATAAACGCGAACTAGAACATTTTTTTTTCCGTCTCTTTGTTAATTTTTTTTGAATTGGTTAATACGCAGCGGCGACATTTAATTTGTTTTGTTGAGAAATTCGAAATTTGTTGTTACGATACGATAGGCGAAACGATTAATTTTTTGTTTTTTTTTTTGTGTTAATTTTTTTATTTGTTGTTGGCGATAATAAAGCGAATGCAATTAATTTTCTTAATTCGAAATTTTGTTTGTTCAACGAACCAAGAATAACTCATTATCTGTAATTTCGATCATATTCAGATTCTTTTATTTTAATTGAATAGTCCCTGCGCATTACTTGTTTCTTTGAGCTGTCTCTATTTTTCTATTCTCTGGTGGTAAAAATATTCCGCCTCGATTTCTACACTCGCTCTACAAAATTTAGGATCTCTTCGACGTTGACCTGCCGCCCGACGACGATCAATTGCCGAATTCGAACCGTGGAACGTAAAGTTCCTGGCGCCCAACAAGCTACTATCCAGATAAGCCAACATTTAGGTGGAACTCCCCGGCGCTGTCGACGCGAGCACCGTGAAGAAAAACCCATCATAAATTATATATATATATGTAATGTATAGTTTAAGCCACTACTTTTTTTTTGTTTTTGATTTTGTTTCTTATTTTTCTATAGCTGAAAAAGAAAAATTTTTCTTATACGCCAATTTTTCAAAGAGTTGTCCCCACACTATACGTTCGATAAAATAAATAGTTTCGGAACAATGTCCTCGAACAATACATTCGATGCATTATATAATTTCGGGACACTGTCCTCAAACTATGTTTTCAATGCATTATAGTATATTACACCTCTTCAAGAAGAAAATAAGAAAAGTCTTAAATCACATGTAATTGTTGGCTGAGGCGAAGCCGCGGTCAACAAACATGTGAACTGAGATTTTCTTTTTTACTTTCCAAGGGCTGTATAGGAGGGTGGGGTATAATGGCCCCCCTTCGAAATTTGGTCAAAAATTTTTAACTTCCCTCTAAAAATCTCAGATTTTCAAAAATCGGGTAGTTATTGTTTTCACCCCGTTTTGCAAAAACCGAGTTTTCATCAGATCTCGACGTTTGAAGGTCATAGGAAGCTTCCCTGACTACCCCCGCGATGTTATCTGTGTGTGTGTGTGTGTGTGTGTGTGTGTGTGTGTGTGTGTGTGTGTGTGTGTGTGTGTGTGTGTGTGTGTGTGTGTGTGTGTGTGTGTGTAAACCTCTCGTAACTTTTAAATAGCTTGACCGATTTTAATGCGGTTGGTGCCATTCGAAAGAGCTTGACCAAACTTAGATTTTCAATACACTTTGGATCGATTCGGACCGGAAGATTTTGAGAAATCGCAAAAAAACTACAAAGAAAAATTTTTTCAAAGGTGGATTTTTTGGAATAACTTTTAAACGGCTTTACCGATTAATTTTAAAAACTAATCAGCTCTTAACATTGAAAAACCACATCGATCGCTATCAGTCCGGTCAAAATCGGTTAATTCGTTCGTGAGTTATCGTTGACAAAAGAAAACCGAGAAAAGTGTTTTTTCAGAATTGCTCCGAATTTTTCCATTCTGTCAATGGGGTATTCCATGCCAAATCGACCACTTTTGACCCCGACCCTTTTCGATTTGGCCGAAAGTTTTCCATCCTTTTCTACCCTATAAAAAACGGTTCTCAGAATTTTTTTGAATTTTTTTACCTAACTCCAAAAAAGTTATGAATTTTTCAAAAAAATGGCTTTTTTATTTTCAAATAGCCATAACTTTTTCAAAACTAAACATTTAGGTACCTTTTTTTTTTTAAATTTTTGTTTTTAGATGTACTTTCCGATAAAAAATATTAAAAAATTTTTGTAAGTCAATACATATGGAATTTTTCAGTTTTTGACAAAAATCAATGATTTTTCGAAGTTCGACATTTTTTTTTTTAATTTTTTTCTAAAATAAACTTTTAATCAATTCCACAGTTATCCCTGTAGAACCCAGATTGGGCCGATTTCTCTTTCTATTTTTTTATTCAATTGAAAAAATATTGTTAAATTTTCAAAAATGGAAAAAAATTTTTTTCATAAATTTTATTTATATAATGAGATAAATACAATTCAACGATTTTACGGCATTACATTCACAATTTAGAGGCTTCATCGATGACTGTAATTAATAAGATCAATAATTGATGCAGCTAAAATTAATTACTTTTCTCTCTGTCGTTTAAATATTTTACAAATTCTGTGTTCATTCGAATTCGAAAAGTTTTTAACTAGTAAACAACCATTTTTGTCCGGAATTATACAATGTAGTTGTTGAGTTCCTGTAATCGGTTTCGTTTTCAAAAATCGATCATTTAAATCATTTACTGCTGTGTCATAATCTTCTTCTGGGGAAAACTTCACTATAATATTCGGCAAGTTATCCGGTGCAGAAGCCCATTCAAAAAGTTCTTCTGGTGTCGTTATTTGTTTGTCTACCGCGAGTTGGAGACTTGCTCTCGCTGCAAGTCGTTTGAGAATACCACTGATTCCATCACACGGACCTTTCCCATGGGCAGTCGCAAAAAAATGCCATTCAGCAGGAATATCAAAATCATCTTCGTGGTAATATAAATTTACAAAGTTTTTAAAGTTTTTAAATTGTTGAGGAGCTCCATCAGAAAAATAATAAATCTTGTTACAACGTTCAGGAAGACTTTTCACGTAATCAGTTATTATTTCGATGAAAACATGAACAGCAACGGCATCATGTTTGTTAGAATCTGAGATAATTACTAAACTTTTGTGTTCAAGTTTGTTATTTACTGTATAATAAATAACGACTGGAAAAACTGTTGCCTGATTATTATTCCAGTGAAAACCAGCTGCCGCATTTTGTACTACGAAGGCATAATTTTCTGCAAAATCACAAATAATAACGTATTCGTTTGGTTTCAATGTTTCTTTCAATGTCTTCAAGAATTGGGCTTGCTCCTTAGCAATGAACGAATGAGGTAGAAGAATTTCTAACTCACTACAAAATTTTTCCACAAATTCTTCTGTAGGCTTAATAATAGTTTCTAAACTACTCCTCGGTTTTGATATCCAATATTTATATGTAATATTCTCGATTTCACGGTCCTCAAAACATTTTATTAAAATTTTACTCAACTCATCGACCCCAGGACAGTTTTTAAATCCACCTAAATAACACTGAAAAGATGGATTTTCACATATAATCATGCTCAAGTAATCGCTGTAGTGTTTAATGGGCTTTTCTGTGTTCCTTGTCAAAGAATAAATATTTGCACCTAAAATAACAGTTATTTAGTAAACTTAAAATTCACGCATTTATAATTATTAATTAATTTAATAATTACCAAGCATCATTAACTTCACGTTTTGATGAATCGTACACACGCAGATGGTGTGTGTTCCACTTGCCCCTGCTAACACACAATGTTTTGGTCGCAAAGAAACGAATTTTGAAAATCCAATTCTCTCAGTAGGATTTATTTCACAGAAACATTGGTATAATTCTTTTAAGTTAGACAGGATAAGTCTTTTTGGACGTGTATCCGATTACCATCATCACTTCGAATTGATACAAAGTCTTTCATACCGGGCATTTGAGCACTATATTCATCATCGTTGTAAAAATTTTCAACTTTTAATTTTACCTGATCAGTAATTGTCCTTCCTATACAAAAATGTTGAGTAATTTAGTTTTCAAGTGTATTTAAAACATCGATTTTACGCTACCCATACCTAATTTCGATTCAGGTGTAGAAAGTAAACCCGTTTCTTCAACCAAATTTTTGCTACTCTTGACAAATGTCTTGATGTATTCATAGTTTCACAAATACGTCTCTCACTCCATTTTACAGGTAATAATGTTAAAATTTGTATTTTCAAAGACTTATCAGTTTCTTTATCGTTGAATTTATCATACAACATTTTAATTAGAGAGCGAAAATTTTCACCATCGTCATCAATCGATTCTTCATCTGAAGAAGAAAGCAAAACTTTTTTCAAGCTGTCGGATACCCGATTTATTTTATTGTTCAAAAATTGATTATCATTCAATTTCTTCGATGGAATCGGTGATTGATTTAACAATTCTAATGCATGGTTTATTACGGGTAATTGAGTTGCAGCGCTAACTTGGGATCCTGAGCTTGATTGTGATGCTTTGGGTTCGCTATCAAATGACATGGAACCTTAAAAAATAATAGTGAAACATATAGCTACTAGAAATGTATTCAAGTAACGTATAAATAATTAAAAAAACTTACGGAATGATAAGGATAATGGGAGATCCATGGCAGTTGTATTACTATCATTATCAGCCTGATCATTATTGTCATTATTGTCACTATAGTTGTCTTCACGGTCACTTACATCAGCACTAGGATCATTACGAGCATTTGTTTGTTGTTTCACTAACTCTGAAGCTTTTTTTCGACATGAACTGCATAATAAATAATTATCATCTAATCCTAACGTTACTTTCATAATATCAGTCGCCGGACGTAAACCAATTTTTTTAAAATGAGATTCCAACTCAAAAGGATTACAACACCGATCAAATACCTTTTTTGACGCCATAAAGACAAATTAAAAAAGCGCTTATAAACTAGAGAAATTATTTATTTATACAACAAATGTAATGACAATCTTTTATAAAACACTAGATTGCACAAAAGATTTATAGGTTATGTTTTAGATCTCAAAATGAAAAAGCCGCACTTTTAATCAAAACATACTAGCTTATAGCATCTAGTTTACTGGCTATAGGTAAGTCGATAATTGTTATCCCTAGTTTATCGATCTAATTGATATATTAAAATTTGAATCTTACTAAATACAGTCATCGATGAAGCCTCTAAATTGTAAATATAATGCCGTGAAATCGTTGAATTGTATTTATCTCATTATATAAATAAAATTTATGAAAAAAATTTTCCATTTTTGAAAATTTAACAATATTTTTTCAATTGAATAAAAAAATAGAAAGAGAAATCGGCCCAATCTGGGTTCTACAGGGATAACTGTGGAATTGATTAAAGTTTATTTTAGAAAAAAATTAAAAAAAAATGTCGAACTTCGAAAAATCATTGATTTTTGTCAAAAACTGAAAAATTCCATATGTATTGACTTACAAAAATTTTTTAATATTTTTATCGGAAAGTACATCTAAAAACAAAAATTAAAAAAAAAAAAAAAGGTACCTAAATGTTTAGTTTTGAAAAAGTTATGGCTATTTGAAAATAAAAAAGCCATTTTTTTGAAAAATTCATAACTTTTTTGGAGTTAGGTAAAAAAATTCAAAAAAATTCTGAGAACCGTTTTTTATAGGGTAGAAAAGGATGGAAAACTTTCGGCCAAATCGAAAAGGGTCGGGGTCAAAAGTGGTCGATTTGGCATGGAATAGCCCCAATATAAACACAAACTAGTCCATTGAAAAGTTACATTTGGGGTTGCATTCTTTAGAGGACGTAATTTCATTTTTTTGAGATGTGGGGGGGGGTCAGTGTAAAGCTAAAACCAAGTTTGTGGGGTTGCTACCCTTGTCCCATGGCCGCCATCTTGAAAATAGGGGTTGGAATGGTTTTTACGATATATCTCTTGAACTATTTATTTGATGACAACACTTTGTATATATTTTTTGTTGCAAATTAAATTTTCTACAACTTTGGTTTAGTAACTTTTTGTCGTATAACTATAAATAAAAAAGTAATAAGCGAAAATATTCAGAAATTCGAGAAAAAAATTTCTATTTTTTGAAATAACTATTTTTTTTATTATTTTTCGAAAAAAGTATATATGATTATTTTTGTAGATCGTTTCTTAAGGAACAACTTTTATAAGCAATATTTTTCCATTAAGGCAATAGCTGCGGTTTTACAGCGCTCCGAAGTGAGTAATATTTTTCAGTACTTTTAACTATACCTATATTATACAATGTTTTTCAATGATTCGTACCGGTCAAGAATTTTCCGGAAAATGGAAACATTAAAATTTGGGCAACTTTAAGTAAAGAAATCACTAAATAAAAAAGTTAGATAAATAATATATTGGAAATAATAAAAAAAAAATTATTTGTAAAAAAAAAAAGATGATTTAAAATTTCAATAATAAAGGAGGTAGTAATGTAAAAATTCAGTTACCAAAAAAAAATGGAATTATTTCAAAAAAGATAAGCATAAAATTAGAAAATTTAAAAACAAGATATTCGTAAAATTAGACAAACCATAACACAAACACGTAAAATGACAGAGATTTAAAAAAATGGAAAATAATAAATTTAAACAAGTCAATAAAAAGACAATTGAAAAATTTAGAAATTTAGAAAAGACGACAGTTCTAATTATTTGTAAACTTAATAAAATGGATATCTCTAAACATAGACAAGTAAATTTAGATATCTTTACGTTTGGACATCTCTAAATATTTACAAATATAAATTCTTACAATTTATAACAATGATGATTGAAAACGTAGTAATCATACGAAATAAGAGCTAAGAAATTTAAAATACAAAAGATAACTAAAAATTAATTAATTTTCTTGTAACTGCTGCTCCCGGAAGCTTACAGTTATTTTTGATCGATTGTCTTTTAATTATAAAAACACACCAAGATTTTGCTTTTAATAGTGGTAAAAAATATTTTGGAAGACCAGGAACTACCAACAGCTTCTGTGACAGCCGCTCCAGGAAGTTGTAAAGTTATTTTTGACCAATTATCCTGTAAAATATATACCTAGATTAAAAGCAAAATTTCTGTAGATTTTTAAAATAAAAGGACAATCGATCAAAAATAACTGTACAACTTCCTGGAGCAGCAGTAATAGGAAAATTAATTAATTTTTAGTTATCGTTTGTATTCTAAATCTCTTAGCGCTTATTTTGTATGATTACTACATTTTTAATCGTCTTTGTTCTAAGTTGTAAGAATTTATATTTGTAAATATTAAGAGATGTCCAAAATCAATGATATCTAATTTTAGAGATGTCTTTAGTGATTTATAAACTTAAAGTTTCTCAAATTTCAATGTTTCTATTTTCCGTGAGTTTCTTGATCTGTACAAATCATTGAAAAGCACCCTTATTAGAAAAAGAGATTTAAAAAGATTAAACCCATGTTAAAAGTATACCTATATAGTATCCACATCAAATCTTTTTTAATCTTTCAAAATCGTTTTTAATCATTTCAAAGCACTTTTTCTAATCAGGGCATTGTACGTCTGTACCAATTATGTGTCATCAGTTTTTGTATTTTTTTTTTATTTTGTTATTATAATTTTTTTAATTATAAATTCAATAATATTGCAAAATTTATAATTAAAAAAAAAAAAAAACAAGAACTGATGACACATTATTAGTATACACGTGTAATATAGGTATAGTTAAGAGTACTGAAAAATAGTATTCACTACGGAGCGCTGTAAGACCTTAGCTATTGCCTTAATGAAAAAATGTTGCCCATAAAAGTTGTTCCTCAAGAAACGATCTACAAAAATGGTCGAGTTTAATTTTTTCGAAAAATAATATAAGAAAAAGTTATTTTGAAAAATAGAAATTTTTTGTCGAATTTTTGAATATTTTCACTTATAACTTTTTTATTTATAGTTCTACGATAAAAAGTTACTTGGCCAAAGTTGTAGAGAATTTAATTTGCAACGAAAAATGTTAACAAATTTTTTCTATCAAATAAATACTTTAAAAGATATATCGTAAAAACCATTTCAACCCCTATTTTCAAGATGGCGGCCGTGAGACAAGGGTGGCGACCCCACAAACTTGGTTTTAGCTTTACATTGACCCCCCCTACACATCGAAAAAATAAAATTGCGTCCTCTAAAAAATGCATAGTTAGGCCTAAAAAATATAACATTCCAATGGACTAAGTCAACTTGAAGAAAAAAAATTAGAAAAACAATTGACCCTATAGGCCATCCCAGCAACTTTTCGCGAATTGCACATTTACGCGCTAAAAATTGCACTTACTACGTATTTGAGCTCTTCTAGCTTAAAAATATGATGTTCATGTCATTTTGAGCTCTCCGAGCTCTAAAATCTAGTAAAAGTTTCATAAAACAGTATTTCTTAAATTTTAAAACTGCAATAACTTTTGAATGAATAAACAGATTTTCACGTACGTAGTGGCAGTCGATGCAGTTTTTCAGGACTCACAAAGAAGTTTAAAGTTCTAACGATCAAAGTAGGAATTTTGATGTGATTCCGAAAAACTCTTTTTTCGGTTTTATATCGACGACAACTCAAAAACGAATAAACTGATTTTGACCGGGCTTGAGGTGATTAACATGGTTTTTTAATCTTGAGAGCAAATTACATTTTGAAATTAATCGGTGAAGCCATTTAAAAGTAATTCTAAAAAAACCACACGTCAAGAAATATTTTTGTGCTTGTTTTTCGGAGATTTCTCAAAATCTACTGGTTTAAATCAGTCCAAACGGTATTCAGAATCTTAGCTTGGTCAAGTCCTTTCGAATGGCGTTAACCGCGACGAAATCGGTGAAGCCGTTCGAAAGTTATGAGGCTTACATTCACACACACACACACACACACACACACACACACACACACACACACACACACACACACACACACACACACACACACAGTGACACTCTCGCGGGAATAGTCAGGAATGCTTCCTAGGACCTCTAAACGTCCAGATCTGGTGAAAACTCGATTCTCGCAAAACTGGGTAAAAACAGAACCTCGATTTCACAAAATCTTTGATTTTATTAGCGGGAAATTAAAAATATCAATTATCTGAAACACGATGATAGTGCGCACCCACCTCTAGTGGAAAAACTATACTCAATGAATATAGATAATAAGGCCGATATATGAATCAATGCGTCACATACTAACTATCTAATAGAGTTAATATTTTCGTGCACCTAATTAATCACTGTTAATTTAGTTCCAGTTCACTGAATTACATAAAAGTTAAAAGATATTCTGGAGGCATGTCCCTAAAGCATATCGTCAATAAGAAGCATGTTTTGAGGACATGTCCTCGAATCATCGAGTCTATAAGAAGCATGCTTTGGAGACATGTCCTTAAAATATCTGTTACAGCGAAAGTATGTTTTAAGGACATTTCTCCAAAGTATACATATCTGAAAAAAATATTGAAATGGTATAATCACAATTCATAAAAATGTTTTATTTTTTCGATGCCGAAACTGACCCTGAAGTATCGGTTACGATTTATGCATGATTCAGGGACAATGTCCCCAAATTATACGTTAGAACGAATAATAGTTCGGGGACAGACCTCAGACTATGCAAATGTCCCCAAACTATACAGTAGATCAGAATTATGTCCTCAAACTATACACTATATACATATAGGATTATATGTATCCATTCATATATAAGTCTATACATAATTAAATCTGATCATACCTGGCTGTTATAACCCCATAAATAATCGTATATGAGTCTATATATGATCAGATATGATTATATTTGAATCGATATATAATTAGATATGATCATACCTGGCTGTCATAACTCCATATTTAATTATATACAAGTCCATATATAATCAGATCTGATTATATATGAGTCTAAATGTAATGAGATATGATCAGACTTGCATAGTCAGATGTTATTAAAATTTTTTCTTAAAAAAAAAAAAAAATAACAATATTTTTTTCTGGTAATCACAAAAAGTGCAAAATGATGTTTACCATAACGCTTAAATACTTCTGGAATAAAAAAGTTGTTACATTTCCTATAGGATATTTCGATATACTCTGCTATTGCCTAACAATAAAATCGTTATTTCCTTTGTTGTTTAAGTAAATATGATGTAATAATGAGATTTGGTAAAATAAACAAATTAAGACTATCAAAATATATTCCATCGATTATTATATATTTGTTACGTCGAAAACGCAACTAAAATTTAATTATTTTTATCCTAGCCGTTAGGCTAACAGATAAGGATCTGAAGCTTACAGGAAAAATTTTGTAGAAATAAATAATAATAAAATATGAATTAAATTTGATAGATATATTTTAAAATTCTAATACAAAATTTCAATTTGGAGTAAAAAAAGAAATACACAAAAAACTAAAATTATAATTTTAGACTTACTCAATATCGGTGTCACTGTTTCTTGCCTGTTTCAGTAATTTTAAGAAAGGAATGAAACCGAATCTATTTTAATCAACTTGTACGAAATGAAAAATTTAAATTGTATAACGAACTGACGAAACTTGGGACTTACTCTAAAACTTGACCTCGTGTTGAGGTGGTAAAAACTAAAACTGGACTGATTTGAAAAACTTGGAAAACTAAAATCGACAAGACCTTGGGGGCGGTGACATTTTCCTAAATTCTATGTTCCGGGGAAAGTCTAGGTCAATTACAATAACACTAAGTGGTCCGAGTTTCCCGTTCTCAAGGAGCCCATCGCTTCGGGTAGAGCCCAGCGCACTACTCCCTTCACGTTGTCTCAAGGGCCTGTTGATCCTCTTCTCTTAAATTCTATATTTAATAATTAGAAAAGGAATTATTATTAAATTTTTACCTTTTTCACTAATTTAAATTATCAATTAAAATATAATTTTCGATGATCATATCTTATTATTCTATTCACGAGGTATTATTAAATTAGTTAGATAAAAATTAGTTTGTGCATAGATTACAAATTATCATTAGTTTCTTAGATCTAAATTTTTCTTTTTATTAAATTCGTTATTTTATTCGAAAATAAAAGAAAACATTTATTTATTTTTTTTGTTTGAACTTAAATTAGAGTTATGAAATTTTGTTCCTTAAATTATCAACATGTATTTTTTTTCTGTTGATACTAGAATTATCATAACATTCCTTTTTATTTTTATCTTTTATCATTATTTACTTTTAGTTTATTTAAACTATTCTTTATATTTACATTTATCTTTTTATCTAAAACTTTTATTTCGGATCTCGACGAAGTTTAAAATTCCATTAGGGTATTTGTTCAGGCTCAAATCCCTTAGTGTGGTCAGGTCCAACTAAAAACTCAATTTTTAAAATAAGTTTCTTTTGAAAATACTATTGATAAATTTGAAGATTACAAAATAAATGTATGTTAATACAAAATTACAAAATTATTACTAAAATAATTAAAGCCTATTCAATATTAATTAAAAATGTCGAACATTTAGTCCGACATAACACCCCCATTGTTTGATGGAAGTACGATTGAAATGAGTACAACATCAATTCTATTATTGTATACTCATCGATTTAAGGGGCACACCTAGTGTGAAATTTCGAAAAAGTCGATTTTTTTTTCATATTTCGGTAGATTACACCTTTAAAAATAACATATTAAAATTTCAAATCGATATCTCAAATAGTTTTTGAGTTATAACATTTTAAAGAGCAGCCGCTCGGCAGCTAGAGTGTCATTAGCTGCGAGACGTACCTGAAGTATTGTTCAGAGTCTACTGTCTCTTCCAGCCCCTATAACACGATTCCAGTTTCTATTGTTGGCTCTCAGGTATACAAAAATATATCATTATAATAATTTCTAGAAATTTCTAGAAATTTTTCGTTTACTGCCACGTAAATTATTTTCGGAGCCAGACACATTTAGTTTCATTGTGATCGTTGTATCGAGCGCATCATAATTTTACACGTGCTATTTTCTTGAAAATGAGTGATCAATCTTCATATTCAAATAAAAAAGGAACTCACAATGTTCCTAAGCATCGATCAATTGCGAAAAAACGCAAGTTCACCGGAAATAGATTTACATTTGAGCAATCTACTGCGAATACCAGTACGTCCGCAGAAAAGTTATTACAAAATAATGACAATAATGTTGTGATTGACCCATCTCATGGATATTGTATTTTGCAATTTTTATCAGTTTTTAGTGCAATTAGTAATTTAGTGGTGTGTAAAACCTGTCAAAAAAAAAGTTACTTTCAATCAAGCAAGTTCAAGAGGCCTAGGGTTCAAAATTGCTATTATTTGTGAATGTGGCAATTCGTATATTAATTCTGGACCAATGATTAATAACGCATTTGAAATAAATAAACGTATTGTTGCTGTGATGCGTCTTTTGGGCATCGGAATAAATGGGATAAATTTTTTCTGTGGATTAATGGATTTAGCATGCAAATTTTACGACCAAACTTTTGCGGGATGTTTTACGAATTGACAGATTGCAGCCGAAACTGTTTGTAAGCTCAGTATGCAGCAAGCTATAAATGAAGAAAAAGAGCTTACATTAAAGAAAGAAAATTCGGAGACAAATTTGACTGTTAGCGGCGATGGTACCTGGAAAAAACGTGGCCATACTTCCCGTTTTGGAGTAGTTACGCTGGCAAGAAAATACAGCAAGAAAATTCTTGATTCATGCGTAAAATCTACATATTGTCAGAGTTGTGTTTTTGAAAAAAAAAAAAGATAGCGAACCTGAAGATTATGAGGAATGGCTATCATTACACGATGAAGAATGTGATGCCAATCATAAAGGATCTGCCTCAAAAATGGAAGTGGATAGTGTAAAAGACATGTTTGGTCGTTCCATTAGTAAATATGGTGTAAAATATACCCGCTATATTGGTGATGGTGATAGCGCTACCCACAAAGGACTTATAGATTTGAATCCTTATGATATTCCTGTTGCTAAATTGGAATGCTATCTACATGTGAAAAAAGAATGGGAACACGTTGCCGAAGTGTAAAGAACATTAATAAGAAATTAGGAGGAAAAAGTAAAACATCACAAAAGTTAACTGTAAATTTTATAAATAAACTCCAAAAATATTATGGTTTAGCAATTATGAGGAATCAAGATAATGTAGATGAAATGTATAAAGCAATCTGGGCAACATTTTATCATTTCTGTTCAACTGACAAAAACCCAAATCATAAAAATTGTCCAGAAGGCGCTGAAAGTTGGTGCGCTTATCGCCGCGCGGAAGCTGAAGGAATCACTAGTACATTTAAACACGATTACCTCCCACTGGATCCAGAAGTACAAGAAGCTATAAAACCTATTTATAAAGACTTATCTCGATATGAATTGCTTGATAGATGTAAAGGTAACAATACTCAAAACAACAATGAAAGCTACAACGGTTTACTTTGGCACTTTTCACCCAAGCATCTTCATAATGGCTTCAAAACTATTGAATTGTCAAATAATTTTGCAACTGCAATATTTAATGACGGTTATTCGTCAATTTTGAAGATATTCAATGTAATGGGAGTGATAGTTGGACCTGCAGCAAGAGATTTTGCGGCTCTTAAGGACGACATGAGAATACGAATCGCTGATTATCGCCAAAGGGCTTCTTCAAAAGAAGGTCGATCATCTCGAAGAAAAGCTTCTTCAGCTGAACAAGCCCTTTTCGAAGAAGAGGAAGGTGTATTATATGGCCCTGGAATAGCAGATTTGCTGTAAATATGATTTTAAACCACTTATAACAGTGGAAACGATCATTTTATCTTTAAACGCGTTTTTCTCGAAACAGCATTTTCCGAATTTGCTGCAATGATTACTCAAAAACAAATAATCTGATCACTATCGAATTTTTTTTACATGTTCTATATATAGTTCTCCGTACAATGACCTATCGATTTTTTGATCTGATCAAAAATCGAATTTTCGCAGGCCACAAACGACCAAAATTTTAGGTAAAATTGGACTATTTTTTTTAAAACGCCGCCATATTGTCAATTTTTGATTTTTTTTTTATCGTAGGTCATTGTACAGACAATATTATCTAGTTTAACGAGATATTTTTTTTTTAGATTTCATCCACGGAGAAGGCCGGAATCACTGCAGCAGTGAAGGACCTTTTTTTTTCGCGCCGTTAGAGATCGACGATAACTTAAAAAATATTTAATTTTTTTCTTCAAAAATTTCATTATGTATTCTTAAAACATGTATAAATATATTCTTAAAATTTTAAAATAATTGATAAAGTATTTTTTTTAATAAAAATTCCCAAAAATCACGTTTTTTTTAGGCCGTTACACTAGGTGTGCCCCTTAAGGTCATTTACTCGATCAGTTTATAAAAGTGCGACCTCCATTCGTCACCGTTGTTGATTTTAGATCCTTTGGAGTTAACGAAGCTGGTTGGTCCTTTGGGTCAGGCGAAACTGGCAGCAACGTACGGTAGAGGTCAGAGTTCATTAGTGGTGCTGTAGGTCCATTTCCTGATTCAGGATCCTGTCGTTGAACACTCGTTGGGTCATTTGGTTCGGCTAAATGCAAGAATAAATGAGTTGCTGAGGCCCACAACGCTGCAATCAATTTTACTGACCATCCATAAACTGAATGGAGAGTGTAACCGTGAATTATCGTATCTGCAATTGCTTTGAACAGTTTAACCATGACGTAAATTCCAATTATTCCGGCGCTGAAGGTTCCAAATTTCAAGAATTTTCCCCAGGTCTTTTCCCAGGCGTTTTCTGTTAATTTTTCCAGGGCTTCCTCGTCCAGTAGATTCATCACCGATGGTTGGTTACTGTGGACTCCGTTGGTGATTCTTTGCATAACGTTGGCAACTATAGCGTTTTGTTCCATAGTGAACATTATGCGGTTCTTCATCTCATTCAACTCCTTTTCAGTGTATATCCTACTCGTAGCTAGATGATGTGGATTTTTATAACTCCACGTTACTTTAGTACTGGGTTTCAAGCTTAGTGGAGCTACAGTCTCGACAGGACTAGGCAGGAGTTTGTACCAAGTTTTTCCCACCATGTACTATTGAAAGAGTAAAGGGTTACAAGGGATTTCAGCTGCTTGTGTGGTGATGACATGTGTGCGAGGTGTGAGGAAGAGGGTTTGATTTCCTCTTCGGACTGGTAAACGGTTGTAACATTTTTCTGCTGACCAGAGTTTTAACTCAACTGGTACACACTTAACTAAATGAATGACCTCTCCCGCACAGATCGCCATATAACCTGGCCCTCCCATATATCGGTAGGCGAACTCGTCTGGCTGGGTCGCTGCTATCGCTAGGCTATTTCGTAGTATCTCTCATTCTAATCTACAACGGTGTAACAATACATCTCTATACAAATAACGGATCTGAGACCTAATGAACCTCTCTACATATATAAATTTTGTATTTATGTAAAGGAACATATCCCTGTTGTCAGAATGCATATTTACTATATTTTCTTCATCTAATATTTTTAAATCTGATCTTTGAACAATAAAAAGTCTAGGATGTTCAGTTATAATTATAGGTAGGCCGCATGAGGTCTCTTCCCAGGTTACAATCAAAGAAAAGCTCGTATCTCTTACATTTACTGACTATATTATGTCTTTTTTTGTTTTGAGTTTAGTTACAGCTCCTTTAAATAGTACAGAATAAGTATTAGCTTTACAAAATTTTTTGGTAGAGGATTCCAAAAGGTATACCCTGCTTCAGGGTCAATACAAGACCCCGTTTCTAACTTGCAAGTAGATCCTGATGGTATATAAACTTTGTTGGATTCAGACTCTACTCGGGCCCAAGAAGTTTGGAGAGTGATCTTTACGCTTCCTGTGACTACAACATTGTCTCAGGTACCGTAAGGATCCGAATATTGGGCCCCTTTACAAGTTCCATCAAGACCCGCTTTCCCTGCAAGCGTAATACTACGGATAGTAGTCGAATTCGAGGTTAAACCATCAATTATCGCGTTACCGAGGTGAAACGTGCCATGATCGTGCGCTATCTGACACGCTTCACAGTGAATCGCATGGACATTATCCCATATAGACATTATTAACTATATATGTATATTCCCAATATCCGCAATAATAAATTAATCGAGTCACTTCGATTTTACATTGAAAGATTTCGGTGTGTTCGAAATCATTTAATTGTAATAAATGTACGTCTACTACGGTTATGTCCACGTGATCCGGTTCAATGTCGCAATCGTCTATGTCCACCAACGAGATGGTGGTCATGTTTGTGATTTGATTGCAATCATTTCCTATTATTGCGTAGCTGTAATGAATAAAATTAAATAAGAAGTACAAATACGAAATAGCCATTGATAAGTTAGGGCTCATCCTGTAATTCAAATAATATTAATAAGTTAAAATTAAAGTTTAAAATCAGGATTTGGATCCTTTTGTTTATTGTCCCTATTTGGTTTGGGTTCAATTTTCGTTTTTGTCTCGGAAATTTTTGTCGATTTTAACCGGTTTGGATGTACTGTTTTAATTTGATTGTTCTTTTTGATTTTTATATTTTCGTTGGGTAAAACTTGTAATATTTGGTAAGGCCCATCATAATGGTCACCAAATTTGTTTGGCTTAGGCCCCTCTAGCAAGAATACTAGGTCATTTTCTCTGAAGTTAACTACCTTCAAATGTTTGTCGTACTGAATTTTTGACTTTTCTTTAGCGCTTATTAGATTCTCTCTAGCGAGTTTTCGAATTTCAATTAGTCTCGTAACTAGATCTTTAATGTAATTATTATGAGTAGGCAGACAATCTAAATCATGTAGGAGTTCCTCAGAAGGAACTCGCGCAACTTTTCCGTATACTAATTCAAAGGGAGTGAATCTAGTTCCTTCATGTACCGAAGTGTTATATGAAAAGGTGGCTACCTCCAACCATTCATCCCAGTCTTCTTCTTTGTTAACATATTGTTTTAAATTCATAAATTCTCCTAACACATGATACGATCTTTCCAAAGAATCGTTAGATTGGGGTCTGAAGGCTGTGGTTTGGATCTTTTTGATTTTGAAACCTTTAGCTATTCTGTGCATGAAAGTACTGATAAAATTCCGTCCTTGATCTGTAAGCAGAGCTTTCGGGGCTCCATAAAGACAGATGAAACGTTTAATAAAAACGTCAGCAACAGTTGCAGCCAACATATTATTAAGACGGATTGCAATACAAAATTTTGACAAGGAGTCTTGTATCGTCAGGATATACTCATTACCGGCCTCTGAAACTGGTAATGGACCGACAATATCCATTGCGATCTTTTCAAAAACTGTTCCCGGCGTATCGGTAATGAGGATAGGTTGACGAGTCTTGACTCGTACCAGTTTTTTTAATTGACATTCAAGGCATTGCTGAATGCGACGTTGAATGTCATCCTTTAGACCCTCCCAATAATAAGTGTGTTTAATCCTATGATAAGTTTTAGAAACCCCTTTGTGTCCCCCCAAGGGAGCTTTATGAGCTTCATAAAAGACTCTATCACGTTCCTCAAGTGAAACGTAGCGAACCTTTCCTAAACAGACTATGACCTTGATATTGATCTGATTACTAAATACTTCGGTCAACATTTTCAAAACGTCTATCCAAGGCACATTAGCGATGTATTCCGATGAAGCTATTGAGAAGGTATTCAAATTTTTGTCCCGTAAGATGCCCTTTAATTTAACTAAAGTTTTCCCGATATTACTTTGAATGCGCAATGAAGACTCCCCACTGGCATTCAATACAATTAATCCAAAATAATTTTTCTTGTTAATTTTAGTACAGAATACTTGTCCTGTTTCTGTAACTCCGGTAAATGGTAGTTTGTTTAGTTCCTTTAAAGCTCTTGAACCGTTGTCGCAAGAACAACCGTTCGAATCGAGGAAGTATACTAAATTATCTTGTCTATATTGAAATAATTTCTTTGACGTTACTATGTTTGGTGTTTGCGTTGGTAAAGTAATATCATTGTTCTCAAATCCTACAGTGTTCTCTATTTGTTTTGACTCAACATCGGATGGTTCGTCATCCTCCGTGTTAGAGTCACTACTCTGGGAAATTTCCAAGTGTGAACCTGATTCAGCTCGTTCAATTTCAACTGGATTGTTCGAATTAACAACCACTTTGCGTGGCCTACCCCTACGTCCTTAGATAATCCGCCTATCTTTCCGGGGACTATCTCCGTACTTTCCGATCTGTCAGCAACCGGTGACAACCGAAATTCAGGGTTTTCTAGTTCATTCGATTCTATTGTTTGTATTGTATTATTTCGGGTAATCTCTAACACAGGCCTGTCAGCAATCGGTGACAACCGAGGTTCTGGGAGTGGTGACTCTTGAAAACTATCTGATTCTACTATCTTTTTCTGAGAGTTCTCGAAATCGTCTATTACTTTTTGTAATCGGTCTTCTAAAAATTCGCGTTTTTCTACTCTTCTTTGAGCAGGAGTTGTAACGTTAACCATTTTCGTTGGATTCCGCGATAACGCGTCTGCATTTACTTTAATCCTCCTCGGTTTGTAAATAACTGTGTAATCGTATTCTGCTAAACGTAACCGCCATTTGAGAATCCTTGCGTTACCGTCCTTTGCCATCTACTTCAACGAGGGTTCCCAACAATCAACAACATATAATAAATAAGTCATTTATTTTGTCACGGGGCTCCTTCATTACCCTTTGAAGGTCCTCGCCCTAGCCGCGGTTAGTTATCGACGGATCACAGGGCGCTGTGGTCTAAGATGCTCGCGCAGTAGCAATAAAATTTACATAAGTTCCGGGGCCTAGGAAATAAGTGTTCCGCGGGTGGGGATAATCCCACACGAGGGACAAGTGAAATTGGCGTACGGAAAAACGTTATTGTGAAGCCGGAGCCCGAGCAACCAGCACGAGATTTTGGGAATACAAGGTAAATATTAATACTCCTCTGAGATTCCTGTGGAACCTTCAGAGCGATTAATTCAATATATAAACCTAATATTTATTGCTAGGCATTTACCCAGCCTAAATATCCTATATTAACAATTCTAACTATCCTGAATTTCCAGATAAATTATTGCTGAAAATCCCGAGATGCGACGCAAGTGAACCCGAGTACCCAGGAAGTCGTGAGATTTGGCTGACAAAGTTGCCTCTATTAGAAGTCCACGAGAACGACAAGAGACCCGAATAAAGAAAAGAAGTCGTCAAAGAATTCTCAGGAACAAAAGTTTAACCCCGGTAAATTATTGCGTCGTCCCCGGAAATTCTAGGCACAGGCCAGGTTCCGTCTTCCAATCACCCTGCTTGATTAGTTAATTAATTATTCGAATTTAATTAAAATACCTAAATTACAAGTCGAAGTCGAAATTAGTTAAAATAGAAATTTGAACAAATAGAAAATTTAATAAGTCAAAAAATTTCAAAATTAAAAATAAAAGAGGCTAAAATTTAGAATTAATATTACTACAAAATTGGTCAAATAAATTTAGATTAAAATTTACCAATCAGAAATTTTGATATCGACAAATTTAAGTCAAACTGCGTCATTTATCTAAGCGAAATTCTGTCGATTCAATGTATCATAAATTAGAAATTAGAAGAAAACTAAAGGGAATTAAAATTAGAAAATTGTCCAAGTTAGATTAAAATTGACCAATAAAATCAATAAGTAACAATAAATTAACATTTAAAATTAAAATTAACCATTGAAATTTACTTCTGGAAAATTATCAAAAATTATAAAATAAAATTACCATAGACAAATTCCTTGAATTAGAATATTAAAATTGTTAAGTAATAAATTAATTTACCAGATAAAAATTGCAAGAGTAAAATTATCAATGGAAGAAAATTTGTTCAATAAACTTCGATAAATAAATTTTGTCAAATTCCAGTATGATGATTCCAAAAATAATTAACAACAAAATTTAGCCTTGGAAAATTTAGCCAAGTTGAAGACTAAGTCTCAAATCTTGACTGGAATTCAAAATAGACATAAGCCGATTATTCAGGCAGTTTGAATTCGAGTAAATTTTAATTAATTTAAAATTTTGGTTGAATAAAACGCTGCTGTGATACTTATAATTAAGCAACCAGAATTAAATTAAGTTATTTATCGAAGTCAAGTTAGAGACCGGGAGATTTGATTCCCAGGAAGTTATGTTGTAAAAAGTATTTTGGATTTTAAAATAATTGTAAATTAGAGTCAAGTGTGTATTTAGATAAATTGTCTTATTGGATGTGTGTGTGTGTGTGTGTGTGTGTGGGGGGGAAAATATTTTACAGTATATACTCCTCGTTCACGGGCTGTTGAGGAGGTTAGTATTAACAGGTTATCGACTAGTGTCATGGTATCCACCTCTGTCCTAGTCGACTTCAGGTTCCTTAGTCCCGTAGTGAGGGTCCGAGCGACAGCGAAAGAGCTAAGGACGGTATGAACCTTGGGCAGGGGTCCGGGCGACCACCCAGGGTCATATCTAGAGTCGTAGAGCGTGAGGGTCCTGTGGACAGCGCGATTTAGGTAGAAACTGCGGTATAGACACTCCTTATGAGGGTACCGTCAGGAATAAGCAACTATGATAGAAACTGCGATATAGACGCTCCATATGAGGGTATCGTTAGGAATAAGTAACTTTTATAAGTGTGAGAGTGTGTGTGAATATTAAATTAAGATTTAATTATTGTCAGAATGTTAAAATAAATTTATAATTGATGCAAAATTGAATTGTTCTTATTTATGTCAAATATCATGATTTCTCTCGACCCTGTGATATCTCTCTTGCTTGGACCGGTTCTGGAAACCGTGATAATAATTCCAGTGGCGCCCTTAATTATAAATTTTAAATAAAGGGGTGACCAAGGGACGGTTCCAACCCGTTACAATTTGATGTTTGTTTTAGAATCTACTTAATTTTACAACAAACACGTTTTTATATTTATTCGTCTTAGTTATTTTAAATTATTAATAAACCAAGATGATTAATTTATATTTATGCAGACTGTGCTATATTTGTTAAGAATTGAGTAGCAAAATTGACACAAAATATGAAGATATGTAAGAGGCAATCAACGAACACTGTATTAAAGGTTACACATGTAATGTGTAAAATTATAAAAAAATTTTTTTAGACTTAATTTAAAATATATTAGTTTTATTGAGGATGTCATAACTGCTTATAACGAAACGTTGTGGTTTAAATTAATAAAATTTTGGAATATGTCTAAAATTGAAACAGGAAAGTTGGCTTTGAATCATTGATCTCTTCGATTATTATTATTATTATTATTATTATTATTATTTTGTTATTAAATGCTCAGGGGGGTTATCCACGGAGTCCGATTCTCCGAGGGCCCAGCCTGAGCTCCATCCGTTACTGCTGGACCACTCCGCACAACAAGGCAGTTAGTGATCACAGCAGGCCAAAGTCATTTCCTTTAAGAGACGGAGAGAACCAAGTATAACAGCCTTCTGCATCCTAACTGCCAAGAACTCAACTTTTGATGAGCAAGCTGGAACTTTGGCAAGTGAGGATACAAAAGACTGTTTCATCCCTCCTAGGACGCCAACAATCAGGATGACAAGCTTGACACGGTAACCTGGGTAAAGTTTGCCAATTTCAAACAGGAGATACTGATATATTTGTCTTTTGTGCTCTTCCTTGGCTGAGATGTTGTATTCAGCCGGGGCCGAGAACTCAATGACATAAATGTCATGAGTGGCCTTGTCGAAGAGCACAATATCAGGTTTGTTGTGATATATCCGCCGGGTTGTTGCAAATGACATGTTCCAATAAATTTTGCAACTGTCATTCTCAACAATCTGGGGAATATCTCCTGGCAGATAAGGCAGCACTGGTGTCACGTCAATACCGTAGCAATGACGAAGATAGTAGTACAGTACTCTCAGGGCAGCATTGTGACGCTGGATATATGCACCTCTCGCCAGCACTGGACATGCCGACAAAAGGTGCATAAGCGTCTCCGGATGTTGTCTACACCTCCTACAGGAAGTGTCCGGTAGCTGCACCTGGAGCACCTTTCTACGGTACTCAAGAGTGTTAATGACACCATCTTGGCAGGCAAATATGAACCCTTCAGTCTCGGACATCAGGCCAGCTGACTTTAAGAAGGAAAACGTCAGCTGGGTGGACAAGCCATGATCACGCACGTGTTTAAAGAACACGTATTATTATTATTATTATTATTATTATTATTATTATTTTGCTATTAAATGCCCTGGGGGGTTATCCCCAGAGTCCGATTCTCCGAGGGCCCAGCCTGAGCTCCATCCGTTACTGCTGGACCACTCCGCACAACAAGGCGGTTAGTGATCACAGCAGGCCAAAGTCATTTCCCTTAAGAGACGGAGAGAACCAAGTAAAACAGCCTTCTGCATCCTAACTGCCAAGAACTCAGCTTTTGATGAGCAAGCTGGAACTTTGGCAAATGAGGATACAAATTATTATTATTATGGGCCAACTATCCACTGCATGGAAATAACTGAGTTACCACAAGATACCAACTCAGAAGTGCTCCCCACAACCGGTCCTTTTCGGATGAGGACCATTCATCAGGTGGGAGGAGCACGCCGTACCCGATGAATGATGACGACCCTGGCGCCTTAATGACTTATTATTATTATTATTATTATTATTATTATATTTTTTTTGCTAAATCTTCGTGCTCACTGCCTTAATCTACCTTGGTCTGTTTCCTGAATTGTACTTTTTATGTTCGGTAAAATATTCTTTATGTGGGCTTAATATTATTACTCATCGCTTAATAATACTTAATTCTGTTTTTATTTTTATCTTTATTTATTACTTCATTTCATTTCCTATTCACATGAAAATTCAACTCATTAAATTGCCGCTTTACGTAGCCTCTGGACGATTTTCGAATTTTGGTAATTTCTCTGAAATTACCTGTCGCCTAACGGGACTTCTAACCCAGTCTGTGCACTATCGGGTCAATTTATATACATTGAGGACGAACGTACTTATTTTTAGCCGGCCGTGGACTGCGCCACCAATTTTTATTTCAACCATGGGGAAAAGTATTGTTACGAATGTTCTACCAATATTCGTACTAAACCATATGACATTGATACTATTATCATCCTCCTTAGAAGTATGGATCACTAGATGACTTATAGTTCAATTTCATACATGGACTATGCAGTTGCCAATCAAATAAGAATGAAAAATACAATACTGTTACTTATTTTAATATCTGTGAATTAGAATCTCTATTGAATTAAAGTTTACCAGAATTTTACGCTATTACGGGGTGCTTTGATAACCTTCTACTTTTCAAGAAAGGTAGGAAAATGCAATTTCAAATAATTAAAAACAACTTGGATTATCAAAACGCACCAACTGACTTTGCCAAATCTGATGTGGCTGAATTTCAACATGAAATGTGTGCAATGCTCAAAAAATTTGTATGTCAAGTGAAGGGCTACAGAAACATTGAACGAAAATTATGAAAATTATAAAAATTACAATCTTTATTCACTTCTCAACTTTACAATTTGCAGTGTAGCTTTGTCAGAATATAATCTTGAATTAAGCGCAATAACTTGAACCGTTTCAATCATTCAAAATTTATACAGCGCTTTTTGTTGTCAGTAATTTTTTTATTGATAAATATAATACAACTTCAGTGATGAGTTTTGAATTTTCGTTGATTTTCAAAATAGGCTTTGATTTTTATTTAAAAATGATTACCTTTCGTCAATGATAATAGTGATTCTGATCGTATTTATATTTATGCACGGATATATTTAAGTGATAAATTGTATTTGTTGTTGTTTAGAATGAAAATTCAACTCGGATTTTAATTTTTTTGTTTCTTCGATCAATTATCTTAATTTGCATTGCTAGATCATAGTTCAGTGAGACAACTGGCTACTCAAATCAGGAAGAGATTGCATTTGTGGTAATAAGTATTGAATTACCGGAGTATGTTCAGGATCATGGTATCTAGCATTAGCTTGCGCCTGCGCAACAAGTTTTGCTTCATTTTGAGCTTTGGCATGTGCAGCGCGATGAGCTTTATACAATATCACCGCTTGAGCATTGGCAAGAGCCTGTGCTTTAGCTTGTGCGTTCACTTGATTCTGTTCGAAGTTTAAAGCAAAAATATGTGCATCTTCTTGAGCTTTCAGGTGAGCAGCTTGTTGTTTCTGAAGTGCAATTATTGCATCTGAATGAGCTTTATACTCACTAGCTTCTTGATTTTTGCGAGTTTCTGCAACTTGCTCTGATATGCGCTTTGTAAACTGTGCTTGTTGGATCTGCTCAGGGTCTGAAACTTGGAAGTTTTTTTCAACAAATTTCTTGCCAGCATCGCTTAAATGACCTTGATTAATTTGTTCAAGAGCAGTTTGTTGATTATGTTTGTCTATTCCTAAACGAATCTGGTGGAGTGCTGCCCGTTGATGTTCGAGATGAGCAGAATGAGATATTTTTTGAAATTCTAAAGCTTGAGCTTCTGCTTGTGCCTGTGCAGAGCTCTGGCTATAATTATGGCTCTCAATATTTTTTGGTTTTGTATTGGAACTTCTATACTTAGACGGAGATACATATGATACTGAGTGTAAATTATTTAGCTGCACATGTTGATTATTCTGAACAGTTTCGAAGTCGTCAGTTTTCGATTGTTTCTGATTAGTTAATTCAACATGGTATTGTTGGTACTCTGGGTTGCGATAATACAATTTATTCAATGGTTTCTGACTCCGTGAATCACCAAGGTCAAAAACTCTAGAGTGACCCGATTTGCTTCGTACAAGAATTCCATGAGTATCTTGTTCATACTTTGAAGGTATTGGATCTTCTTTTTTCTTAATCTTTTCTAGGTTTGGATTATCTACTATTGTAGCATATTCGAAATTCTTAATATTATGAAACATAGTTGGAGACTCATAAGTTGGAGATTGAACTTCAGCATTATCTTGCGAAAAGTCTGATATTCTAAATGAATAGTTTGGTAGGACGTATGATAATTGACGTTGATATTCCTGATCAGTATAGCTTTCTTTATTGTTACGAACTTCATAATGGATATCACTATGCATTGGTCTGCTATTTTTAGTCGCAACATCCTGAGAGTATGATGATCCATAAGATCCTGTGAAAGGACGATACCCAAGTGATTGCTGAAATCAAAATCAAATAATTGCTTACTTAATGAAAAAATCTGATCACTAATAATAGTGTAGGGAAATATGTCTGGAAAATTTATGTCCGATATTTTTTAATTGTACTTTGAGGAATGTTTTGGTATAGAAAAAACATAATTCAGATACATTTTTAGCCTCTGTTTTAAGCCGTTTTTAAACTACACAATGAAAAAGAAACGGCTTGTTTGGATGAAACTTCTTAACTTCCCGCTAAGAAAATCAATGATTGTTGAAAAATGAGGGTTATTGTTTTTACCCCGTTTTGCAAAAATCGAGGTGTCAACAGATCTCGACGTTTGGAAGCCCTAAGAAGCATTTCTGACTATTTTAACGGTGATGTCCGTACGCTTGTATGTATATATATATATATATATATATATATATATATATATATATATATATATATATATATAAACTTTTGAACTAATGGCATTTTCTGAACCAGCTTGATGAACTGAGTCAAAAAGTAGCGACATTTTTCAAAAGTTGCATCACGAGGACAAATGCAATAGTTAGATTTCTATGAAATCTACTAAAAATCGATAGGCAATCAAGTATTATTGCGAACGTTACGACAAAGCATTCAATGAACCATTGTACCATAAACAATGTTCCTAACATCCAGACAGTGTTAGGTTAAAAATCCGTGTGATGTTACCCTACCGAAGAAAACATGTACAGACTGTCATAATTTCTTTTTTGATGTAGAATGTTACAATAAACATTTGAAACCAGGGTCACACAAATGGAAAACACTGACCGTTTGTGAAAGGGAAAAATATTGTTTTGGATGCAACAAAATAGTATTCCTGACAAAAAATTTAGTTTACGAATGTAAGAAGTTTAGGTGTACAACGTGTAATAAATATTGTGTGAGGGGCCATTTTTGTTTTATTCAACCAGTAAAGCCTCTATTAGAAATAAAAAAGTGCATAAAATTAGTATATTTTATGATTTTGGAACGCGTCAAGACAATAAGTTTTAAAACAACAATATTTTAAACATTCACGTGCCCAATTTATATGGACTATAAAATGTGTGCAATGAGTGTAGTGATAGCAACAAGGTTAATGTAACTCCAGACAGACATTGTTATAACTGTAGAGTATATGAAAGGGTTTTCAATGGGGAAGACTGTGTTAAAAAGTTCATAGACTATGTGTTGGAATTAAGTAGGCCTTATAAATGATGCTGTACGTCATCGAAAACATACAAAAGCCACTGGAAGGAATTTTTTCGCTACGTATTGAAAAGAAACCAACACTTCTTGCAAGTTGGTAGGAAATAGTAGTTTCTGAAATAAAAATTTAGTGGAAGTGAGCAAATTACCTATTAATACTTCAACTCCAAAGCGATCAAATAATTCAACCCAAACTCCCAAGGTTTTCCATTATTCTCAGACTAAAACTTCACTTTCTACTAGAATGGGGGAAAGAAAAAACAGATTTACAAGAATTCATTCAAATGGCTTCAAATGTAGAAGAAGAAGAAGAAGAAGCAAAAGCAGAAAATCTCGAAAAGGCTTATAACGTCTCTTTTAATCATGTATCATACTATAGAGCCCGAAATCTAATAAACAAATTTAAAAATACTATTCCTGAGGAAAAAATTATTGACTGATTAGCTGCTCAAGATGCTTATACTAGATATCGCCCCGTTCGACATAAATTTTCCCGATTATATAACACTGTTTCGGGTATTGATGGTGTATAGGAGGCAGATCTTGTAGAATTAAAATCAATGAAAAGATACAATGGTAGTGTTTCATTTCTTTTAGTTGTAATGAGTAAATATGTATGGGTTGAAACTTTATCAGATAAATCTGCAAAATCAGTTTTTCAAAAATTTTAAAATATTTTTGACCGTCGTAAGCCTCGTTTACCCTTTGTGATATAATCAGATTAAGAAAAATAATTTGTTACAGGTAGTGTACAAGAGTATTCAAAGTCGAAAAATCTTCGCTTTAGAACTGCATGTAACATTAATGTAAAAGCTGCTGTTGTGGAACGTTTTAATAGAATTCTGAAAGAAAAAATGTGACGCTATTTTACTCATCAAAAAACTCATCGTTATATTGATATTTTACAACAGTTAATGCATATAATCAAACAAAACAGTTCAATAAGAATGAAAACTGTAGCGGTCATTATAAATAATGTTAAAGAAACGTGGAAAAATGTACAAAAACGTTTTCTTACAAGTATTACTTGAAAAAATCCGTTAAAATACAAAGTAAATTACTACATACGTATCAGTAAATATTAATCAACCTTCAAGAAAGGATATGAAGCCGGTTATACTGAAGAAATTTTTCAAATTACAAAAACTGAACCTCGTCAGAGTATCCCTACTTATGAATTAAAAGATCTGAGTGGTGAAGTAGTTAATGGTTTTTTTTATGAACAAGAGCTATCACGTATTGATAAAGGTCTTGAAAAAAAAATTTGTTATAGAAAAGATAATTAAAACAGAGGATAAAGGAAAGAATAAATGACATTTTGTCAAGTGGCAGGGATATCCGGATAAATTTGATTCTTGGGTTTTTGCACCTACTATATCCGGATGAATAAGACTGAGTTTCATATCATTTTACCTAGTGATAGTAGTATGAAATACTTTCCTAACGGTACAATAAATTATACAACAATGCTACCTGATCTTATTCAATTGGAAAGTAAATGGCTCGTCGGTTCGAAAGAGATACAATTTCCGTCAAATTTTCTTCATATACAACCGGAAAAAGATTGTAAGATTTATTTTTTAAGGTCTATCGGATCGGAAGATGTATGTATGGATTTTCATTTGCCGCCACGACTTTATGAGGATCCTAAGAAATTGATACAGGATTTGAATAAATTTGTTCCTTTAAAGTATCATTATTTTTTTTTTAATGAAATGAAATGGGCCATATTATAGTGAAGCAAATTTGCGTAGTTAATAATGATGATGATGATGATGGTGGTGATATGTGTAATCACACGGAGGTTCATCTTTTACTGTCGGATAATTGATTAGATATTCTAGGTTTTGATCGTTTCACAGATAAAACTAATCGGGAAAACATTTGTGATTGGTAATAGTGATGACTACAACTATAAATTTACAATTTAAAGGCCTCTCAGCTTGATACAGAGTCAACCTAATAATCTCTTCATATACTCCGGTATATGTGCACTCTATGTAAGTGGATATGTGAATACTGCCTTGTTACGTATAGTTCCTATAGATACGAGTTCATACATTTATGGTACAACAATTACTAAAACCTATGGCTCACATCATTCTATATCTGTTTTATCAAACTCATTTAAGACAGTTGAAATCGATATAAGAGATACTGAGGAAGATCCTGTGCCATTCGATTACGGACCATTGAACGTAACAAGACACTTTAAAAGAGTTGATTAAAAGAATCTCATCATATTGAGTATTACAATAATCAGGCTGGAGTAGGTTACATAGAAAAAAATAATAGATTTGGAAAAGTATTTGTCGTTTCATATCAACGCAATCATGAAACAGGAGCCTTCCTGGGAGGTTTTTTCCGACGTGTTGTCTCCTTCCTTGGTAAAGCTGAAAAACCGTAGGAAAAAAAGCACTTCACGCAGGTATGAACGTTTTGAGTGACGTCGCCTCAGGTCAAGTACTTTCAAAACAATCGTTGGAAAATAGACTAACGAAAGAGAGATTACGATTTCATCGTAAGGCATCAGAAAAATTGGATGAAATGATGAAGGAATCTGGATATAAAAAAAAAACACATACGTTAAATTACTCATAAGTCTACTATCCACGGTAGGGTGAAGAAGCGGAATAGTAAGAAAAACACAACAAAGAAGCTCAAGAAAAAACGACTAAAAAGAATAGTACAGTGAAAAGTTCTAGAAGAAAACGAGATGTGTACGATATGTTTAATGAATAAAAATGTCATTTTTACATTTTTATTCGACCAAGTGCGCTAAGTCGGAATTAAGTTTCTTTATACTACCTTCTTTACAAAAAAGTATAGAACAATTGCATTGGATACATTATAACCCTATGTCATTAACAGACGATGGTCCGATAGAACTTGTAGTGCCGGGACATGGTGAGGAATTCAGTGATATATCACACACTATGCTCAAAATTAAAGCAAAAATCGTAGAACTTGATGGTAAAGTAGATGAGAATAATTATGTTGGTTCAATAAATAATTTCTTACATTTATTATTTAATCAAGTGGATGTATTTTTCAATCAAAAAATGATTTCACTACCCAATAATGCTTACGCTTATAGAGCTTATGTTGAAACTCTCTTGAATTATGACTGTGACTTAAAAATTGTTCATCTTAAAATGTCATTATGAATTCACATGGTGAAATGGATGCTGTTGAGAATGACAAAAATAGAAGGTTGGGTGAGCATATAAAGAACTCTCAAAATCGAAGAGCTTGAAATAATGGGGCATTTACATGGTGATATTTTCAATTAAGATAAGTTTTTACTTAATGGAGTCGAAATGAGAATCCGAATAATCCGGTCAAAAATACATTTTGTCTTATGTAAAGTACTGCAGATGACTACAATTTCAAGATTACGGAAGCTATGTTAATTACTAGGAGAGTTGAAATAAGTCCGAGTATTTTAATTGCACATGCAAAAATTTTGAGTCAAACTATTTACCGCAAAATATCTGCTGACTAGAGTTGAAGTAAAATATTTCGTCTGGTCGAAGGGGATACTTGGAAGTACAATTGATAATGTGGTATTGGGTCAATCACATAAAAGAATAATAATTAGTTTTGTGGATAATCGTGCATGCAACGGATCAAAAATATATACCCCCTTTTACTTTTTAACATTGTCATTACACTACCTTTGCTTATACATTGACAGAAAACAGGTATTGGGTCGCGCGTTATAACCGACCCTTGACAACAACTACCTAGAGATGGTAGCATTTAACACATTGTTTAATGGAACAGATGTGCAATTTGGAAATGATGGGTACTGCATTTCACGTTGAGATTACCAACATGGCTACACTCTTTACGCCTTTGATTTAACATCTGATCTGTCGGCAAATTTGGCTTCATATTGGAACTTAGACAAAAAAGGAAGTTTAAGAATTGAAGGACGCTTCAGTTAATCTCTTGAAGTGAACGTAAATTGTGTTACATACCTAGAAATTGATAATATTTAAGAAATTGATTTATCAAAACAAGTTATAGTAGACTATAATTAAGGAAAATACATACATATATAATCAATGGTCTTATGAAAATATATTTTGTATTCCCTGAGTAATTATACAGAGTAGTTTGTTTTTTTGAATACTAGACAACTGATAAGCCTTTTGCCATACACCGATGCCTGTGTTGGATGCGTTTTTCCGATAGACGAGATCCTTTGGATCTGGCCTAGACCATGCACGATTATCGCCAATTCCGATGACTATACAAAACCGGGAATCCACTGGGTCGCATTTGTCAACAAACACGGGTATGGAGTTTACTTCGACAGATTCGGTCTGCCTCCCAGTGACCATAGATTTATTCGACAACTTAATATGAACTGTAGAAGATATAAGTCGAACGAACAACAGTTACAAGATTTTACTTCTCATTACTGCGGTCAATATGGTATTACTGTTTTGCATTGGCTTCGTAATGATAGATCTTTGTCATCCTTTTGTAATTTGTCTCGTAAATACTCGGAACGCAACGACTGAATTGTTTTTAAAATGTTTAAAAAAATTGTTAGAAGTACGATCGAAAATAAAAATAAATTAGTTGAGCCAATTAAAATTGTATTTGGTAGTGGATTACAATATGAACGAATTAGTGTTGATTTGTGATTTAGAGTCAAGTTTAAAAGTTAAACGGATATGAATTATATAACTTCCTGGGCAAAAAGGTTTAGATCTGATCAGATATGAGATTGGAGACATAATCAGATCTAGTCATATCTAATCAGATCTAAACAGTAAGACAATGCAAATTGTCCTTTTCTTCTCAGCCTTCAACTGACTGTCTGAAAACTTTCGTTGCGTTAATTTTCTTAATTTTTGGCGGTAGAGTCTCGAAAAAGAGTGGGGATAAACGGCCCACGCGACAACACCGAAAATATTGGGCAGGCTTCGATCCAACTTCAAACTAGCAATCAGGCTAATTTTCTAACTCTCTATACTACTATTTATTAATTACTAATGAAGCAAATTATAACATTTTATATATTCTAAAAGTTCATTACTGTTTAATTTAAGTTCTACTATTATAATTTATAATTCAAGCATTTATTGCATTCGAGAAATGATAAGTAAATCATTAGTGTGTGAAATAAAATAGTTATTTTGTTATAAACCGTGAATTATCATTGCTATGAATTTACCTATCTACTAAGATTATTTCACCTACAGATTCTTTGAAGGACGAATGCTATTAAGGAATAAACTGATACCTCACGGGCTGCTGTATTAATCAGGATCTTGTAAAATTATCATCGCTATATATTGCAAGTAATCAAAGAATGTTTACTGGCGCACGTGAGACTTCCTATCAAACTACATACTCTTTTAATAACGTTCTATTCATTCTAAAATCTAAAAACTAAATACGTCATCCGTAAGGAAGCGAATTTCCGAGAGCTGGTGGTCCTAATAAATAAATTTAGAGAATCAATTGATTAAATTCTTATCCGCAAGGTTTTGGTGGATTGATAAATGAATTTTTTTATATAGAGAAAAATTCTTTTATCTCAACAGATGTAACTATATCTGAGTTGAAAAATTCATCAGAAATGATTAGATCTAGGCATATCTGAACAGATCTAAACAGATATAACTATATCTGAGTTGAAAAATCAAACATAAAAAGATTTTATTATATCTGACCAGATCTAACTACATTTGTTAACTATTAATGAATACTTGTAAGCTTTTTTACTAAATATACTTTCCTCCTAAATAAATATTTCATGAATGTTAGAAAATGTTTATTAGAATTTAATAAATTAAATAATTTATTAGTTAGTAGTTAATAAATCTTTCTATCAAAGTATATTAATAATTACTAATTTGCAAATTTGATAAAAAACTTTCTTCATTACGTATCGATCATGGACACGATTCACATTACTTGTAGTTATCACAATCTCTATCCACTTACTCTTCAAGTGAGCCTCGTAGGTAAACAGGTCATGAATTAGTCTTCCAAGCATTGGGTCCCAAGGTCGGTTCCCGCACGCGCCGATATTTTTTTTTTTTTTTTTATGGAAATAATTCTATATAATTATATAGGGCCATTATTCGTATGTAATTATGTGTGAGTATATATGATTATATAGAATCTTTTTTACCAGGGTAATTTAAAGATCTGACCAGATCTGGTCAGATATGATTATATTTGGCCAGATCTCGTCAGATAGAGACAATTTAAAGATCTGGCCAGATCTAATTATATATGGCCAGATCTAATCCGTTTTTCCCGGGTTAGACAAAAACGTATGAAGTACACTGAGAATTTGAATGAAAATATATTCAAAAAGAAATGTTTTTTTTTTTTTTTTTTTTTTTAATTGTAATTTAAAGTCGGTTTTAACTGCTGTGGTCATATCGCCGACTTTTAACTGTTGGTAGTGGTACGTTGGGAACTTTTTGGGTTGTGGAAATCTTCATCTACGCGGCATGGGTCGAATATCAACCAAGATGGTTTCTAAGACCAGCTTGGGATTTGAACCCACGCCTGGCCGGTGAGCCAATCCGAGTGCTCTATAGACCATGCGCCTTAGACCACTCAGCTAACCTCACCGGTTAAAGATAAATATTATAATAATTATTATCAGTATACTATCCCAACATTCCTGAAAAGTTATAAATTTATAAACATTACACATAAAGGTTTCAAAAACTAATTATACATATCAATGAAATAAAATAGTTTATTTTTTTATCAATCTTTTAACTAGTCTTATTGATGATACAGATATATTCACATTTTTCAATTCTTATTATTGTTATAATCTGATAATTCATCTTTTCCGTCGTCTTCTTCTTCTTCGTCGTCACCTTCTTCTTTACTGTTTTTTGGTGATTTTTCAAATAATTTATTTTTTTTCGTGACAAATTTATCCTTAACAATCTTTATTTGCCGTCTTTTCTTGAGATGTATAGAAATAATCTCAGGAGACTGTTCTCTCTCCAAGTCAATGACTGGTGGAAATCCGTCATCTTCTTCTTTTTCTATAATTTTTACAGGACTCACTTTCTTCTCCACATGATTTGAAAACTGATAAATAGATAAGTAATTGAAAAATCAGTTATAAAAATAGTAATTATTATATCTGTAAATAATACACACCTTTTGTCTTGATTAAATATTCTCTTAAAAACTGCACAATATCTCTGACAATCTCTTTCTCTTTGAATTCTTCCAGGCCACTCTGTCCTGAAAAAGTGGATAAAAATTAGTTGTGTACAAGTCTAATCAAATATTGAGTTCTGTTGTAATTACCTTGCTGATTGTATTTTCCAATAATCGAACTTATATCAATATTAATATGATCATGCAGGCGCTTATTAATTTGACTGATCGTGGTTTTAACTATTTTTACCACTATTTCAACCAGTTCCTCTCCCTCCTCACTAGAAGAAGAAGAGCTGATGTCTACCTTATCGTCTATTGTAGATTGGGAACTCGTAAACATGTCTTGTTGCGAGTTGCTAACTTCATTCTTAGTTTGTTCCGTTAGATGTAAATTATCGTCATACATCATTTGAATAGCTAAATGTATACTCAGCGTTTCGAGGACCCAGTTATTAGCAGCCGCCACTACAACTTCATTACTAAGCCCGCATAAAAAGTCGTCCATTTTTATACGATAGCACACTAAAGACCTTACCGCACCTAACTATTACTATCAATCAAAACTAACTAAGAAAAATTTTTTCCAGAAATAATTTCCATAAGTCTTCCCGATCCCCATTTTCATCATTTTCCTACACCCAACTTTTCTTTACATTTTCCCATGGTATAAAATTCATTGTGCTTTGACGCAACAGGTTATCAATGATAGTAAGATAAGTGAAAATTGTTTTTTTACAGCTATCTCTATTTTATCATATGAATGCTATCTCACTACTACAACTGCAAAAAACAATTTCCCACCCTTTTGATCCGCCATCTCGTGAACGCTATTTCCACCATTAGATCCACCACGTGGTAGCCACCATTTCCCGCGACTGCGTCACCCCTTTTGGCCCGGCATCTGGTAGCCGCTATTTTGACCATGCTTACAACCCTTTCACCGGCATCTCCCGCGAGTTTGCCGCCATTTTGTCCCGCTATTTCGTCAGCCTTTTTCTGTAAACAAGTCCTAACTTGTTAGTGACGTCATTTTCTGATGAATTTTTTTTTCTGATGCAACCCTTTATGCACAATTAGCCCCCCCCCACTTTTTCATCTTTATGGTGGTGGGGATTGATGATATAAAATCAGCTCGCGACCGCGCGCTCATCATTCAGTTTGGATTTGTTACCTTGTGCTCTTCAAGCTAACCAGTGAAAAAATTTCGTGATTTAAATATTAAAAGAACCATCTTCAACCTGAAAATGGAATTAGTTAAACTCAAAAAAATCAATCTTACACCAGGATATTTGCCCATGAAGAAGATCTATGAGTTGGAAGAGGGTGAAATCTACAAGATCAGTCAGTTGAAAATGGTCTCTACCAAGTTTGGCTTGCAATATGTCGCCACAATTGAAGCTGAGTTTCAAATTTTTCTTCCCGCTAAAACTGTAAAATTTTTGAACGCCAATACTGACATCTTTGCGAAATTAGTGGAATCCACCAACAACAATCTACTTTATCTATACTATCATCAGAAAAAAGATAATTTATTAGAATTTGGAATTAAATCTTAAATGTATGTAAGAAAAAAAAATTACGATAAAATACTAACACAAAAAAATCCTATAGTTTTAGTTTTTACTTATTTACCAATATTTACCTGCCTTAATTCTACTATGTATCTACTATTAATAACTTCTTAATTTTTATTATTATTGTATCAAATATATTTAATTATTATTATTCTCTAATGGGAAAACTTAAAAATTAATTAAAACAATTATGAAAATTGTTTATTATGACAATGATAAAAATAAACAAGTAACATTGATTATTATTATATTTAATTATTATTATGATTTTATATTATTTTTATTCTAATAAGAAAACTTAAAAAAGAAAATTAAAAAAATTATAAAAATTATTTATTATGATAAAGATAGAAAGTAATGTTTATTATGTTAAATATATTTTAATTATTATTATATTAAATATATTTAATTATGATTATAATTTTTTTATTTTTTTTTTCATACTAATAAGAAAATGTAAAAAATAAATTATAAAAAAAATTATGAAAATTATTTATTACAAGTATAAAAATAAAAAAGTAACCCTTGTTATTTTTATAAATTTTTTTTATTTTCTTCTCTACCCACGGAAAAAAACAAAATGTTATCATTCAGAGATCATAAATACAAAGATCCAGTACCGTTTGTTGTATACGCAGATCTTGAAAGCGTCCTGGAAGAGGAAACAGAAGGTATTCAAAAGCATACACCTCACAGTATAGCTTATTATTTACATTGTAGTTATGACAATTCACTGTCCAAGTTCAATTTAAATCATTCAGAAAATTGTACCAAGTGGTTTGAACAAGAACTTGACTCTATAAGCCACCAAGTCAGTGATTATTTGAGAAATCCAAAACCTCTTCCAAAGTTGTCTGATGAAGAACAAAAGTCATTTAATGAAGCAGTGAATTGTCATATCTGCAACAAGCCATTTAAATCTGCCAATAATAAGAAGGTAAGAGATCACTGTCACTTCACCGGGAAATTTAGAGGTGCTGCTCATAACTCCTGTAATTTAAATTATTAACAAAGTCACATCATTCCAATAGTTTTTCATAATTTATCTGGTTATGACTGCCATTTTATCTTAGAGTCTGTAGCAACAGTTTTCAATGGTTCCGTAGAAATATTACCTATTAATAAAGAAAAGTACATTGCATTTACTAAAACTGTAGACGATACTAACATCCACCTTAGATTCATCGAGTCATTTAGATTCATGGCATCGAGTATTGACAAACTTTCATCTTACTTGACTGACGATGACATGAAAATTACACGACAGTTTTACTCTGACCCCGAACAACTGAAACTTGTAACAAGCAAGAAAATATTTCCCTATGAATATGTGGACAGTTTAGAAAAATTAGACGAGACTGAACTACCAGACAAACAAGCTTTTTACTCTCGACTGAATGACAAGCACATCAGTGACGAAGACTACTCGTTTGCCCAAACAGTATGGAGTAAATTCAATGTATAGACTCTCGGTGAATACTCTGATCTCTATCTGAAAACAGATGTCTTATTATTGGCAGATATTTTTGAAAATTTTCGTGCAAGTTGTTATAAAACTTATGAATTAGATGCTCTACATCATTATACTGCTCCAGGACTTGCTTTTTCTGCTGTGCTCAAACATATAGCGTTACAACTTGAGCTATTACTAGACCCCGAAAAGATACTGTTTTTTGAACTAGGTCTCCGTGGTGGAGTATCTCAATGCACCAATCGATATGCCAAGGCCAACAATTACTACATGGGTGAAGATTTTAATCCAGAAGAAGATGAGTCCTACATCATGTATCTGGATGTAAACAATCTCTACGGAGCTGCAATGAGCATGTCTCTTCCTCGAGGCTCCTTCGAGTGGGAGGAGAAGATCACAGAGGAGAATATTTTATCAATATTCAACTCTGATGAATCCATCGGATATGTACTTGAGGTTGACTTGGAGTATCCTGAAGATCTACATGAACTCCATAAAGACATGCCATTGTGTCCAGAACACTTCATTCCACCAGACAGCAAGACTCGTAAGTTAGCTACAACACTGCATCCAAAAATGAATTATGTAATTCATTACAAGAATTTGGAACAGTGCTTGCAACTTGGGATGAAACTTGTCAAAGTTCACCGAGTATTGAAATTTGCGCAGTCACCGTGGCTCAAACCTTACATTGACAAGAACACCGAGTGTCGTAAGAATGCCACCAATGAGTTTGAAAAGAACTTTTTCAAGCTCATGAACAACGCAGTGTTTGGTAAGACCATGGAGCATGTGCGTAAACACAAGGATGTCAAACTGGTGACAAAGTGGCTCGGCTGATATGGTGCAAAAAGTTTGATTTCAAAATCAAACTTTAACAGCTTCACGATTTTCGGGGAAAATCTAGTAATAGTTGAGCTGAATAAATTGAATGTTATTTTCAATAAACCGATTTATGTCGGTTTCAGTATCCTGGACTTGTCAAAGATCTTTGTATATGATTTTTATTACAAATATGTCAAGGAAAACTTCGACAATGACGCTGCAAAGCTGCTCTATACCGACACGGACAGCCTCATCTATCACTTCAAAGTACCTGATATTTTTCAAATTATCAAACGTGATATACACAAGTTCGATATCTCTGACTATCCAATCAACAACGTGCATGGCATGCCTCAAAAGAATAAGAAGGTTCTAGTGCTCATAAAGGTCGAAAACAATGGCAAAATTGTGTCAGAGTTTATCGGCCTCAGAGCAAAACTGTACGCTTTCAAGCTGCATGAAAAAAGTGAGGTAAAGAAGAGAGCCAAGGGAGTCAAGGGATCAACATTGCGAACGATCACGTTTGATCACTTCAAAAATTGCTTATTAGATCATGTAAATATTTGTAAAGAGCAATTTTTAATAAGAAGTGATAGACATGTTGTAAAAACAATCAAGCAAAATAAGCTTGCACTGAGCTGGGATGACGATAAACGTCAACTGCTGAAAGACTCTACAGACACTCTTCCATGGGGCTACAAGAAAGCCGATGTAGAGCCACCAGCTAAAAGGAGAAAAATGTAAATAAATGTAAATACTTAGACTTAAGATTGTAAAAAAAAATAATTAGATTTAAGATTGTAAATAAATAGATTTAAGGTTATAAATAAATAGATTTAAGTTTTTATTAATAAATATTTATTATATATCATTTTTATTAATCCAACTATTATGTTTAGTATCAAAACCAAGCCATTTAACATAATATTTATTTCCACTTTTCTTAATAATTTTTTCAACTAAGTATACATCTGGATATTTGACTTTGCTGAGTTCCTCTTCATAAAATCCACCTTGTATTGATCGATCCTGGTAGTCCACGAGCTTGTATGTTGTTGGACTTGTATTCTGATCAATCTTGATGGTAAAAATCTCAGTCGTCCAGTTTGGTATATATCCTTTCTCAAATACATTTTTATACTTGCTGATTCGAACCTTATCACCAACTTTGAATTTATTTTTTTTCTTCTTTGTCGCTGGCTGGATTTGTTGATAGATTTTTTCAAGCAGTTGTTTCTCCTGAGGAGCGGTAACATCAGCAGGTATCATTTTGATAGTACTGTATTTGGTGTTATTGTAAGTATTCACCAAGTCCTCCAGTATATCAGTCCACTTGTAGCTACCACGAGCTGTAAATTCTCGCCACATTTTATTTTTAAGTGTTCTATTAAAACGTTCACAGATAGATGTTTTGAGATTGCTGAATGTTGAATACAGATTTATTTTGTGCTGCTTCATCAGATCTTTGAATTCTTTGTTGTAGAACTCTTTACCCTGATCAACATGGAGATTCTTAGGTACACGACCTTGCTGGAGTACCGACTTCATAGCACTAGTGACATTGTAACAGGGTAAATTACCCTAAATCGATAAGTCGCCAGAGGTCGATAATTAGTCGACTCAGCACTGGCGCGCCCCGATCTTCGGGGCCTTCTGTGTAGTAATTAAGAGGGGGGTAAAATGGGTAAGTACTCGGGAGCCGGTGTGTGACAAAATCAGAAGAGGTTTGATAGTCAACCGCACCGGTCACTACTCAGCAGAAAAAAAGGTAATTAATATATTCGCACGTAAATTTTGGAACGCTGCGATAAAAATTTATCAAGATTGTCTTTTCAATCTTGGAGACAACTTTTACTAACATTTTTACTGTTACAGGAAAACTAAAGTTGAAGTGAGGACGGATCCCCGGAGTGAAAGGAAAACTAAGCAACAAATACCTAGAGGTTTCACCACGTCAGAGAGACATCGTGAACAGGAGTTGAGTCAAATACTCAGGTATTTTATTTCATTCCGTGGGTGGAAGATAGACCGCGGTTTGTACTCAGTCTATCATTCCTCTTCTCCTCTTATATAAAATTTTTACCGATAAATTAATTGTGGAACATTTGCTAGTTTTGGATTTGGTCATTTTAATGGGGGTTTATACCCGAAAATCTCTCAATCGACCTTGCGGGAAAATTTAATAACTAAAAATTTTCAATTAATTAATTAACATCCGAAAATTTCGTTAATTTTATTGTTGTAATTTTTATAACAATTAACTTAGTAAAATTGATTGATTTTTGTCATTGAAAAAAAATCGACAAATTTTTATTCGTGGAATTTTGGTCAAGCGTCAGTTTTTGTGTCGCAGTAAATTCCAATACCCAAGGTCAAGCATAACAGCTAGCGAATATTCTAGCAATTAAAATTTGAATATTTCGAATTGTGTCAAATTTTTTTTTCTAGATAAAACTAATAGAAAATTATGGATAATATTTTTATTAAGAATTAATTATTAAGAATATTTTATATTAAGAAAATTATTAAGAATTTTATATTGAGAATTAATTATTGAGGATAATATAGATTGGAAAATTATTGAATATTTTATATTAGGAAAATTATTAATTGAGAATATTATAGAGTGGAAAATTATTAAGAATATTATATTAGGAATTATTTATTGAGAATATTATATTATAAAATTATTCCGTCAAGTGTGAATTTAATAATTTTGGGATTAAGTCCGTGAATTAATTAAATTAATTTTACGCTAATTTGATAATTATCGGCGTGGACATTAAGTCCTAGGAATTAGTTAATCGAGTCAAAAATTTGTCACAGTAAAAATTTAGTCAGAATTAATTAATTAACTTATGTTAATAATTTTGAAGTGATTGTAAGATTTATATTGTGATTAATTTATTTAACAAAAGTTAATTGAAGGTATTAAGCCTCTCGTTCGAAATAATGACTTAAGAATTTCAAGCTGTTTTAATATTTTAATAGAATTGAAATTAACAATTGGAAAGTGAGAATCAAAATAGTTAGTTAGAAATTGATTGTAAATTGAAGGTTATCGTTTTATTAATTTACTAATGATTGAATAATTTAATTTGAAATATTTAATTGAAATTAATTACATTCGATTTTATTAAAATAAAATTTATAAAGTAAAGTCAAGTTAGTAGTGTGAGTGTGAGATAAGTGTGGGTTATGTGTGAGTTGCAGAGTATCTAGGTCTATGTTTCATCGCTGGGCTGTTACTGCTGTAGCTGGTGTGGGTTATGAGAGTCTGCTGCAGAACATCTAGGTCTATGTTTCGTCGCTGGGCTGTTGTTCTGTAGTAAAGTGTGTATAAGCTGCAGGAGTATCTAGGTCTATGTTTCGTCGCTGGGCTGTTACTCCTGTGAGCCGAGTCAACGAGCCCGGTATATGATTCGTCTCTGTGCGGGTGATTGTAAGTTTAGAAATCGGGTAGACGCCGAAAGGGGCCCGTCACGTGTAGACGGCGAAAGGGGCACGTGTTAGAAATCGATGGGTAGACGCCGAAAGGGGCTCGTCGAGAATAAGTTAGAAATCGACGGGTAGACGCCGAAAGGGGCTCGTCGAGAATAAGATATTGTTAAGTGTGGTTAGTGTGTGAGTGAATGAATTTTGTTAACTAATTTTAAGTCAACCACTGTTAAGTTTTTTTTATTGTTAATAAATATCGATCGATCTTGTTAATTAATTATTTATTATTCAATAGCACCTTCCTCCACTCTCTCTACTCTAAAATTAAGTTCTCTCAGCTCTGGACCGGTTCCAGGAACCGTGATTAAAAATCCTGGTGGCGCCCTGATAATTGTATTGTTGTTATTTTTATTTATTTATTTAAAAAATTGATTAGGGGCCAACCTGAGCAGGTAAAACTGTTACAACATCAACACCACTTTTTGATTTAATTGGAACTGCCCAGGCATACTTTGAAAATATATCTATTATTGTAAGCAGATACTTGTATCCTTTATTGACTGTTGCATATGGAATCATCTCAACCAAGTCAGCTTGCCAAGTCTCATCGAGGCCTCGGATGTCAACGTGACGACGTTTATAGTTCTTGCGAGCTGGTTTATGAAGCTCTCTAGCTATCACTGCCTTTTTGTCGTCCATTGAGTTTCTCAACGAGATATTTGATATTACTCTGATAACTGGAGAGTGCTGCTTTAACGTCCTCAATAGTCGTCTGCAAATTTCCCACATCAGCTTTCAGAATGTAAATGTGAAATAATCTCTTTCTGTTCACTGTCTATACTATTATTCAGTTCAGACATCTGTCTCAGTACAAATTGCACTATCGCCGCATCATGTTTATTTAATGGACTACCGAGATTGCACAGTCTTTTATTCTCAATGTTATAGTTTCCATCAGAAGTTACATTGAAACCTCTTCCAGCTGGACCTCGTTGAGCTGACTTGTCATTGTCCAGTGGACGTCCAAATATATCGATGCGCATAGTTGTGAATACTTTGACAGTAAACGTGTAAATGATATAATTTTCTAAAAGCGTTTTAATATATAACCCCAACCTCTCTAAGTTCTTCAATAATTGACATGATTTCATTTGTGTGACTTGGATTCCCAGCAGCTTGAGATGCCATCAGCAGTCGCAAACGATCAACTAGTTCATTTGGATCATCCCAGTAAACATAGTCCATTGGTAATCTCTGTTTTCTTGCAATCATATATTTTGGTAATCCTTTACCGAATTTGGTGATAAAATCAGCAACGTATTTATTGAACTTGATTGTTGTATCTTCATAAATGGTACGATTTGGATCATAATTTTTCCTATGAGCGTTGGTATGTTGAATTATGTTCAAGTACTTTTTCTTATTATCTGTGGTGATGAGTGTATCCTCTGGTGATTTTCTAAATAATAATTCCAACAACCCAGGAGTTATTGGATAATTTTTTTCTTTGACAGTTATTGTATCATTTGCAAATGAAATAGATGAATCACCCATATGCATTTCACCACGTTTTCTGCGTACACCATATCTCATATCATTATCTTTATGTTTTTTACTTAAACGTTGTAGATAATTAGTGAGAAGAGGACTTCTACGAGTTGGAGTACTTGTTGATGGTGGTGGCTGAGTAATAGCAAGTTATCAAATGAACTTTCATCATCCGTTATTAAACTGTTGTATACTTCTGGATTATCATATGAAGATTTTTCAACCTGTGGTTTTTCTTCTTTTTTAATATTTTCTCCTTTTAACTTTGAAGATTCAACTATACTCTGAAGTGTTGTGACAGTAGGCTTGAACATTTCCTCCATCGCTTTCTCAGCTGTATCTTTACCCAACTTCAACATCTTGTGCTTCCGTCGGATGGCATCACTGGCTTGAGATATCTGATGTAAAATATTCTTCTGCTTTGATATTTCTTCAGGCTTCATGTTGATAGGTTAAAGTCTACAGCATGTATGACTATCACACTCTAAAGTACCTCAATTTATACTAATGAAGCAGTCGAATCCTTTTCGATACCTGCCACTGTTCAATTCACTATCTTTATCGACCACCACAAACCCATATTTATTCCAGCATGCTGAGCATAAATCTCTGAATGAGTTGTATGATATGTTGGTATTAACATGATCATCATAAATATGCTTTAGATTCATTTCATCTTGACGGAATAGCACGAGAAAGTTCGCGTTATCTCTAACCAGATGGTTAGGTATTCGTGTATAAGTTTGACAAAGATAGAAGCTGTCTACATCCTTGTGTCGACCCATGCAGAAAAAGGCCTTGATGTGATCCTGTTTTTCACAAGCAACATCGTCAAATATCATCAGGAAGGTAGGCTTAGCATATTCAGGCTTGATTACAGCCTCATGTTCGCTGAATGTGAATAATCCAATACCATCAATCTGTTTAACTAGTGTCTCCAGAAACTGATACTTTGGTTGGTTAAGAGACTTTGAGTAAAGATATATATTCTCAAACCTCAAACCGTTTAGATGTACAATAAGAGACAGCAGAGCATTCGTCTTTCCACAGTTGGATGGTCCACAAAATACTGCACGGATACTGTTTAGAAGCAAATCACCGTGCCGTTTGAGTTTTCTCACACCTGTCCCTTGAACAATTTGATCAAAGTTAATAACTGGTAACTGAGCTCTTGGTTTGTTATCCATGATTGCTGATGAGATTCTGAGCTCAAGAGGTATATATACCGGCTTATATAGATAAGCGAGTCAGTCTTTGATGTAACATGTCCGAGAGCAGATGTGGAAGAGGTCTCATTAACAATATAATCAACAAGCTTCCACTTGAACTTCATATCCCCGGGTACCAGTACTGCGGTCCAGGTACAAAGTTAGCTAACAGGTTAGCTCGAGGTGATCCAGGTATAAATCCTCTGGACGCTGCTTGTAAGGAACACGATATAGCTTACTCTAAAAATCGTGAAAATTTGGAAGCCCGTCACGAGGCTGATAAAATCCTTGCTGAGAAAGCGAGGCAACGATTTCAAGCAAGAGACACTGCTATTGGTGAAAAAGCTGCTGCTTGGAGTGTGAATAAAATCATGAAGTTGAAAAGACGTTTCGGTATGGGTATTAAAAAAGAAAAACCTATTACCAAGCGTAAGACAATTAAAAGAAAAACAACGAAGCATAAGACAGTAAGAAGAAAGACAACGAAGCAAAGAACAACAAAGCGAAAGATGATCAAACGCAAGACAGTTAAAAGAAAGACAACCAAGACTTCCAAGAAGGAGGATGTTGCTCTGAGACAGATTGTTGATGGAGCTAAAAAGTCCATGCAGCCTGGTGGAGATCCAGTAAAAACAGCTCTTGAAGGTGCCCGCAAAGCTGGCAAGATGGCTGATGGGAAGAAAAACGTTCGATTGCCTCGTATTCTACCAGTTCCATCAAAGATTGACGGAGTACTTCCATTCTTGATTCCCCTGTTTGCAGGATTATCAGCTCTTGGTGCTTTCACAGGTGGAGCTGCAGGTGTTGCAAAAGCTGTGAACGATGCAAGCGCAGCTAAAAATCAACTTGTTGAAAAGAAACGTCACAACTTAAAGATGGAGGAAATAGCTGTAGGTAGAGGATTAACCTCAAACCCTACCGCAGTGGTATGGGGCTCTATCTGAAACCATACCCAGAGGGAGCTGGTTGCAAGAAGTCAAAAAACCAGTAGAGCTACCCCATCGAGCACTGACTAACATCGATGTATCAAAATATGCTAAGCTGCTTAAAATTCTAAATTTTCGTGAAGTTTTCATGATAAATGATTTACCAAAATCCGGACCCAAGACAAATGAATCAGCAATAATAAATTTGGATGATAAACTTGGACCTGGAACTCACTGGGTTGCATACAAGAAAAATCATGATCAAGTTATTTACTTTGACAGTTTTGGTAATCTCCAACCTCCACAAGATTTGATGGAATATCTCGATGTCGGTAGCGTGAAGTACAATCACAAAAGATATCAAGACTTGATATCTGTGATACAATCATATGTGGACATCTATATCTAAAATTTCTGACTGGACAACTATAAATTGAAGTGACTCGAGGCTACAACTATCAGTCATAGCAGAGTCATTAACCTTGACACTATCTGGAACGTCCTCCATATTGGAGGCAAATTATTTTCCACCGATTGAGCTATCACCTACAAAAAATTATGTTCTTGGACTTGTTAAGCTCCTGACATTCAATTCAATACCAAATATAGATGAAGATGCTAATAAATTTTATGATATACATCATAAGAAAAGATCTAAGAGAAATGTCATCCAAGCTAATCCTGATTATGAGCAAGTAATATCAATACCCACGGGTATTTATGAAATTAAGGATATTGAAAGTTATATCAACAAGATAGCACCTAAGTTGAGTTTTACTTTGAAAGCAAACAACAGTGAGTTGAAAAGTGAAATAAAGTGTGATCAGTTTATAAATTTTGAGCTTGAAGATTCTATTGGATCATTACTTGGATTCACCAACCGTGTGCTTGAATCCAACATAGTACATAATTCTGATTTACCCGTACAAATATTAAAAATCAACGCTCTGAGAGTCGAGTGCAATATAACTACTGGATCAAACATCAACGGAGAAAAAAATCACACAATCCATGAATTTTTCCCGAGAGTTCCAGCGGGATATAAAATAGTGGAAGTGCCAACAAACATCATTTACCTGCCAGTCGCCGTACGAGCACTACACAACTTGAGACTCCGCATTGTTGACCAGGACGGAAGAATAGCAAATTTCCGTGGCGAGATTATCACGATAAGACTGCATACAAAAAGTCTGTAATATGTATCGTATATGAGACAAAGACTGGTAGTGGGTATAAAAGGATTGCAGCATGTCCAAAGATTATCAGTCATCATCGAGCTCTGAAAGTGTTGACACGTCAGAATGCAGAGTTCCTAAAAAGTCTAGGACTAAAATTACGTGGAAAATTCACAAGATAAAAATAAATTTTTGTTGTATAGCTTGTGTGATACCATGGCGGAAATCTTAGATATAAAAAGATCAATTATTTTCGATGAGTCTATTGCGCATTGTGAAGCTCATTCACACCTACCATATGCATCATCAACATTCAATAACAGTGATGAAATCAGGATTGTTGTTCAGCATCAAGATCTGTGCTTGCTCCCAAGCAGGAGCACATTACATTTTTATGGAAGAATGAGGAAAGCTGATGGTACTGCTGTAAGTGCTACTACGAAGATGGTCAACATGGCTGTCTGTCATATGTTTGAAGAGATACGTTACGAGCTGAATGGTGTAGAAATTGACAGATGTAAGAATGTTGGCATTACCAGTGTTATGAAAGGATACGCTTCTCTGAGTCCAAGACAGCAAAATATTCTGGAAAATATTGGTTGGATTGTTGATGAAGATAACAACAAGTTGACTGATGCTAATGGCTACTTTGATGTCTCAGTACCGCTGAGTTTCATTCTTGGATTTGCGGAAGATTATCAACGAATTATCGTGAATGCCAAGCATGAATTGATATTGATTAGATCAAATATTGATCATAATGCTTATGTTGTTACCGCTAAAAATAAAAATGTAACGATTACAATCCAGAAAATTGAGTGGATTGTGCCATACATAACAATGTCCGACAAGCGAAAAATTGAGCTGTTGAATTATATAACCTCTGATCCAGCTATCCCAATCAGTTCCCGGACTTGGGAATTGTATGAGTATCCACTGTTACCAGCTACCTCTAAGCATATTTGGGTAATCCAAACAATAAATCAGCTTGAGAAACCTCGTTTTGTCATCGTTGGATTTCAAACAGAAAAAAAAAATCAACCGAATCAAAATGCAAGCTAGTTTGACCACTGCAACATAAGAGATATTAAGCTGTTTTTGAACTCTCAGAGTTATCCATATGGAACTTTGAACCTCAACATCACCCATAATCAGTACGCCTTGATGTATGACATATATACAAATTTTCAAAGTGCTTACTATGGAAAAGAAGCTGAACCGCTATTGGCTAAGAAAAATTTCTTAAATAGAGCACCTCTATATTTAATTGACTGTTCCAAGCAGAACGAGTCAATCGAGTCTGGGCCTGTGGATTATACGTCTAGGATATACGTCTAGAGTTTGAATCGTCAGCACAGTTTCCAAATCAAACTGCTGCGTACTGCTTAATAATTCACGACCGAATAGTTGAGTACAATCAGCAGCACTGTAAGAAAACTTACTTAATGGTACAGTTTGATCCTCAGCCTACCATACATTACATGTATGTGTGGGACTTTGCATCCAGACAAGCAAGGAAAGGTCCATGGGAGCAAGCAGCAAGAGACAGAACGATTTCACCGACGAATACAAGAATTAAATAAAATTATTGAACCTGTATTGCTTAAGAAACTAAATGTAATGAAAAACAATTAATAAAAAAACACAATTTAAATTTAATTCAATGATTATTTATTCACAAAACCTTACTAAAATAATATCTTATAATTTAGATTAGATATGCACTTTAAACTATTTAATATTATTACACTCAAAGCAGTCTTTTCTCCATGAATAAGGTCCTTCTAGTACATCCTCACAAATAGTGCATCAATGCTCAGGGCATCTGGTGTAGTCGATAAATCTTGAATCTGTTCTCAAATGTTCAGGAAGCTTTGACCAAACTTCATTGATCTCATGCTTTGTGAATTGTAGATGAACGACTCATCCATGCAAGCAATGTCCCGAGGATCCATCCTGGTTAATGTCTGCAGCTGGTAGAATAGTTGAAGTGACTTCTCTAGAGAGGGATTTATTCCCCAACAGGTGATGAACTAACGTTTCATTTTCTGACCAGTCTCATACGCACAAGCATAGTTACACTTTATCGAGTGATTTTCTTTCAGGAGACATGGCTGAAGAGAGTCAAAGAATTTGAGTTCGTTCATGTATCTCATCTTTGTTAAATCGATAATATTCAATTCAAAATTAATGAATCTCCTGAGCCACTGCTGTTTTTCATCACCCAAAACGTAAACGTAAGTCTTGTGTTTTAAAATCTCAAACAGTACATCATTCAGATCTGTGTAGGAAAATGATCCTTTATTCCAACCGATACCATGGTTCCTCGACCAATAGTCTTTCGTCTGGAAGATCAAACCTTCGTCGATGTACTCTGCTGGAGGTTCGAATATTGCCAACGCAGCAGAAGACAATATGTCTGGATCATCGTTAAGCTCAACAAGAGCTAGCTCCTTGATAATAAAGGATCCATAAAGCGTGTAAAAGCCTTCAAAATCAATAAAAATTTCCATCTTCTCGACTTTAAGTGCTCACATTCAAGAACAAATCCAAACTGAATGATGATCTCACGGTTGTGAGCTGATTTTATATCGTTAATCCCCACTACCACCATAAAGATGAAAAAGTGGGGGTAAATTGCGCACAAAGGGTGGCATCAGAAAAAAAATTTCATGAGAAAATGACGTCACTAACAAGTTAGGACTTGTTTACAGAGAAAGGCTGACGAAATAGCGGGACAAAATGGCGGCAAAATCGCGGGAGATGCCGGTGAAAGAGTTGTAAGCATGGTCAAAATGGCGGCTACCAGATGCCGGGCCAAAAGGGGTGACGCAGTCGCGGGAAATGGTGGCTACCACGTGGTAGCCACCACGTGGTGGATCAAATGGTGGAAATAGCGGTCACGAGATGGCGGTTCAAAAGGGTGGGAAATTCAAATTATCGACTACCAGATGGCAGATCAAAAAAGTTGATAAAAAAGGGTTGAGAATATGGTCAAAACAGCGGTCGGTAAATTAGCATGGACACGAACCACTCATTCAGTAATGTAGATTCCCGCTTGACCAGTATCTTGGAAGCCCCTTGCTCCTCTACTGTCAAATCCAACTGACAGTTGGTAAATGATGGATTACCCTCGTCCATTGCAAGAGATGTTTCCGCCACTAGATGTCAGTAAACACAGAAAAAAATTACCCCGACGCAACTTATTATTGTGAAAAATAGTAATAATAAAGATGCCTCAATATTGAAGGTTAGAATCGTAATCCAGAAGAAAAAAAGAAAAATTGGTATAAAAAAGATATTTATGACACAACTTTATATCACACAATCTTCTATATATTTGTATACTCAATTAAAGACACTTCAATTGATTAATGACTTACTAGGTGGACAATAAAGTTATAATGCCCAGAGACACACTTTTACACACTTCCATTCAGTGTGGCCACCTATGTATCAGAAATGAATAAATAAACGCAAAATTAGACGGTTTTGCTTGCAAACTGATAAAAAAATAAATGCCACTTAAAAAATTAGAGGTGACTATTTAATTTCTAAAATTATGAGATAAGAATTGGAACAGGCTGGGTCCATGTAGAAATAATTCGTAAGTTCGATAAATTTTTAGAACAAATATAAAATGTTACAAATTATTTAGATAGTTGTTGGTACCTCTGATTTTCTAGTTTTTCGAAGGTTGGAATGGATCAAAAGGTCGTCATCAAATGATTTTTTTCCCATCAACGAACCCTTCGTAGGGTTTCTCAGTATAAGTTCATGCTGTCGGATGTTTTCAACATCATCATACTTCATTGTGAAATGAAGATCATGACTTTCTTTTCCCACGACTACAGTAACTAGTGCTGGAAAAAAAAAAAAAAAAAACAAAAATCAAACAGTGCTGAATGTAAGTTAAGTACTTTTATCGATGAGATTGTCACCTTTGAATTTTAATGAATTTTAGAAAGAAGTCCTCGCTTAGTGATAATATGCAGCTGTTTGAGGTTGTATATTAACAAAACGCCTTTTTTTTTTCGACAACATAACAAAATTTATAATCTGCCTGATTCTGCAGTTCTGAGAGTTAACTATTTTTTGCTTGTTTGATAAACAAAAACGTAAAAAGCTTGTTATATCAATATATTACTTTAATCGCTCAGACTTTATATTTTTTCAAAATGTTTCATTAATTAAGACACATTTATTTGATTCTCAAAACCAAAATTAGAGGTCGTTTAAATTTTTCTGTGAATAGTATTTATTTTTATATCAATTTAGTATAGTGTCCGCTGTGTTCAAGCTCTATTCGGAAATAAATTATCATATATAGCTGCTCAAAAGACAGAAAATTCCGGAATTCCCGACCCAATAAGAATAACAATATAAGAAAACACAATATTTAACTATCATTTACATTCCATGACTTTTTACTAGGGGTGTGCGAATAATTTAAACTTACGGATTATTTGTTTCGAATCGGATAATTCGAATATTCAAATTATTCGAAAGTTGCTGAATAATTCAAAAAATTCCAAATAACTAGAAAAGTTTCAAATAATTTGAAAAATTTCGAATATTTCTAATTTTTACTTAATTATCATATTATTCACAAATTTTTGGGTATTTTGAATTTAGAGTTTGTCATGTTAGATATTTAAATCGGAAACTAACAATTAATATACATCCACAGATTCGGTAGAATCTGGCGCCAAGTTCCGTTCAAAAATTCTGTTGTAAACGGAGCGCCAGACTACCGACTGTGTTTACTGTAAGCATCACGTTTTTTAGAGGTTGCAAATTTATTTTTAATTCTATGGTCCTTTTTTTCCTTAAATTAGTATTATAACGGTAGTTCATATCTTATTTTACTGACATTAATTAATTATAATCAATTATAACATTTAATTCACTTAAAATTATTAAATTTTATCAGCACAAACGATAGTAAGCCCAGAAATTTCGATCCTGACTTTTTTTTCATGGACAAAAGTCACCGCCACAGACTAGATAAAATAGAAATGTGTACTAATCTTACTATAGATACGCAACTACACTGAAAAAAGTTAATTCACAGCTTGCATCTATAACCACCAGAGTGCACTGGAATTATTTCTACATAAACTGTAGATTCAACGGGATAGCTCACTGAAGTTAGAATCCCAAATTTTTTTCTTTTAATTTTTATTTTTTTTTCTATCACGTTTTCAGCTTTTCGTTTGTTCTTTATTATTCACTCTCAACATTTGATCGTTGTCCATTTATTTATTTTAAAAAGAATTTATTAATAATGTACCTTTAAGTTAGCCCCCCTGTCGCATTTTTTAATATTTTGGTAGCAATTTGGGTCATCAAGCCTCTATTTTTGATTGTTCATGTATATTTAACATTTGTTCCTACTTCACATTTTTTATTTGTTGTTTAATTAACATTTTTAATTAGCTGTATGTATGCATTCTAAATATTTGCACTGCGCATGCGTCAACTTTACGTATATAGACTTTTAGCGTGGTCTTTTGAAAATTATAGTGACAAGCACATCTCATGTGTAAAAGATTAAAAAATTTACGAGTGTAATTTTTTAGGAATTACTATTTAATTAATTCAAATAATTAAAAAAAAAATGTTAGACGTCAATCAATATCAATGTCATTAAGTAAATAAATAAATAACTAATAAATATTCATTTCATTCTAAATTTTTTACAAATATCGAGAGAATTGTTAATCAATGCATGTACATTTTTTTTTTATTTTCATCAATTCTATTTTCATGAATACTACGAACTATTAAAAAAAAAAAAAAAAAAAAAAAAAAAAGAAATCCATAACAATTAACAAAAAATTTCAATACTTTATTAAAATAAAACTTATTATAAAATTATTAAAAACTACACGTTGCCCTTTTGTCCTGTGACCTCTATAATTGAAATTACAAGAAAAATACACTTACTCTAATCACTGTGCTGGTCAATATAATTTTCAAAAGTCCGCGCTGAAAGTCTAAACGTAAAGTTGACGCATGCGCAGTGCAAAAATTTAGAATACAAATATTCAGCTTATTAAAAATGTTAATTAAACAAAAAATAAACAATTTGAAGTTGGAACAAAGGTTTTTTGTACATGAACAATCATAATCAGAGGTTATTCCCATTGGATAGTGTACCATTCTATGATTTTGTGGTCGTTGCCGATAGGTTGCATTGTTATCCAATCAAGTGGATTTCAAATAATTGTAATCTTTAGGTGAAAAGTCTTACAATTATGCGCATGGTGTATTGTGTCATTTACTTACTACAATCCCGGGAAAAAATGATCAGACCTGACCATGCCTGTTCATGTATGATCAGGCCTGAAATTAGACCTGATCATGCCTGTTCATGTATGACCAGGCCTGAAGTTATACATGATCATGCCTGATCAGTTCTGTTCATGCCTGCTCATATCTGGAGTACTAAATACGCTCAGGCCTGATCAGGCCTGTCCATGCCTGACCAGACCTATCCATGCCTGTCCATGCCTGTTCATGTCTGAAGTGTTAAATACGCTCAGGCCTGTTCATACCTGTTCATGTCTATTCATGTCTGACCATGCCTGTTTATGACTGTTCCTCTCTGACTATAGTCAGAGATATGATAAAAATTTTTCTTTGAAAAAAATTTTTGGTCATCACAAAAAGTGCAAAATTATTTTTAACATTACGTTTATTTAAATAATTTTGAAATAAAAAATTTATTACATTTTCTATGGGATGTTATGGTCTGCTCTGCTCCTGCCTAATATGAAAATCATTACTTATTATATTATTTAAATAAATGTGATATTATAATGAGATTCGGTTACATAAATAAATTAGGACTATCAAAATATATTATAAAACCAATTTTAACATTATATTTATCATAAACTTATTCGATACTCTATGTACTTCATAGAATTGTTACATCTAATATAGCAGCACAGCAGGCGGGAAATTCAAGGCAAACGGATAACACCAGAGTTAAACAGCATTGAGCATGGTTGGTAGTTGGATGGTTGACCGCTGGTGTTACATCCTTACAATAATATGTAATTATTTTTTTTTTTATTTTATTTTATTATAGAGAATTGCGTACGACTCTATCAAGTACTACAACCATAAAATTAAGCAAAATAATTAATTAAAAATAGTAATGGGTTTTCAGACCTGACCATGTCTGATCAGGCCTGATCAGGTCAATTCATGCCTGATCAGGCATGGTCATTTTTCATGTCTGATCAGGGCTGAAGACTCATGCCTGTTCATGTCTGATCAGGTCTGATCATTTTTTCCCGGGATGTCATAATAACAATAACACTAATAATAAAAATTATGAGACTGAAATTAATTATATCGGTAATACCAAATTGAGGTTAAAAATATCATTATCATTATGATTACTGAATGAATTATTGTTATTATTAAATTAATGTGTATTAGAGTATTAAATCCAAATCAATAACTTTTTTAATTCAAAAAAATGTTAAAATTTTTACTGTATATAAATAAAAATGTAAAATCCCTATTAATAAGATAGTTAATCGCTTTTAACCGCGGAATTTACGCGGATAAGTCACGTTAAGTTTTTTAATGCTACTAGCTACTATGAGAGAAACAGAATTTCAATTTTTTTATTAGGATTTGATTATCAAAATTAACGAATAAACAACCTATCATATTAGAATAGCTTTGCCTTCATTAATTTATTCATTTATGAATTTTCAATTTTGCGCGGGAAAATTTTAATTTTGAAATTAAGAATGTTAAAATACTTTATAAATACAAAATTTCTAGAACAAACTATCAGACAACTTCATATGTGGATGGTTTTCAAACCTATTCTTTCTATTGAATTTCATTTATTAACTAGACTAAATACACAACAGGCTAAAGATTGTTTGAGTTTTACTTTCTTCCTTCAGGCCAGCAGTTCAAGATTTAGGCAATTCTCATTGGATAGTGTACACATTCTACGACTTTGTAGTCGTTGTCTGTAGGTGGCATTGTTATTCAATCGAGCGAATTTCAAATAATTGTAATTTTTAGGCCATAGGTATTACAATTATGCGTATGATGTATTGTCCCCTTTATTAACAATAATGTCATTGTAACAATAACAATAATAATCATTATAAAAATGAAATTTATTATATCGGTAATGATAAATTGATGTTAAAAGTATCATTATCATTGTTTATCATTACCAAAATAATTATTGTTATTGTTAAATTAATGTGTAGTAGAGCATTAAATCTAGATTAACAACTTTTTTAATTCAAAAAAATGTTAAACTTTAACTATATATACATAAAAAATTTAAAATCCCCATTGACAAGCTAGTTAATTGATTAAAACCGAAGAGTTTACACGGGTCAGTCACGTTAAGTTTTTTAATGCTACTAGCTACTATGAGAGAAACAGAATTTTAATTTTTTTGTTAGGATTTTATTTTCAAAATTAACGAACAAATAACCTTTTATATGATAATAGCTTTACCTGCATTAATTAATTTATTTACATATTTCTAATTTTGCGCGGGAAAAGTTCAATTTTAAAATTAAGAATGTATTAAGAGGCGAGCAAAAAATTACACTTAACAAAAAGACATCAAATCCGAACAAAAACAGTTTCACTGTTAAAAATTGCGCCAAGTCTACGTTCATAAAACTCATCTCAATAACATCTGCACTTTGCAAAAAAAATAAGACTCGTTACAATAATTTTCATTCTATACAAAAAAAGGTTAAATACAAAAAAATACCAAGAAACCGTCTTAATGTTGAAAAATTTGTTGAAAATTTAAAAATTAAGAAAAAATTTTTTTATCGTACTTGGCGCGCATCATTGAGTACCCCAAATTTTTTCGGACGAATTTCAACCCGAGAAAAAAAGATTTCGCTTGAATTTATGTAATGTAAATATGTATAATTATATATATATATATATATTATGATGGGTTTTTCTTCACGGCACTGGCGTCGACAGCACCGGGGAGTTCCACCTAAATGTTGGCTTACCTGGTTCGTAGCTTATTGGGCGCCAGCAACTTTACGTTCCGCGGTTCGAAAGTTAGCAATTGGTCGTCGTTGGGCGGCAGGTAAACGTCGAAGAGATCCTAAATTGAATCGTGCGGGTCTAGGAATCGATTCGGAATAAATACCACCGGAGAAAAGGAAATGTTAACGCCCAGGGACTGCTTACAAATCGATTTATTAACTCACAAGGTACTAGATTGAACCAGTATGCAGGTTCGGCAATTCGCAATAACAAAAAAAGACCAATCGGGATATGATCAAAAATACAAAATAATGAGTTCTTCTTTATTCGCTTAACAAACCAAATTTTTGTATTAAGAAAAATAATTGTTTTCGCTTTATGATCGCCACAACAATTTATAAATCGATCCAAAACAATCTGTCCCTCTGGTCCGTTCTTAACAACAAAATCTTTATTGAACACAAATAAATGACAAAAAAAATTAATTGTTTCGATGCTCGTCTCGTAACAACAAATTTCGAATTTCTTGATACAAAAAAATATTGTTACTGGTCATGGCTTCGTCTTAACAAAACAGGAATAAAAAAAAAATTAACAAAAAAATTATAATAATTTCGCGTTTCTTCTCCTAACAACAAAATTTCGAATTTATCAAGAAAAATAATTATCATCGCTTTTCTTCGTATCAACAAGTTTTTTAAATTTAAAAAAAAAAATTAACAACAAAAAATTATAACTGTTTCGTATTTCTTTCCTCACAGCCAATTTCGAATTGATCAATAGTATCGATTTGTCGTATTTTGGTTATCGATGGCACAATTGATCGATCATTTATCATCTGCGGCGGGTAAGTGAACCGTCGGTAACTGTTGTTACCCGTCGGGCCATACGCGGGACAAAGCTCGAGGTATAGTTTCTAATTGCGCTCTTAGATGGCCCCTGAGTCGAGCCAAATTGGTGCGGCAGACAATATCAAACTTTTACCAAATAAATTGACAACTGTACACAATATCTTTCAACTACGTAATAACAAAGAAAATTGGCACCGGATACCTGGCTGACGTCACCCCGAAGCCGGAATTCAACAACGCAATTGCTGAATTTCGGTACAATTTTACTTTCTGACTTAATTACAAAATGCGTAATTATTTGATCTTTCGATAAAAAAAATTCAATAATTAATTATAGATTACAATTCGGACAAGTAATAGGCCTATTCGACCTCGACTTAATCGCGGACCGCGGTGAAGTCACCCAGGTATATGAACAAACTGCGACCGCACTTACCCCGTTCAGTCGACTCTCCAGGGAGATTTGAAATTCCTGATAGCAGGTGTCGGCGGTGCTGACGGCTGCAGAGGCTCTCGGCGATGGCGTCATGGAATTTTTGTTGTCGGAATGACCAAAATTTTGTTTGAATTCTTGACTGCCTGGCAGTTGACGATTACAGCAATTTACGAGAGAACGTCTAGCGTCGACTGGATCGACACTCAAAATAACAATTTCTCAACAAAATAATTAAATTCACCACGTAAGCGGCTGAATTTTCGTAATAATAATAATTAATATTCGTTTTAACTTGAGTTCGTAGCGTAACAACAAAAACTATCAGCGGTTCAACAGTGGTTTTTTTCGGTGTCCGGCTCAGAATAGCTGGCTTTTCCGTTTTCCAGCAACATGTGGTGTTGTCGCTGGCGCAGCTACAAAGCTGCGCGTCCAATCAGCCGTTGTTGGATAAATTTCCATAGTCGATGGTTGGTCGATTCCCAATATAGTACTCCATTCGGCGTTCAGGTGGAGCCCTGGTGTGCTCTCGTTGCTTCCTCGTAATGTTATTCGTCAATTCCGATTCCGGGTTTCCCTGGTTGATCGTTGGCCCTCCCAGATGTCTCCCTGGTCATTGATGGAAACTGAATTGCGGGTTCGCCGGTCGCTTTTGTCATTCGCTCTCTCTCTCTCACACACATTCTTAGTTTACAAAGTAAATTTTTCTTTCGGACGCATCCATCCATACTCAATTTGATTTATTTGGCGTGGTTCGGCTTATTTTATTTACCTCGAGCTTCGCATTCTGACCGGAAATCACTTGGGGCGACACAGGCGCGTCGAATCTCCGCATTCCATCAGCTTGGCCAACATTCTAGACTAATTACTACTTAAAAAAAATAATCTCTAATATGAAATTTTAGTGGGAAAAATTTCCCATGTCACAATATATATATATATATATATATATATATATATATATATATATATATATATATATATATTATATCTTATCAGCTCTAATTATATAATATATGATTTCATACATTGTTATGTTTATAGATTCACATCAGTGAAGTATACTCAACGAATTATAAACACTGCTTACTGGATTAATATCAGTTTCAGTGAAAAAATCCGTTTCGAAAATTTTTTTCAGATTTTTAGTGAAAATAACTGTCAATATGGTAGCTGGTGAAAATATCTGAAATAACACAAAATTTTTTAATTCAAATTTTTTCAGTTCCGTCATTAAGCTTTCATGAAGAAACTTGATCATGCTTCGTTTAATTGTAATTAACACATTTTGATTGGCAATCACACCGCATTTTCTCAATTTAGTCGGCCATACGTTTTATTTTTTAGTCAACTCAATTTTCGCAGTGATTCCACTACAGAGTCAACGTATGCAGGCGTATTCACTTGTAAGCAAATTGCATAACCGAACAGGAGAGAGCGTTTTATTGAAATCATAAACGATATGCGGAGAATCTAAAAATTTCAAATACGTATGCCATGTTGATTTTACCTAACTTTTGTTAAACGTATCATAAAATAATATTTCATTAATTACATTTATGCATTTTATAGGTTGACTTACTTATAAATGATGAAACATTAAAAGGATGTTCATGTATCCTGAAAAAATTTGGGGTACTCAATGACGCGCGCCAAGTACGATAAAAAATTTTTTTCTTAATTTTTAAATTTTCAACAAATTTTTTTCAATTTTTTCAACATTATGACGGTTTCTTGGTATTTTTTTGTATTTAACTTTTTTTTGTATAGAATGAAAATTATTGTAACGAGTCTTATTTTTTTTGCAAATTGCAGATGTTATTGAGATGAGTTTTATGAACGTGGACTTGGCGCAATTTTTAACAGTGAAACTGTCTTTGTTCGGATTTTACAAGCTGTTACCTGCCCGCTCCGCTGGGCGCTTTAGAGTGTAACGTGGGTTGTTTAATTAGGGTATTAGGATGTTTTTGTGATTTTTAATAATCACTTAAAAATTAATAGAAACAATTATTAGGATTGTTATGACGATTATTTATTTATTTTCATTATTGTATTATTTAGTCAATCTTATTGCATTGTTGTTACTGAAGGTTCGATTAAATTAGAATAAGGAAGAGTGTGAAAAATCATTTCGAGTTTGAGCGAGCTTAGTGAGCTAAAGAAAATAATCGTAAAAGAATTCAAGAGAATGGGAAATTTGTCTAAGTCCTGAGTGAAATTAAGTATGGAAAAGAAATTATTTTGTAGAATCAATACTTAGAAATTTAACTGATGGAATAGATAGATAATGAAAGGATGATGATTTAGATAAAAAATAATTTTGAGTGTTTCAACTAAATTAATTTATTAAAAATAATAACTTAGAAATTGTCGACGATCTATGAGCTTACGCGAACCTCGATAAAGGGCGAAGATTTCTCGTTTGTAGTGAAAGCTCAAAAATATGTTAAGTTCGGTTTTGAAAATAAATTTGACAAGCAATTCTTTCTCGGGAGAATTACTTGGCTGAATACTCTTCACCAAGTAATTCAAGAGGATAATACTCTACCTGGAGTCTGACCAAGACCCAGGTAAGTATTGTAGACCGACCGGATGAAAGTGCGAGTCCCCGTGCCGAGGCCCCCAGCTGAGGTACGGTAGGTGATCAAAATCCGTGTAGGTGAGGGCGAGGAGGATACTCTTCACTTGCTCTCGGGGTGTAGTTTAGGACCCCCAGGGCTGACGGCTAGTCACCCTGAGAGGGGGGGGGGAGTATTACATGGGAACTAGTGTATGTTTACAGACCGCGTTTTTGAGTTTTGAACAGTGAATATCGGCGTTTATGTGTGGGATAGAATGTTCTATTGTATTAGTTTATATTGCTATATTGGTTATATTGTCTATTGATTTTGAACCACGTTATTAATTTTGAACCGCGAATATGTATGTAGAGAGTGTTCTTATGTATTGTTTATATTGTTCAATTTGATTATATTATTGATATTGTTGATTAACATGATGAGGTCAATACATAGATTTTTCTCTCTTTGATTTACTTATTAAAATGGAGTGTTTTGGTTATATTGTTTATTTTTGATACAATCTCCGATTATGACCCTGGACTCCGGCGAGTAAATTTCAAGCCGGGGATTTTGAATTAATTAGTTGTTTAAAATTAGAAAACGTACCCGTTACAAGAGAATTGGATTTTTTTATCTACACATATCGCGTTACAGATGCCATAAGGGAGTATCAGCCTATTATACGCCCCTATGGCACCCGGGTGCCATAAGGGTGGATCAAAAAATTTTATTCGGGAATTGACGTAGTTATGTCTGAAACGGGCAGAAATGCAAAACAAACTTTGGTACGCTCTCATGGCACCCAGGGTACCTACCGAGAGCGTTAAGGGCGTATTTAAATGCATAGAAATGATGAAAAAATTTTTTAATTAAAAAAAGAAATTTCAAATTCCGAAAAATGTTGGTCAAAGTTACTTTCAAATTAAAAAAAAATTTTTTGTCATCATTTCTATACATTCAAAGTGAAAATACGTTTCCCCGAAAAAAAATTGGTACGCCCTTAACGCTCCCGGTAGGAACCCTGGAGGTCATGAGGGCGTACCAAAGTTTTTTTAGCATTTCTGCTCGTTTCAGGCATAACTACGTCGATTCCCGGAAAAAATTTTCTTATACGCCCTCATGCCTTTTCAAGGATATTTTTTTCGGAATACGCCCTTATGGCATCAGTAACGCGATATAATTTAATTGGATTATTGAATTGACGTACAGATTGAAAATTCCATCGAATTGGTATTTATCTTTTATCTATGTGATTATTCTAGCTAATATTCATTGTAACTTATAATTGTATCATTGTACAATCTCTATCATTTCTGTGGCTTTCTTACGAAAATAAACAATAATTGACACATAAAAAAACTTTTGAAATGAGCATTGAAAGTTTCAATTCAAGTAATTGCAGATCTCATAAGTGAAGTTGAAATCTGGCTAGCTTTAAATGCAACGAATTTTCTGTTAATAAAAATTTTTTCCGTGACGTATTCGAGTAGAAAACCAGAAAATCGAGCGCGCTTTTGCCAATACGTTCATTATCAGCAATTCAATTGATCGATATTTTAAAAAATTTTATTTCTTAATTGTTGAAATTTTTCAAAATATAAGCTCATCCTGAAGTTAAGCTAATCAAGACCTTTCATTTGAGTACGGATATGATTTTTTTCATATATTTTAAATATATGGTATTTCTCATATTTGTGAAATATACATAATATATCGAAAAATTCGTGTGGATATTCAAATGAAAGGTCTCGATAAATGTTACTCTAGAATAAGCTTATATTATTATAACAACGTCATTTCTTAATTTATGACATTTACCGAGATATAAGCTCATCTTGATGTTTCGCTCATCCAGAGCTTTTATTTGAATACCCACACGAGTTTTTGATATATTTTGCAAACATGAGAAATATATGTATAAAATATACGAAAGAAATTGTGCGCGTACTCAAATGAAAGGTCTCGATAAGCGCAACATCAGAATGAGCTTGGATCTTAAAAAAAGTCAATAATTAAGTCAATATATGTTTCAACGCTACTCTTCATTTTGAAAACTGTCATATTAAGGTACAAGAGACAAAACTAGCACGAATTTTCGCAGAATCAGTTGAAGTTCTTTTTGAGCGGGAAAAAAAAAAAAAAAAAACATCCGAGTTCGAGTAAAAGCGTCCGAGTTCGAGAAAATAACGGTTCGTTCGAAAAAACCAAAATATTTCATAGACCAGTGCTTCTAAAATTTTTTTTTGAAAACTACAATAAAATGAAAAGATTTTCGCTTTGGTAATAATGATGAAATTCAAATTGAAATCAATGGAAAATCCAGCAATATTTCCATGATTTGCGAATGATTCGAATTATTGGGTAATAATTTGAAAATTTTCAAATTATTTTTTTCAAATTTCGAATCTTATGTTAATGTTCGATTCGATTCGATTCGATTTAAACGATATTCGCATATCCCTACATGCGACATGACGAATGAAATGATTATTACATCCAAAAACTTACATTTTTAAAAGGTACCATGATTAACTCTTCATGCAACTTGATAAATCCATACCATAAAACATTAAAACCATCGAGATATATCGTGAACGAAAGAAAACCGAATAGTGTGTATTTTCAGAATTACTCCGAAATTCTTAGCCTGATCAATTCAGGATTAAAAATTTTTTATGATGCTGTGAAAACGGCGTTAAATTTCGTCAATCACTTGGAAATTGGTTAATTCGTATAAAAGTTATTGCGATTTGAAACTTCAAAAAATAGCGTTTCATAAAACTTCTATTAGATTTATTAGCTCGAACAGCTCAAAAGCATAGAAAAGCTATTATTGTGAGCTTGGAGAATATATATAATATAAAATAACAGAAAAATTTGTATTTTTAAGCTCGAAGAGCTCATAATTGCAATTTTAAGCGCCTAGTTTTGGAATTAGCGGAAAGTTGCAGAGATGGCCTTTAAGCTCCACCGTTTTAGTAATTTTTTAATATTGCCGCTAGATATTCAGCTCCATCTTTAGGTAATCCTAACTCTCGTATGGAATCATTTAGTTCTTTGCAGTTAAAATTTTAAGTACTGTTGTTATGCTTGTTTATATAAAGATAAAATGGTTTGGAATAATGGACAGTCTGAAATTCAAAAATATGGTTTCCTTCTTTCTTCTCATATGCGATTCTATACAGATCTTGGAATTTTGTCAAATTTTTGATTAATAAATCATATGATATTCATATCAATACACCCAAGTCATTATAATCCTGTTTCATAGATTGTTTTCCATATTTATAACTACAATTTTTCCAGGATTTTTGGTTTTTTGACATTTTTTTAACTTCTTGCTAAGATAATTGGGTTTTTGAAAAAAAATTTTTTTTGTGATAAATAGAAAGATTATATATTAGTTTTATAACAAAACTATTTTTTTTTTCGCAATAATTCAAAAGTTATTTCAAAATAAAAAAAAAATTTTGAATCCAGTACCGAAGACACGCCGACAAATCCCGAACAAACCCGAGCGCGTGTGACGTCATAATGTTAGTTTTCACGCATTGCAGTTGATAGAAAAATAATAAATACAGTGTTTTGATCTATTTAATTTTGTTGTCATTATTAAATATTTAAATTTATATTAAAAATAACGAACCTCAAAAGTTATCGTTCTTGTTTTGTACCATTATGTACGAATACTACAAAGGCAACTCCTGATAAAATGTTTTTAAATGTTCCCCAAGATGACAAACGTCGAAATAAATGGTTTCAAGCAGTGCACCGTGATAATCCACAAACAAAATCGAATTTTTTTTGTTGTGAAGATCATTTTGATGTAAGTATTTCTTAATACCATTTTTATTAATTATTATTTATCTAAGTATACAAATCAAATAATTATTATATATTTAAGTAAAGTTCAGTAAATAAATTTTTTTAACTGGACTCCAAATCATAACCTTTAAAATCATAGTATTAAAAAAATTTTTTATTGATAAATTAAAGTGCTTAAATAATAAATTTATGTATCTTTATCTAATGATTGGGATTCAATTTGATATATTTATAATTTTATAACGTTCGAGGTTATGTATTTGACTATAGTATGAAATTTTTTAAATTTTATGTTATGGTGGTTTTTCTGTTGTTATAATAACATATAAATAATTCTTATTTTAATTTCTGTTTTTTTTTTTTTTTTTAGTTGAAAGATGACATGGAAAATTACATTTATTATACTCCGATGGGAGGTAAAGCAAAGATTAAAATTGATGGGGTACCACACAAGTTTGACTGTCAACCTAATCGTAAAAGACAAGGCACTACAACGGTTCTTAGACCAGCTGCAGAAAAACGACGGAGACAACAAATCATTCAAGAAATTTTAAATGAATCTTCAGAAAATATGGAAATTGGTAATCCTCCAGAACCAAACATTGATGCCGTATCAGCCAGTACTGTTGAAAACATTGGAGTAGACTTTGATCTTTCAAATGTAACACCTGGCCAAAAGGTCACTGTTGAAACACAAACTAATATTAACCACCGTACTGTTGCTGTACAAGTAAATAGTTGTCCTAAGTATCGTAGCGTATCAGTTCAATGTAAAATTTTATTAATCGGAATCAATGAATCCTGCTCACCAATTAAAACTGGTAGCATAAGTACTGCAACATCTCCAATAAAACCATTGCGTCAAAAATTACATCCAAATTTATTGGAAGATACTCAGAAAAGTTTGTCATCTAGTAGTTTTACAAATTCAAATAGTTCACAAGATATTTATGAACCTTCTGAAAATACCGGTTCAAGTACTATGGATTCTAGCAGCCTTCAATCTCCTGTAAAAAAATTTGAAATTTTGAAAGTCACAAATTACTTAATTAACGATAATTTAAAAGCGGATACTGGTGTTCCTCAAGAATGGAATGTGGTGCTAGAACGTATTAGTATAATATCTAATATTGATATTACTAATATAAAATTATCGTTGATGAAAATACGACGCCAAGATACTTTGGAAAGATTAAGTGAACAGTTTGGAATGAGTGTCAGCAATGCTAGTATTATTTTTAATAAAACAGTCCCTGTATTGGCACATTTATTAAAAAAACTCGTTTATATGCCAAAGTCTAGTAATATAAAAAAAATACTACCGATATCATTTAGAACTTCATATAATCATGTGATTGCTATTATTGATGCATTTGAGATACAAATTGAAAAACCAAGTGATCCAGAGTACCAATCTTTAACTTCGTCAGAATATAAAAAATGTAATACTTTAAAATATTTAATATCTTGTACACCAGATGGCTTTACAAACTTTATATCAAAAGGATTTGGAGGTCGAATTTCAGATGAACTATTATTCCAAGAAAGCGGATTATTTGAAGAGCTACCCGACGCTTGTGCTGTCATGGCCGATCGAGGATTCAAAAACATTGTTCAACTTCTTGAAGATAAAAATATTGAATTAATTCGACCACCTTCAGTTAATTCTGGAGTAAAATTATCACAATCTGACGTGTTACAAGGCAAACGAATCGCTGCTCTACGTATTCATATAGAACGCGTTATTGGAAGAATAAGAGAGTTTGATTCTCTAAAACCTCATGCGGTTGTTAATCATAATATGTTACCTTTAACAGATAATATTGTTGCCATTGCTGCAGCACTTGTAAATTTACAAGCGCCTATAATTTCTACTTAAGTTTAAGAGTATTTGTATTATAAAATAAATTACTGCGTCTGTTCTATTTAAGCTAATATATTTATTATTTAAGCTAATATATTTATTGCAAAAATACATCAAAATATAATTAATAACATTTATTAACTTTGTACAGATTTTAATAATTTTGGAAATATATTTTTGGACCAAAATACTTGACTATTTTTAATTAGAGCTTGTGTATGTGCATAATCATATTTTAATTTTTTAATGTAAATAGTTTTATTTTCTTCAAAATGTGGATCAGCAACACAAAAGATACCTTCTTTTTTACCAGTCAATAATATTTGTAGTTGCATTTGGGCATTACACTTCAAGCTGACTTTGCCTTTTGGTAGAAAAATATCCAATGATTTATGGCTGGTGGGACATTTTACTTCAACAATGGCATTGCTTGTCATTCCATCAGGAGATGCTGCAAAAATCGGATAACTAAGTACAAGATACATCCCCGGACGCGTTATTTTTACTCTTAATTCTTTCTCAAGAACTTCGATTACATCTTTTTCTAACTCTTTTCCTCGTGTCATAGCGCTTGTCTCATGAACTTTACTTGCGCCAATGATTTGTTGAACTAGTGAACCATTATTACTTTTACAATGAGCAGCTTCATAAAATTTTGATGCCGTAATGCGTCCATAACGAAGTTCATGCCAAATTGCACATTTACTTTGCTGCTTGGTTAGCTGTTCAGCTTCTTCACACACATCTTCTGCCATTTCAGTTTTAGCGAATTCCAAAAATTTCTCTACTCGCAAATCAATATTTTGATTAAAATCCAAAATTAATCGATGTAACGATAAATCGTAAGATTTTTTGGATTCTAAATCAAAATTTAATTGCCCAATTTGAGAATTTATTTGTTGATTTTTGGCAAATTCGACAACTTCTTGTAAAAATGTACTATTATCCGGAAAATTTTCAACAGGAGTAGTAGAGGTTTTTTTTGTCAGTTTTTCTGCTTCAATATATTTTATAACTGTACCAATGCCTGATAATCGAGATTTTTTCCAATAGCAAGCGACTTCTGTTGGTGTCGGATCTTCACTTCTACGATGGGTCCACATAAGTAATGCTAATGCATGTTTGCAACCACCTGTAAACACAATATAAAAGATTATTATTGCTTACAACATCAAAAAACTTAAATTTAATAAGAGTATAAATTACCTGCTGAAGCTGCACAGTCATGGCATTGAACATCCTGAATTTTTTTTGACTTTTCATTAATAGTTAAAGTAACTGAATAAGCTTTACTCCGAACTCGGTGTTCTGGACATACCCGTCCTTTCACAATACAAATATTATTTTTACGACTTAGTTGAACATAACCTATAGCTTTGTCGCCGTAACTCTCACGCGATGCTCTGCAATTTATGAAATAAATAATTATATTTAATGTAATGGAAAATAAATAATTAAATATTTTCATTTATTATATTATTTTTTAACAAACTTACCTTGATGCCTTGGCACCTCGAACTTCAGCAGAATTAAACCGAACGTCATTTTTTAAAAAATCGGTGATCATAAATATATCAACATCAGGAATATTATCAGACTTTGCCTTAATAAATCCTTTATCACACATAGCTAATCGAAACCAACTAACAACTCATATTTTAGCAATAAATTTTTAATATTATTGTCTAGTCACGTGTAATAGCCGTAAACGCTGTACTGTTATTAAATAGCTATAACATTATGACGTCACAACTATCGTGACCAATCATGGCGCGTTTATAGTCACGTGATTTTTATTTAAATTTCATCAATTTTTAATTGTTTATAATTAATTGAAAAAATTTTTTTTTGAAGTTTTTTGCATTAAATATCAATATTTTTAATAATAAAGTTTTAAAATACATAAAAAAAATCAATAATTTTTCTTTTTTCAAAAACCCAATTACTTAAGGTAGTACCCTCGCCAGAGGCGATTTCTTAGGAATTTTTTTAAATTTTGGCAGATTCATATTCATATGATTCTGCATCGGTTGACGCAAATTGAAATTTTTTGACCATCTAGTTTCAGAGATATTTAATTTCAAAGTTCGAATTTTTAGAGGAGGTTATGCACTGTGATATACGGGATACCGAAAATTTTACTCATATATTTTATTATAACTAAGAAACTTTTTTTAAGATTTTCATAAAAAACTAAACTACTATTAAAAAACAGCTATTATTTGTTTTTTTCAAACTTTCATTGATTTTTACCATCTAGATTTTTAAATATTATTAAAAAAATAACTGTATTATTCAAAAATAACCATGAGTAGAAATGAGTAAGGAATAGCAAGTGAGAAAGACAAAAATATCCTAAACTATACCCAATTTTACTCGCACTACATGTCGCGAGGGTACTACCTTAATTACTAAGATAATATGTTTCTGAACGACTAAACCGGTCGTAACCTACTAAACTACATCTAAAGAGTTCCCTTGAACTGAGATTTCCTGTGAATTTGAACTGATTCGGACTAGTAGATTTTAATAAATCTCAAACAAACTGAAAAAAAAAATTTTTTTTTCTTTCAAATGTTGTTTTCTTTAAATAGCTTTCAAACAGCTCTATTAATCTACTTTATAAATCTGATCAACTGTTGACCTTAAAAAATCACGTCGATCGGCGCGAATTCAGTCAAAATCGATTGATGAATTCGAGAGATATCGTGAATGAAAAAAAAAACGAAAAAAGTGTTTTTTTGGATTTACTCCAGAGTACTGGTGCGATAAATTTAAAATCACAGTTTTATTTATGTTGCTCAAAAAAACTGCGTCAAATGCTATCAACCGTGTGAAAATTTTTCTGCTTATTTAAAAGTTATTGCGGTCTGGAAATTCGAAAGATAGTGTTTTATCAAACTTCCATGAAACTTTTAAGCTAAAATGCATATAAAAGTAATCTTGTTGAGCTCGGAAAACTCGAATATCACATCAATTGTATTTATGAGCTCGAAGAACTAAAAAACGTCATGAGTGACGTTTTAACCATCTAGGTGTAGAATCAATGGAAATTTGCCGGGATCGCCTTCAGGGTTAACCGTTTTTCTAATTTTTTGATTTTAAAACGTTAATCCGACAATAAAACTCTCGATTCAGATACAGTGGAACAAATAGAAAAAAAATTAGAAAAACTGTTGACCCTAAAGGCCATCCCTGCAACTACCCGCTAATTCCATACTTAAGCGTTCAAAATGCACTTTTCACATTTTTGAGCTCTTCGAGTTCGAAAATATAATTTTCGTGTCATTTTAACTCGGCTTCCCCTTAAAAACCTTAAAAATCTATTAGAAGTTTAATAAAATACCATATTTTGAATTTACAAACGGCAGTAACTTTTGAAAATTTTATGCAGTTTTTAAGCTCTATGAAGAATTTTGAAGTTCGAATCGATCAAACTAGTAATGTCGAAGTAATTCCGAAAAACACTTTTTTTGGTTTTCTTTCAACCATGATAACTCACGAACGAATCAACCGATTTTGACTCAGCTGGCAGCGATCGACGTACTTCTTTAATGTTACGAGCTGATTAGTTTTTGAAAATGATCAATAAAGCGGTTTGAAAGTTATTTAAAGAAAACCACATTTGGAAAAAATTTTTTTTGTAGTTTTTTTGAGATTTCTCAAAATCTGCTGGTCTGAATCGGTTCAAAAACTATATTCAAAATCTAAATTTTGACAAGTCTTTTCGAATGGTGCCATCGGTGATGAAATCGGTCAAGCCGTTCAAAAGTTATAAGAGGTCACACACACACACACACACACACACACACACACACACACACACACACACACACATATATATATATATATATATATATATATATATATATATATATATATATATATATATATATATATATATATATATATATATATATATATATATATATATATATATATATATATATATATATATATATATATATATATATATATATATATATATATATATATATATATATATACACACATCATCGCGAAAACATTCAGGGTAGCTTGTTAGGACCTCAAAACGTCGAGATCTGATGAAAACTCAATTTTTGAAAATTAGGGTAAGACCAATAACTTCCTTATTTTTAAAAATTTTCAATTTTCTCAGCGGGTAGTTAAAAATTATACTCAATCTGAATCCGAAATTTTTTTTGATCTTGACAATTTCGGTTTTTGTTGATTTTTAGTTGATTCCGTAAAAATTTCACTATTGCCTTTGTCCTTATTGAGGCACTTTCAACCACTTTTGTTATATTCCAATTTAACTTGTCGAACTGATTCAGAAAACACATGTAGTTTAAAAGTTTATGTATGTATATAAATATATATATGCGTTGCTCTAAAATGGATCGAACAACAATTTAATTTTTTTTTTGTTTTTGCATGTAGTTTCGGAATAAAAATTCGAAAAAATAATTCAATTCTTCTATTAGTTTTTGAACTAAGTTCATTGGAAAATAATCAGATTTCATTGTTTACTGTCCGTTGTAACTTTTGTTTCCATTTTTTTTTTCTCGGACTTAGACATTTTTTAAGTCTTCTGAAAATTTTTTAGATTGGTATAACGAAAAACAAACATTAAAAAAAAATTTTTCTTTCTTTAAAAAAAAAAAAATGTCACTAAACATTTCAGGACTAAACATTGCAGAAAATACTGAAGTTTCTTATAAGAAAATAATAATCGAAAATCAAAAATCTCAATCATCCCGAAATTTTCGTTTTTTTTTTAAATTAAAAAAAAACATTGGATATGAATCTGAATTGTTATTAAAATTTTTTTTAAGTAGTTCATTTAAGAACAAACATTAGAAAAAAACATCCTAATAAGTTTATTTTCAAAAAAGTTACGAATCGAATGACACCTCAATCATATTTTTCGGACCCTTCGAAAAAATTTTGACCTAAAAGGCACTTGTTGACTAGACTAGTAACCTTGAACAGGTTCAGATTTGTCGGATGACTGTATCTACTACGCAGTCAGAAGTTATAAAAGCGACCACCAGATGGCGTTGCATAAACTACTTATCTGTTATGGCCGAGCGGAAAGCGGGTGAATAATTGAGGATGCTTTTTCCTAACCTCAAAATTCAAAATAACGAATTCGAATTCAAAATGGTGGATTTCTAACTCAAAACGGTAGAAATTAGATTCAAAATTGCAAACTTTGATTTGAAATTGCGGGAAAATGGTAAATTTCTTTCTAACTAGAGGAAATCGAATTTAAAATGGCGGATTTTAGACTCCAAATGTCAGCCACCAGAAAGCAAGCACCAGGTGGTGGATTCATGATTCCAAATGGCGAATAGCAGCCACCAGATAGCGTATAGTGATATTCAGAATAGCAGAAAAATAGCAAATAGTGGGATTTACAAACAGCCGGAAAATGACAGTGGGATTTGAAAATGGCGGCGGAATTCACCACCAGCGCTACCTATAAAATGGATGAAAATCCTCACCACATCCACAGAATGTCGGTAAAATGGGTCACCCATAGATGCTGATGGTAACTTACTATGGATACGAACCATAAATCTGTTTCATCGACTAGACTCACACCACCTATTCAACTACTCATTTTGTGGATCAATGCCAAGATCAAGTTCGAAGATGAGCAAAAGCAGCCGGTTCAGTTAACAAGTTGTGGTCGTTTGAAAATTTTTTTCATCCAAAAAAAAATTTTGATATTCGTCTATTGCATGAAAAAAATTATTCAGATGTAACAGATAGATGAAATCTATCAACTTTATTTTAAACTTCATCTAATTAGCTTTAATTGAATCTATTATGTGTCTGGTCTGATGATTTTTTTAATCAATTCCGTGATTTTGAGACCTTGAAAGAAAATTTAACGTTAACCCCTGTTTAAAAAAGAGAATTAAAAAGGTTCGCAAAATCACACATTCTGAAACCTATTTACTCTATTTAATCTAACTATTCTCCTTTATCCAGCGAAACAATTTTTATCATTTTAGGATTGATAAAGATTGAATAGGATTCAATATTTCTAATTTATGCTTTTTGATTCTATAATAACGAAGCAATTTCTGTTCCCGCAAAGAATTCGAAAGAATAAAAATGAATTCAACAAAGTTCAATACTAACTTATACTTTTCAATCCTAAAATAATATTGTAATTTTCGTTTTCTCCGAAGATTCAAAAGAATTAAGGAGAATTCAAAAAATTTTATACTAACTAATTCTTTTTAATGCTAAAATGATATTGTAATTTCGTTCTCCCGGAAAATTTAAAAGAATAGAGAAGAATTAAAAAAATTTTAAGGCTAACTAATTCTTTTGGATTCTTAAATAATATTGTAAATTCGTTTTACCGAAGAATTTAAAAGAATAGGATAGAATTTAAAAATGTTGAATACTAACTAATTCTTTGTAATGCTAAAATAATTTTGTAATTTCGTTCTTCCGGAGAATTTAATACAATAAAAAAGAGTTAAAAATGTTTAATTCTAACTAATTCTTTTTAATACTAAAATAATATTGTAATTTCGTTCTTCCGAAAAATTTTAAAGAATAAAGGAGAACGCAAAATAGTTTCATACTAACTAATTCTTTTTAATGCTTAAATAATATTTTATTTTCATTCACGCGGAGAATTTAAATGAATAAAGAAGAATAAAAATAGTTAATACTAACTAATTCTTTTGAATTCTTAAATAATATTGTAATTTCGTTCTTCCGGAGAATTCAAAAGAATGAAAAAGAATTTTAGAAAGTTTAATACAAATTCATCCTTTGTAACTCTTAAATATTATTGTAATTTCGTTTTCGTTGAGAATTCAAAAAATTGAAGGAGGATTTAGAAAATTTCAATATTGAAGCATCCTTTCCAATTCAAGTCTTTATTAATTTAGCATTATATAACATTTTATGTTTATTGAACATCGAAGATATTAGGTTGCAGATATACATAATTATTATCTTCAAATTTACAGATGTTTTGACAGATAGGTAAGATTGTTGTGAGTGAAATTGTGAGAGTGAATTTTAAAAGTATTTTGGAAATGCGTGGGCACTTTAAGTTTAAGTTAGTTTTGCGCATTGTAAAAGTATGACTGAGTGGGGTAAAAGGCCCAAGTAGTAGGTAAAGTAATTAAGAAAAAGGACATGAGAAGACAGTCCTGACGAACTATTCATTGTAGACAGACCTTTGTTTTTTTTTTTCTAATAAACACAACACTTAAATTACCTGACCTGACCTGTGATCTCCATTTTAGATATTAACAACATCAATATCTTATCCAGTATTTTTGATACTAATTAATTTTGAATAATTAAATCGATTATCCGGATACACCAATTATTGACAGGTTAAAAAACTGATTGATCTAATTATTTACATACCTTAACTTAAATATTATCAAAGTTTATTAATATTTATTTCTCTAAATGATTAATTAACGTACGTTTTTTGGTCCTTTTTCATCAAATAATTTTTAAGCGGTAGAAGATAGCCGAAATCTCTCTAATGTATGTTGAAATCCACATAATTATCCTCAATTTGACGTATTTTTTGTCACCTTTTGATGCTTTTTTCAATTTATTTCGCAGTTGAGAAAATGAAGAAAAAATAAGAATAAATCAATTTTTTGCTATTATTTTCAAATAAGTTTCATCTGTTACAAATTCAATTTTTTGTGTAGATGTCTTGAAATATCTATTTGTTGTAGTCGGTCTCATATCGCTATTTGCAAAAATACAATAAAAATTAAACTTCTTGACATTGGTACTTTTTAAGAACGTGTTTTTTTTTTTCAATATTTGAACAAGAAATCTACCTATCCAAGTCGAGAGTGGCCGAAGGGCACTTTTTTCGGTTTTCTTTCGTTCACGATATCTCTCAAACGAATGAACTGATTTTGACCCGACTGCTGGCGATCGACGTGGTTTTTTAAAGTTAAGAGCTGATTAGTTCTTAGAGTTGAATCGTCAAGCCGTTTAAAAGTTATTCCAAAAAAACCACATTTGGAAAATTTTCTTTTTCAGTTTTTTGAAGTTTCCTCAAAATCTATCGATCTGAATCGGTCTAAATAGTTATCAAAATCTAAGTTTGATCAAGCCCTTTCGAATGGCACCAACCACGATAAAATCGGTCGAGCCGTTCGAAAGTTATAAGCGGTTTACACACACACACACACACACACACACACACACACACACACACACACACACACACACACACACACACACACACACACACACAGTAAGAACATCACGGGAGTAGTCAGGGAAGCTTCCTAGGACCTCAAAACGTCGAGATCTGATGAAAACTCGATTTTTTCAAAACGGGGTAAAACCAATAACTTCCCGATTTTTTAAAATCTTCGATTTTCTTAGCGGGAAGTTAAAAATTAAAAAAAGCAGGTCAACCCACCATCAACCAGTTGTAACTGAGCAAAATTTAGTAATGTCTAAAAACTCAAACATTCTTTGTTATAATATAATACGTTATAAACAGTTTCCACAATCGTTGTAAAATCAAGGTGGTAAGTATTGTTATTTAAGAAACAATGTTCTTCTTCGAGTAGAAAATATTAGTATGAGTGATGGTAAAATACGTTTGACAAGAGTATCATTATTAGATCCTGTTAGCTTTCCTAATTATCCTGTCAGTTCACTTGAATTGAATGTATACGTCGGAAAAACGTGGTCTCAACCAACGCTTTTTAGTGCTGAAGAAGTAAAAATGAAAGCAGTTTGCATCCCCTATAAAGAGAGTTTTTGTTTTATACCCTCAATCCATTCAGATATTGAATCATAGTACGACCTAATTTTTTCATATAATTTTATGACATTGAAATTGATAGACATCATATAATTTCTTTATTTTATAATTCTCCTGGTATTAATTTTTCTGTTAATAAAACTTTTAAAAATTATCAGATTTCTGCTATTTTCAGATTTATTGAATTTTCTTAAATCATTTTTGAAAAAAATTTTAATTTGTTACTTTTTTAAAAATAAATTTAGTGTTTAATTAAAAAATAATTCAATATTGGAATATGCAAAAAATTGAATTGTTAGTACTTTTCGCGCTAACAGCGGCCATTTTTGTTCTATATACTACGGACCTCTCACTCATTCATAAAAGAGTGATTGTTGACAAGCGTGAATTGCATTCAACCTTTGCGCCATTCACGCTAAGCGTGTTACCATCATGCCCAAAGATATCCAGTTGGCTCGTCGCATCAGAGGGGAACGTGCTTAATTTTAATCTTAAGCGACCTTTTTAAATTCAAACAAAAGTGTTCCGTTCGGCATTGCTAAGTGTTTTTAAAACAGTATTACAACATGAACGTATTGTGTTTGACTTAACATCCTGGCTGAAAATATAATTAATAGTCTTTGTGATACTTATTATTCAGTTAGTTGTCAAGAAATTAATTACCTAACAAATAAACTTATCAGTAAGAATATAGGTTATAAACACATTTTTTCATATTTTGTAACTAATTAAATTGTTTTAAATTGTTGTAACACGATGATCGTCGCTCTTTTAATTAAATGCAGTTAAATTATTTTACTTTTTAAATTATTATTAACTTTAAACATCTGTATACAATTTTGTTAATTGAATGCATACATAGATGATTTGATTAATTTAAAAAAAAACTTATCAGCATTGTCTTTGTAAAAGTGTCTGGTAAAATTCAGAATGCGCTAAAATTTAATGAATATTTACAATTTCTGATTTGATATTTTTTTTAGGGTTGAACACAAGATGTTGTAACGGAGTGATCGTTACCCGTTAAAAGCCTTTTTACCCGCACTCGTCTAATTATCCACGGATCACAGAGCACTGTGATTTCAAGCCCTCGTAAGCATAGTTTGCGACTAGTAAGTGAGTCCCCAGGGTGGGGGTGTCGGTGTAGTGAGAGTGGGGAGAGCAGAGGAAGAAAGAAACGCACCAAGAAATTTTGGTAAAACTTATTGTGATCGAACGATCGAACAAAACGCATCGCGAAAAGTTCCAATCAGGTAATTATTTTTTATTCGCTCGCTCTAGTGGAACGAGGCAATAAAACTTGATAAATTTAATGCGTGCTAGGCCTATAAGTCAGCTCGCTTAAATTTGTCTAATTCGCAATATATTCTTATGCTAATTTGCTGTTCTAGAAAAAATTATTATCTGAGGAGAACGTAACGCGACTCGGCGATCAAGGACCTTGCCGCAAAAGAACACCTCATCGAGGAGAAAATTGATAAAGAGATGAAGAATCCAGGAGTCGCAGCATCAAGAGATTTCGATCAAAAATTCGAAGGGAACTCCAGGTACAATTAACACGTCTAAATAATTTCTCGGTGAAGCGGCATCAGCCAGGCCTTATGTCGGCTAAAGGTCGTGGCTTAACCAAAATTTAAGTAATTAATTTAACCAAGTTAAACCAAGTTTAACCAAGTTTAACCAAGAATTAATTTAACTAAATATTAAGAATAATTAACAAAATGTTTAAGAAAAAAATTTGATAAACTAATTAGAATAAAGTCCGAATAAAAGTCAGGTTAAAATTATAAATAAATTCAAGAACAAGTCAGAAATAAAATAATTAAAATTATTAATCAATAATACCAAGAATTATTTCGGGTTATTAATTAAACACGTAGGCAGAATCTGGATTAATTTCACTAGGAATTATTTCAGTTTGTTAATTCATAATTTTGGTGTCACGTGAAGAATTGATCTCTGGAAATACAGTTTAAGTAAAATCAGTTTAATTTTATGTCAATTAAAATCATTGAAATAGTTTCAGTAAAACATATTAGTAAAATCATCAGAAGTAAAAATAATTAAAATCAACATATAAATAATTTGGAACAAATTTTGACTGTGTAAAATAAAACTAAAGTAAAATTAGAATCAGAAAATAATTATTAAAACCATTTAGTCCTAAAAGTAGAAGATAAATTCCTCATAAATTTTGATCGGAAGAAAAATCGACAAAAGTTTGGGAGAGGGTCAGTCATCTTGTCTCGCGCTAAAACGCTGAGTAAAGGACATACAAGGTCGAGACTTAAATCTCAAGGCATCGTAAAATGAAATATAATCCCCAAAATTAAAATAAAATGAATTTGACGTTTCGTATAACACAAAGAAAGTAGAAGAAAGTAACTTAGTCGAAGTAAAATAAACTCAGTTATTTAGAGACAAATAAAATAATTTGGTCAAAATTAAATAAAAAAGTTTGGAAAATCCAAATGAGCGTGCCTTAAGCGCTCACGTCATACATAAATTATTTAAGTCGTAAGAAAAATTATTCGTTTTTTTGGTTTGAATTTTCCCGCGAGTAGTATTATCCCCTTTGTAGGTCGAGCTAACGAAAAATTTTAACAGATGATAAAATAGTTAGTAATTATACGATCATCTATGTATAGTTTCTGCTTGTTTATAGTTATTTCAATCCTGTTTTATGAAAAATAATATAAATGGCTGCCGAAATTGCAGAAAAAGTCACCGAACTGACAGTCGAAAAAAATTAACTGTATCGAAACGGAATTATTTTGACACGCAATTTTGACAAGGGTTTTGACAAACATCCTCAGGAATAAAACAAAAAAAATTAAATCGCGAAAGTGGTTTTTGACAAAGTTGTAGTGTTGTCAAGCCTATTGCATCCGTGAATACCACGCTCTTATTCAGTTCAGAAGTGAATAAGAATTTTTTCACCTCAGAAAAAACGAGTTTTTTCTGAGAAATCTTATTTAATCGATAAGAAAAATTTTTTAACATGTTCTGTAGTTATTATTATTTATTTTAATATGCTTTTTATCCATAATTTTTTTCGTTTAAATTATGAAAATCACGTTTTAATCGAAATCACGATTTTTAGGCGAGAGTAGAGCATACCTGCGCGTTTCGCGCTTAAGGCATGCAATAAAATCAATTGACAAATTCTTAATTCGGAGACTAAGATTGAATAAATTAATGCGCTGACTCTGACTAAATAATTTGGACAAAATTAAAACAATTAGAGTAAAATAAATTTATAAATTTTGGCAAAATTAAATTCAGATAGAACAATTATTAAAATAAAATCGAATCAATTAGGATTAAAATGATAAAGTAAAATCACATCATTAGATTTGGCAAAAATAAAAATTGGCAAAAGTAAAATAAATTTGTAAAATACTAGGACGTAGCAAATATTTTGTCGGCAGATTATTAAAATCTCTGTTGTCAGATTTTAATCGATTAATACAAGATACGAAGACCTCATGGTATGAAATATTCATTGTTGTATTATGAAGAACGCGGCAGTAAATTAGTTAAGAATTTTCAATGAGAAAATTAACTTGAAATAGAATTTGGATTAGGAATGAATTGAAAATTTATTCAAGAGAAAATTTGTTAATTAAAATTTAATTTGGATTTAGAGAATTTGTTAATCAGATTGTAATTTGAAAATAAAATTGAATAATAATCTTAGAAAAATAATTAATAAAGTATGGAAATATTAATTAGTGTGTTTGAATGATAATAATTACATTGTGGGTGCGTGTGGAGAACTATGGAAAAATATAAAAATTGGAAAATTAAGGAAAATAATTATAGGTAGAAACCGCGATATAATCACTCGATAAGAGGATATCGTCGGCATTCGACACTATGATAGGAAACCGTCTATAGACGCCCAGGGTGGGGGGGTACACGGGAATAAGATAAAAACCGCGGAATGGTCGCTCCATATGAGGGTATCGTTGGGAATAAGAATCTATGATAGAAACCACGGTATGAACGCTCCAGATGAGGGTACTGTCGAAAATAGGAACTATGATAGGAAACCGAAATCTAACCGGGAATAGAACTTAGTATTAAGTGTTAATTAATAGTAAGGGGATTATTGTTGTAAATGGGGTTGGATAAATAAAATTTCTGATAAAATGAATTTCTTTGATGATTTCTGTTTCCTTTCTAGCAATCTCTCACGACCCTGTAGAATTTACTCTGGTCCAGTTTCTGGATACTGTGTCTAAAAATCCAGTGGCGTCCTAAGTAAATTAAGGGGTGACCAAAGAGAACGAGTGGAATAGTTACATTTGGTATGAGCCTATTTAAACGACAAATTCTTCAAAGAAGAAGAATTTGGGAAAGGGAAGGAATTAGGGGAAGGAGAGGAAGACCTTACTCGGTGGGAATCTTTTTCAGCAAACGAAAAATAAATTCGGACGGCTCAGACTGGAAATCGAACCCATATCGTTTGGTTACGCGCCAAGAGCTCTACCAGTTAAGCTATCCGACACTCGTACCGATCTACCTTCCATTCACCTATATATATATATATATATATATATATATATATATATATATATATATATATATATATATATATATATATATATTGAGACACTACAAAATGTCCCGACTTTATCAGCCTGGCGAACTACCACCCGAAATTTTCGTTACCGACACTAGCTAAAATAATAGGTAGTCCCGTGACGTCACAAGACGGCACGAAGAGGGGAAAAACGGTCACAAACCCCGATACTTGAGCGGAGATCGACACTTCGATCTATCCCCCGGTGTCAACCACCACGTTAGATTTATCTTAGTCAATCTTACCACTATTACCACTATACTACTATTACCACTATTAGGTGATTACTCACCAAAACTAAATAATTATTAACAACTACCAAATCTACTAATTAATTAATAAGTTTATATCATCATTATTACTACTATTCTGTATTAAAATATCATTGCGTTATTATAAATAATTAACCATCGACAACCTAGACTATTGGTAAAATAATCATCCTACAAATTTATTGTATTTCCTCACCGAATATAATAAATATAATTTAAGTGTTTAGTTAGTGAAATAAAATTAAGTTTGTTGTAATTTTATCATCAATCAAGTTAATTTATCCGCTACAATACTCACTTTGCGTAATTCAATCTAATCAACCACAACACCAACCACGGAAGAAGGACCGTCTGCACAGTAACTTTTGTAAGTAAGTAAAATAAATTTAACTGGCACACGTGGCAACTTCTGTCCCACAATCTATCTAATCAAGCTCTCTTAAAACAAAAGACAATCATAAATACGGGAGCGGAATATCTCAGGGCAGTGGACCAAAATTATAAACGAAATCCAGGCGACTAATTCTTATCCGCGAGGTTTAGTGGCCTGGAAACTAAGATTTTTCAAGGAAGTAAAAATTCTAGTGTTGCAGTATATATATATATATATATATATATATATATATATATATATATATATATATATATATATATATATATATATTAGTGTGCTTTTTCTTTTCCAACTATTTTTTTTTCGGTCCCATCGTGAAATTTAGTTGCAAGTACCCAAAAAAAAATACCCTGTAAGTTTGGGCCCTTAATATTAATATTAAGACCTCGACCCAGGCGTTTGAAGATTTCCCCTTAAAGAAACACAGAAATTTGGGCTTTTTCATGTTTAAATTTGTACAGCTCGGTGGCATTTCATAGTATCGCTTCGACTATGGACGGGTTTTTTCAGAATTGAATGCTTTACAAAAGTGTTCATTGAGGCCAAGTCGTAACTCGAACCGGCGAGGTAGTACAGGCCTCTAAACTTGATTTTTCCATGAAATTCGCGTTTTTTCGCAGCTATCTTGTGAATAACAAGAGCTACGGAAAAAATGCAAACAACAAACTTGTAGGAAATTCAATTTTCTACAAAAAAGATCCTTCGTACCAAGTCGCTAAAATCAATGTTTCCGGAGATATTTAATGATAAAGTATTTGTAATTTAAAATTTTTATCGAAAATCATGTCAAATTTTAAAAAATAAATTTTTTTTTTTCATTATTTATCACTACTTTCTTAAGGGGTTAGGGGTACTCAGAGGCCTGAAAAAATGATGATTTTCAATAATTTTTTTTTTGTAGTTAATTTCTTTCTTTGACAAAAATAAAAACATAGCTTTATTAGAACACGTTTCGATTTGACTTCACGAAAATTTCAAAAAAAAAAAATTAATAATTCAAAAAGTTATCGCTGTTTTTGTAGAGCCCGTTCCTCCCGAAGTCCTTTGCGGTGATCATCATAAGTCCTTGGAGATTCATCTAAAATCAATCGGACAAGAAAAATTAGTTTTATTAATAGATAATCTTGTGCCCGATCGAAGCTTTTTTTTTTTCGAAATTAACAAAATGGCGGCTTCAGGAAATTTTTTTCAAATTTTCGAGAAAAAAACCGACAGTTTATTGTTAAAAAAATCGAAATTTTTAAAAAATCCTTCGATCAGGCACGGGTTTTTAATGTTTTTCAAAAGTACAATAAATTTTATTGAAATCTACCGAGCAGTTTTTAAGTTACAGTGATCACCAGTTCAGAAAACATAGTTTTGAGAAAAACGCATTTAAAGTTTTGCTATGGATTTATGTCGAATTATAAGAATTATTTAATAACTTACACTGAGTCATCTATTCCTGGACCATATAATAGCTCTTCAGCCGTCATAGTAGCTTCCAAAATATCGATTTGCTGGTGCCTACGTTGCAATCGACCTTCTCGGGTGTTATCATTAGCGCGCTTATCTGCTACTTTCATACGTGCAGCATCCATTCTTTCTGCATACCCATGAGAATTAGGCCCACAATTAAGTCCTAGTATATTCATCAAGACTAATAATGAATTTATACCCTCATTAAATATACACATAGCAACGTATGCAGCTATTTGTACGATAGTATAACTAGTATTTACCGTTTTTGGGCATATTTTCCCTACTACTTGGTTAAAGCTTTCATTATTATTCTGATTGAATCCACCTACACATCTTGAAAGTAAATTTTCATTACTAAGATCTTCGTATATAGGCTTGATAGCTTTTAAAACATCAGAAGGTAAGGGAGAATAATCGTGAGAATAGGTATCAAGCTCTCCTCTTGCTTCAGCGCGCTGGTAAGAGCACCAAGATTCTTCGCCTTTTGGACACATATCATGATTCGGTTTTTCATCACTCGAGCCGTAGTTTGCCATTATATCAGATTTCATATTTTCAATAGAATCACAATGCCGGCGTATTGCTAAACCATAGTACACAGTTAGTTTGTCTATTACTTTTCCTGTGAGCTTACCTCGACCACCAAGACCTTTTTGGTTACTCTTCAGCGTACGTAATCGACTCCCCATCCGCTTTTGGACATGCCCTATACATTCCTTTTTATTTACAGTTGTATTTTTGTAAGGATCTGATTTTATAATTCCTGAATAGGTCTTGGAGTCACCCTCACCAATATAGTTGGCATACTTAACTCCATATTTAGTTTCAGAATACGAAAACATTTCGACCATCGCATCCACCTCCATTTTCCCAGAAGACCCTTTATGATTAGCAGAACACACATCTTCATGCGATTGATACCATTCCTGGAACTCAACAGTATTTGGTTTTTTTTTTTCCAATACTCATTAGCTTACAATATGCATTTTTAATGTTTATGTCAAGAATCTTTCCAGTAAAATAGCCAATTATAGAAGAAACTCCAAATGGCGATGTATATCCCCGTTTTTGCCAGGTTCCATCTCCCGATACAGTTAGATGATTTATATCTTCATTTTCAGTTGTTGGCATTGCTTGCTTTTCTTCATTCACAGCTTTCGTCATGAAGGTTTCTGCGACGGTTTTACTACAATTCAAAATCTGTTTCAGTAAAATTGTATGCGTAGATTTATCTAAAAAAGACGGCATGTCCATCAGGCCGCAAAACTTGCACAATCCTTCGTATCCTATTCCTAGTATTCTCATTACAAAAATGAAAGGTCTGTTTATTTCATAAGAATGCCCAACGAAAGAACAGGAAGGAATATATTCATTTCCACAGTTATTACATGCAACTACAATTTTGAATCCCAGCCCACGTGTACTTGCTGTTTGAAACACTACATTTCCATCACATTTTTTACATTTTATAAGAGCAGAAATTGCAGTGAATACCTGAATAAAATTTATTATGTGAAATTCAGTACTGCTGTCTTCAGGTACATCATCTTCAGTGTTTTGTTTTAATTTTTTAGAAGATGTACTCTGAATACTTTCATCACGTTCGGCTGTTTTCGGATTAAAAACATTCTTTCTTTTGACTAGTTAAAAGTCAAAAGTTTGACTGAACGCGACTTATTAATTTTTTCAGAACTCCGAAGTTCTCTTGAAACCTTTCTAGAATCACGTCCCATGGTTAATAATTTAATTCACTTGAGAAATAATTTGTCACAAAACTATCGACTGATCAGTGCAACGACTACAGGTATACTGGCTACCAAAAATTATTTTTCAGTTCTTGTACTACCTATATATTGTGAATATATGTAGAAGGATTTATATATATATATATATATATATATATATATATATATATATATATATATATATATATATATATAAGGTGGTCCTTATGTTGGGTTTTTTGAAATTTTTTTCACGATAGTTCAAAATCGGTTCAAAATCTATAAAAAAAAAATCATGCCAAGTTATAGCTCTTAATTTTAATATTAACCCGCGCCCCCGACGGTCAAAGTTTTAAAGGAAAATAACATGGGAAAAGTTATATTTTTACTTTGGAATTTTTACGTCATAAACTAACCAACAAATCACATCAAAAAATTTTTTTTCTAATGCAAAATTTAACGGTCTACAAAAAAGGTCTCATCATTTTTTGATAATTCTAACGGTTTTGAAGTTATTCGAGGTCTAAATTGAAACTATAATCTTTTTCATAGTTTTTTCTGTTTTTTTGGTCATTTTTTTTTTTTATAGATTTTGAACCGATTTTGAACTATCGTGAAAAAAAATTTCAAAAAACCCAACATAAGGACCACCCTAATATATAATTATACATACATTAAAATGGGGAGATATTCATGACAATGAAACCCGAAAGGTCGGTTGCTTGCAGCTGTTTCTAGCTACCTGCTCTCGAATGCCACGTAGCACCCGAGTGTCCTTTGGTCATTGTTAAATAACTCGAAAAGAATTTGTCGGATTCATTTCAAATTTTCACACAATATTTTTAAAATATTATACTTTAAGAAAATGCAAAAAAAAATCGATTTTTTGAAAATTCTGACTACCCCTAACCCCTTAACTAATTACTTTTTTTCTAAGAATGGAACTATAAAAAAATATAAATAGTTGGAAATATGTTAGTATTGAATGTAAAAGAAAATGTTTTACATTTATAGATAAATTGTCAGGTTAGAAATTTATGTAATTTATAAGATTACGTTAGCAAAAACTAAAATATGTAATGAGAAGAAAGAGGTAAAATGTACGTAAGTAATCTAGTACTGATCATTCCTTTTGTTTACTCTAATACCCCACTCCTTTCAGCGCAACAATCAGACTTTGGCTTGACCTTGACTGAGCTTACTTAATTTACCGCTTAATTATAGCGCTTTCTTTAATCTCTACTACTTAACACTGGCGTCGCGGGGGTACTAAACAAAGCTTTGTGTACACTAATCTCATAGCGTCGATTATTTGTAGTCAACGTTGCATTACGTATTTCAGATCGACATTATCATTATTAACAATGTCTGAGCAAATTGGTGAAAAAATCTACAATTATTTAATTGAATTTGAAATGAAGACAATTAATAAAAATAAATTACCCTTATATCGCGACGTATTGAGCTTGTTTATGTACAAACATCATTCTTCGAAACAAACTATTCGAAATAGTTCATCAGATGTTCTTAGTGAGGTTAATGCTGTTTGGGTCGGTTTTTTGATTCCGATTATTCGTCCTCAGCACAGTAAGAAAAAGCTAGAAAAGCATTATGCCGAGTATATGATCATTAAAAAACATCGACACAGAGCAAAAAAAATCAAAAGCTGAACAAGCCAATGTCAATAAGTTTTGCGAAAAACTTGATAAATTGTTTGATATTTCTAATTGTGCTGCCGTGAAAAACTTGCCAGAAGGAGTTAGAAACTTTTTATTCGAGAGTCAAGGTAAGAATTGTAATAAACGTTTACCAGTAGCCTATGCTTCACCAGAAATGATTACTGATAATCAGTCAGCTGTGGAACATGATCTATTTGATGAAGATAACGTCAACATTGAGATAGAAACAGGTTAGTTTTTAAATATCAACTTGGGGTTTTCTCATCAATAAAAAAATTATAAATATTCAAAAAAAATTGGTAACTGTTCAGAATCGCGGTTCTGCATATTTTTAAATATTCGATTTTTGATAAAATTAAAGAAAAAAATTAAATAATCGCTCAAGGAAAATTGATTTCATGTTAAAAAAACGATGGAGCCGTGATTTTAAACAATTGCCAAAATATTTTTCATTTTTAAAGATGTTTTCTTACTTGTGTCTAACTATTATGTTTAACAATTAAGTTCTAAAAATTTTCCATTTCAGGTTTCAAATTATCTCAACAAACAGTTTTGACCAGTTTTTCCAGTAACGTATCGAGTTCTAGTGAATTAAAACGAACTTGCTCTGATTTTAAATATGAAATTCCTGCTCCGAAAATGAAAAAGCTTAACATTTTGACTTCTGAACTCGTATCAACGCTTGATCGCACTCAAACCAGCGATAGAAATGCGATGTTTATTATAGCAGGTGTTATTTAGAGTCTGGGTCTCGATGTCGAAAAATATAATTTAAGTTACTCCTCAATTCGTAATGCGCGCATTTTAAAACATGAAGAAATTGTTGATACCATAAAGAAGAAGAAAGAAGATGACGAATCTCTTATAGTTCACTGGGATGGTGAGAAACTTCCTACAGGACATGGCACATTGAAAGCAGAACGACTGGCAATACATATTTCTGGAACACATACATCAAGAATTCTAGAAGCTCCGTTTTTTTCTGATGGCACTGGATCGAGTCAAGCTTCAGCCATATTCAACACATTAACTGAATGGGATCTTTGTGATCAAATCAAAGCGATGTGTTTCGATACAACTAGTTCAAATACTGGTAAATTTTTATTTTGCCCAAGTAATTTTATTGATTAATGTTTTTGTAATTTTTTCAACCCGAGAATATAGTTTTAACCATTGTAAAAAGCTTTTTTCTACCTTGCGTTTTTTATTCTAACAAACAAATTATGCTTCAATTTCAAAAAGCTAATAGCTGAGTCAAGTCTTCCAAAATGATTTACAAATATTTGCTAAGTTTTTTTTTGTTTATGTAATGTTTCAAATGTGTCCGGCAAATTGAAGCAATAAAGATTTTTGATAACAAAACCTTTAATGAATAAACAATTTAACAAATTCAATTTTAGATTTCGTTATTTAACTTAAGTTTAATAATAAAAATAAACTTTTCAGGTGATGTAAATGGCGCTTGTGCTATATTTGAAAAAATGATTGGTCGTGATTTGTTGTATCTAGCTTGTCGCCATCATACATCGGAATTAATGTTTAAAAATGTGGCAGAAGTAGCTTGGCCAGTTACGAATAGTCCATCTGTACCAATTTTCAAAAGATTTCGAGATCATTGGACAAAAATTGATACATCAGTGTACGAAATTGGCATCAATCACGAACTTGTAGCAGATATTTTAAACGATAAAAAAAAAGATATACTGGATTTCATTGAAGATCAGTTAAAGGTTTGCGTATAAGTACTTTCATACTTTCGATTTCATTTATTCAATACCTTAAAACAGGGATAATTTTACGGTTTTTTAAATGATCAATTTATTTACTCTGTATTAATTTTAAATTATTTATTCTTTCATCTGATTAGAATCATCATCCACGAGATGACTACAAAGAGTTTTTGATGCTGAGTCGTATATTTTTGGGTGGCGGAGAAAGTCATGAAATTAAATTTACAGCTCCTGGTGCTTGTCATCATGCAAGATGGCTTTCAAAAGCTCTCTATTGTTTGAAAATTTATGTTTTGCAGACAATTCAAAATTTCCATCAAAAAAGTGAATGATTTACGTAAGATTTGTGTTGTTATCGTATTATTGTATGTTCAAATCTGGTTCATAGCTCCGAATGCGATAAAAGTACCCAATTCAGATTTGGAATTAGTGAAAAATCTCATTCAATATAGAGACATTCATCCTGATGTAGCAAATGCAGCATTGGATAAATTATGCAGGCATTTGTGGTATTTACATGAGCAGCTTGGATTGGCTCTTTTCGATAAAACAGTTTCACGAGAAGAAAGATTAAAAATTGTAGAGAAAATTAATAGCACAATAGTCGTTAAAAAAGCTAGTAAACCTTACACAGTGGCCTATAGTGCAATAACTTCAATGATAGATAAAAACATTAGTGATTTTGTGACCAAAAATTTCATTATTTATCTTTGAACAATTTGATCTTCCTTATGGATTTTAAAATTCAGAACCAAATACATGGGAAACTAATTACGAGCATCAACAGTGTCTTAAAACATTTTGCAACTTGAAGGTAGTGAATGATATTGCCGGGCGAGGAGTAGCACTAGCTGAAAAATTCAATCAAGGTTTGACCAATAATGAACAGGAGAGGCAAAAAATTTTTGAGACAGTCCAAAACCATCGCTCAGAGCACCCTTCATGTACGAAATCACAATACAGTCGAACAGAAGTGAAATAAAAAATTTTTTGTTGTCAAGCTTATTAATAAAATTTCCATATTTGACATATTTCCGACTACTTATATTTTTTTATCGTTCCATTTAAAAAAAAAAGTAATTAGTTAAGAAAGTAGTGATAAATAATAAAAAAAAAATATATTTTTGATAATTTGACATGATTTCCGATAAAAATTTAAAATTACAAAAACTTTATCAATAAATATCTCCGGAAATATTGATTTTAGTGACTTGGTGCTCGGAATCTTTTTTGTAGGAAATAAAATTTCCTACAAGTTTGTCGTTCGATTTTTTCCGTAGCTCTTGTTATTCACGAGATAACTGCGAAAAAACGCGAATTTCATGGAAAAATCAAGTTTAGAGGCCTGTACTACCTCGCCGGTTCGAGTTACGACTTGGCCACAATGGATACTTTTGTGAAGCATTCAATTCTGAAAAAAAACCCGTCCATAGTCGAAGCGATACTATGAAATGCCACCGAGCTATAGAAATTGAAACATGAAAAAGCCAAAGTTTCTGTTTTTTTTTAACGGAAATCTTCAAACGCCTGGGTCGAGGTCTTAATATTAATATTAAGGGCCCAAACTTTCAGGATATTTTTTTTTGGGTACTTGCAACAAAATTTCACGATGGGACCGAAGAAAAAAATAGTTGAAAAAAAAGCACCCTATATATATATATATATATATATATATATATATATATATATATATATATATATATATATATATACACTAGTCACAAAAATTAAGGGATATAAAAAAATTCCAAATTTTTTTGTGATTTTCAGCGAGCTGTAACTCCGAGGAAAATGATCGCACAGAAAAACAAAAAAAAAAACAAATTGTCGCTCCAAGTGTCTAGTTTTTAGATATGACCATGAAAATTTTTGTCATCGTCAGGTCTGGAGAAATCCTAAGAAAACTACTGAAAAAAATTTTTCGAAATTTTTTCGTCTTAAAAAGGTCTACAGGCTTCAAAAAAATTTTTCGATTGTTTCGTTTAAAAGCTCTTTTAGTAAATTTAATACCCTTTAATTTGACGTAATCAAAAAGCCTGTACGATAATTTGCCGCGGAGTTATCGTCAATCAAAGCAAAAAAGTTTTTTTGACTTTGGAAATCAATAACTCTGGAAATAATGACCGTATAGGAAATTGAAGGAGGGTTTTGAAAACTACACAATAATCTCTATAAGAAAACGTAAACCGCTTTTGAAGAAAAAATTTTTTTGAATTGAAAACTCGGACTGAAAAAAGACAAAAATTCGCATAATTAAGGATATTTGGATAACTTGGTATAACTTTGGATAAAATGGATGAACGAAGGATATCGTTGGTAATTTTTAACTTCAAAGTGTCCCCTAAAATCCCTAAGAAATTCAAAGCGCTGCGATTTTTTGTTCATAGTGCCCAGAAGCTTCAAATTCTGTGTTTTCGCAAAAATCACCATTATGAGCAATTTTGTGATTTTTATTCATTTTTCCATTGAAAAATTTTTTTCAAAATTCTTTATTTTTCGATCAAAGAGATTGATTTTTCAAGAAATTTGAAAAAAAAATTTCAATTTTTTCGAAAATTTTTTCGAAATTTTCTCAATTTTTTCGACTGTTGTTTTACCGCCGGCATTAGCGTTACCCAAAGCGTACCACGTGGAGGTTGCTCGGTCGGATTTACGCTTCTCACACACACACACACACGCGTGTAAAATGCCGACGGTAAAACAACAGTCGAAAAAATTGAGAAAATTTCGAAAAAATTTTCGAAAAAATTGAAATTTTTTTTTCAAATTTCTTGAAAAATCAATCTCTTTGATCGAAAAATAAAGAATTTTGAAAAAAAAATTTTTTTCAATGGAAAAATGAATAAAAATCACAAAATTGCTCATAATGGTGATTTTTGCGAAAACACAGAATTTGAAGCTTCTGGGCACTATGAACAAAAAATCGCAGCGCTTTGAATTTCTTAGGGATTTTAGGGGACACTTTGAAGTTAAAAATTACCAACGATATCCTTCGTTCATCCATTTTATCCAAAGTTATACCAAGTTATCCAAATATCCTTAATTATGCGAATTTTTGTCTTTTTTTCAGTCCGAGTTTTCAATTCAAAAAATTTTTTCTTCAAAAGCGGTTTACGTTTTCTTATAGAGATTATTGTGTAGTTTTCAAAACCCTCCTTCAATTTCCTATACGGTCATTATTTCCAGAGTTATTGATTTCCAAAGTCAAAAAAACTTTTTTGCTTTGATTGACGATAACTCCGCGGCAAATTATCGTACAGGCTTTTTGATTACGTCAAATTAAAGGGTATTAAATTTACTAAAAGAGCTTTTAAACGAAACAATCGAAAAATTTTTTTGAAGCCTGTAGACCTTTTTAAGACGAAAAAATTTCGAAAATTTTTTTCAGTAGTTTTCTTAGGATTTCTCCAGACCTGACGATGACAAAAATTTTCATGGTCATATCTAAAAACTAGACACTTGGAGCGACAATTTTTTTTTTTTTTTTTTTCTGTGCGATCATTTTCCTCGGAGTTACAGCTCGCTGAAAATCACAAAAAAATTTGGAATTTTTTTTATATCCCTTAATTTTTGTGACTAGTGTATATATATGAACGTTTGAACCACATGTATTTTCTGAATCAGCTCGATGAACTGAGTCGAAATATATCCAAATTTTTCAAAAGTTCCGTCATGAGGACCAATGCAATAGTTAGATTTCTATGAAATCTACTAAAAATTAGAAATAGTAGAGAAAGGAAAAAGAAACTCCAATAAACCTTTATCCTATTGTGATACAGAAGATGAATCGATGCCTATACAAAAAAGTAAGGATCATTAATTTGAATTGAATTGTAAAATTTAATATTGCATGAAAATTGAAAAGAAAAATAAATAGTATTTATTTTACCTTTACCTAAAATCTTTTGTATAATAATTCTTATATTAATTTTATTTATTGTATAGAAACTAAAAGTAGAAAGAGGATAATATCATCGCCAAGTTCTTCTGAAAATGAGGGTATGAAACAAATGAAGTTGATCAATTATATATAATTATTTTGTTCCTTATTCATAAAACACTTTATTTTCAGATAGCGGAATAAATAATATACCATTGAAACCTGCCACGTACGTGAGCTAAAAGGATCAGCAACCACTACCAACATTTAAAACTCCTATATTATCTCATCATAGTATAAGTGAAAATCAAGTTAAGAGTTCACATTCAACTTATAAATCGATGAGCTCTTTTAATAATACCGATGAGAATAATACTGATAATGATTTAGTTGGGATTCCGCCTGCAAGTTTATCACAAGATCCTGATTTTTTTCGGAAGGATAGTGCTCAGTCTCCTCGTTTAAATAATGACTCCAATAGTAGTGGTACGGTCGCATTTGAAAAAAAAAATTTTTTCCTTTGTTAATTTTATTTTATCAACTTAATTTAAATTGTATTTATCAGAAAATCTTCGAGATTCATTGACCGTATCTCCGCGTGCAGTACCTCAGATAAGAAGTATCAAGAAATCCAGTAATTTAATTTTATCTCATGAATTTTTTTTAAATACTTATATCACTTTTTCTAATTTTTGTCTTGTACAATTTTTATTTTACAGATATTCCGTTTAGAATCATAAGGGATCACTCTCGTCAATCAAACATTAAACAACTATCCTCTCCCCCTATTCAACTTCTTGCAGAATTTAAAGACGATGACCAGATGAAATACTCTTTGCCTGGTTCAGATACTTATGGTCACGGCTGTCGTCGTAAGTACTAATCCAGTAATAAAATGTTCAGATTTTTACTTGTATTATCACTATCATACATTTTTCAAAAACTTTCAATATTCTTGTTTGGACAGGAAAAGTTTTGAGTGAACTAAAAAGCATAAAAACTTTGATTTCGTCGATTTATCTAACAATATCAGATAAAAATAATAATGCCAATAATGATATTGTCAAAGAAACAGTAGATTTTGGATTGCCGATTCGAACTCGAAGTCAGTTGGCAGCATTTGAGAGTGAAATTCAAAATGTCGTCGCATCTACTCAATATGTAAGTTTTTTTATTACAAATTTAACTTCTAATCTATAAACTATCACTATTGATTTCATTTCTTAAGAAATTGATTCATTTTACTTGACGATAATCAATTTATCGTTGCTTATTATTTATTTATGTCCTACACTTATTTTTTTTAAATGCTATAATTTTATCTTTTTACTTCTCTATTATTATTTCAAAGCGAGAAAATATTAAACAGCTTGGTGGGGCAAGTTTCGAAAAGCATATAAGGAACACATTAGTGTTTACTGTTTTTGATACGATGGCATATAAAATGAGTTGGAAAGGTGTCAAAAATACGATTAAGACCGACGGATTAACATTTATAAAATTGATTAAAGGTAAAGTTTGCCTATCCTATAAATAACGCAACTATTGGAACTCCTAAACTTTTATTTTTTTCTAACTCAGTTTGTCTCATGATATTAAATAGAATATGAATTAGTTAAATCGTAACGTAAAAGTCTCAATAGATACTCATGTACCAGTAAATGATCACTCCATGTACTTGTATATCTATAGTCACACATATAGATACTTAAAGTAATCATATACTGGTACATGAGCCCGACTAGAAATTTTAATGTAAGACATATTGGGTCCTCATTGGGCTGCTTAATAGGGACCCCAAATAGGGATGTCACGCAAAGTCCTATGTGGCCCTCATTGGACAATCCCTCTCATGTCCCAATGGGGAAACCCCATCAGAACCCAATCCAAATTTTTAAAGAAAAAATATTATGATCTTCCAAAAGATTAAAAATAATATAGGATTAGATACTCATGTTATATTACTCATTAGTATATTGAATTCGAATTTAAACGAAATCAATGGTCGGAAAAATCCTTGTCGAGAGTTGGGCTCGAATTTGCGTCCTTAGGGTCCTTAGTCGTTCACGTTACCGCTGGTCCAAGCAGGAATGCTGATCAATTCAATCGATTAACTGACACATTATTCATGCTATGCTCAAAGCTTTTACAAATTGTTTTTTTTATTTATTCACTTTTCTGGCGTGAAAATACAATTTTTGTATAAATTAAATAGAAAATTTTAAAATAAAAAAAAAAACTTGACTGAAAAATCCAAAAAAATTGAAAGAATCAAAAATAAAATTCCTTAAAACTGTCCGATTTGATTTGGGATCCTCTTTATGCTAACATAAAAAACTTTTATTTTCAAGATTAAAATTTTGTTGAAATGCATATTATTTAAAAAATTTTTTTATATGGATAAAAATTTAATTATGAAAAAGACCGATAATAAAAATTTTTTTCAATTAAAATTTTTTTTTATACTGAGAAAAAAATTTGGAGTATGAATTTTGTTTCAACAACATTAAAATGTATTTCAGTCTAAAAACTCAGTATTTGGATTTAATCAGCACAGAAAGAAAAATTTCTTGACTGGAGAACAAAATTCTTGGCTCAAGAAAATTTTTGGGTACCGGAAAGAAGACCAAAGCTTGTTGCTCGAAGTAAAATTTTTTCTCGAAATTCTATTCTTGGTGGAAGTAATTTTTTATTAATTCAAATGATCATAAATACTTGATACAAAAAATTTTTATCGTTGATCAAGATTTTGAGATACCTTAGGGGAACAGCGCCACCTAATTCAGCTGAGAAAAAAATCTTCCCATTTGACATGTTAATCAATAAAAATATTAATGAAAATTTACTTCTATCAAGAACTAAATTTTTTGTAGCAAGAGGCAGAATTTTCTTAAAACAAGATTTTCTTGACTTAAATAAATTTTTTTAGATCTAGATATGTATTTCTTGAAGCAAGGAAATTAATTTTGGTGGAATAAGGGAAAATTATTGTGTAAAAAAATTTTTTTTCAATGTTGGATGAATTTTTTTCTAATTCTTTTCTATTCTTAACAAATAATTTTTATTTTTATTTCTAATTAATTTATGACAAATATATTCTAACAATATAAGCTCACACATCTTTGGGCGATTAATTTTTTATATAAATAAACGACTGCCTAAATTTAAAGATTATTTCTTCATGGATCTATTCACAGTTTGGGCTAAAATAATTGGGTTCTACTACTAGCCCAGTTAGGAAAACCCATCGATGCAATATTTACATTACGTTGAGAGAATCATCTTCGTTCCCATTCAGGTCTCACTTGGGAGAACTTAGCAATTTTATTTTTATTTTTCGTCGGGTTATCCCTCTTAAGTTCCACCCAGGACCCTATTGGGAAAAACTTAATAAAAATTATTGATTTTACGTTGGGATTTCCCATTTAGGTCCCACACAGGATCCTATTGGGAAAAATTTAATAAAAATTATAATTTTTACGTTGGGATTGCCCAATTGGGGGCTAATTAGGCCCTTATAGGGATTTCCCCATTGGACATGCCTCTTCGGGACCCAATCAGATCCAGATGTATACCCTGGGTAATCCCAAAGTAATTTCTAGTCGGGAGCATTTATTAGGGCTTTTACCTTAATTGTAACATTATACATTCACAATTGTGTAAAAAGTATCTTAATAATTTTATACATAACTCTATTTTTTCAGAAAAAATTTTACAAAAGTGGAGTGACTCTGATAAAGAAAAAATTGAAAAAGTTATCAAATCATGGTTTCAGCATGCTGGCGATCGCCTTAAATAACCTAAATAATCATATTAATTACTTGAGCCGTAAAAGTATGTATAATTTTAATAATAAGATTATTTCTATTGGTTTGTAATATCGTTATATAATTTATAATTAGTTGAGCCGTAAAAGTATTTATAATTTTAATATGCGTGACTTCACTCTATCACCATCTTGTTTCTATATTGATTTTCTATATTTTTGTTTTATCAAGGACGCAAAGTCAGTATGATATTTAAATAGAGGCAAAAGACTTTAATTTAGCTGATATTCAAAGTCAAAGTTGTTTCAATGACTAAACAGAATATAATGTAATCAATTCTCAAATATATTCGAGGAATTTTCGTTACGAAATACCTCGAGTAATGATTAATCCGAACAAAAACAGTTTCACTGTTAAAAATTGCGCCAAGTCCACGTTCATAAAACTCATCTCAATAACATCTGCACTTTGCAAAAAAAAATAAGACTCGTTACAATAATTTTCATTCTATACAAAAAAAAGTTAAATACAAAAAAATACCAAGAAACCGTCATAATGTTGAAAAAATTGAAAAAAATTTGTTGAAAATTTAAAAATTAAGAAAAAAATTTTTTATCGTACTTGGCGCGCGTCATTGAGTACCCCAAATTTTTTCAGGATACATGAACATCCGTTTAATGTTTCAACATTTATAAGTAAGTCAACCTATAAAATTCATAAATGTAATTAATGAAATATTATTTTATGATACGTTTAACCAAAGTTAGGTAAAATCAACATGGCATACGTAATTTATTTAAAATTTTTAAATTCTCCGCACATCGTTTATGATTTCAATAAAACGCCCTCTCCTGTTCGGTTATGCAATTTGTTTACAAGTGAATACGCCTGCATACGTTGACTCTGTAGTGGAATCACTGTGAAAATTGAGTTGATTAAAAAATAAAACGTATGGCCGACTAAATTGAGAAAATGCGGTGTGATTGCCAATCAAAATGTGTTAATTACATTTAAACGAAGCATGATCAAGTTTCTTCATGAAAGCTTAATGACGGAACTGAAAAATTGAACTAAAAAATTTTGTGTTATTTCAGATATCTTCACCAGACTACCATATTGACAGTTATTTTCACTAAAAATCTGAAAAAAATTTTCGAAACGGATTTTTTCACTGAAACTGATATTAATCCAGTAAGCAGTGTTTTTAATTCGTTGAGTATACTTCAATGATGTGAGTCTATAAACATAACAATGTATTTACATTACATAAATTCAAGCGAAACCGTTTTTTCTCGGGTTGAAATTCGTCCGAAAAAATTTGGGGTACTCAATGACGCGCGCCAAGTACGACAAAAATTTTTTTCTTAATTTTTAAATTTTCAACAAATTTTTTTCAATTTTTTCAACATTATGACGGTTTCTTGGTATTTTTTTGTATTTAACTTTTTTTTGTATAGAATGACAATTATTGTAACGAGTCTTATTTTTTTTTGCAAAGTGCAGATGTTATTCAGATGAGTTTTATGAACGTGGACTTGGCGCAATTTTTAACAGTGAAACTGTTTTTGTTCGGATTTCATATCTTTTTGTTAAGTGTAATTTTTTGCTCGCCTCTTAATACATTCTTAATTTTAAAATTGAACTTTTCCCGCGAAAAATTAGAAATATGTAAATAAATTAATTAATGCAGGTAAAGCTATTATCATATAAAAGGTTATTTGTTCGTTAATTTTGAAAATCAAATCCTAACAAAAAAATTAAAATTCTGTTTCTCTCATAGTAACTAGTAGCATTAAAAAATTTAACCTGACTGACCCGTGTAAACTCTTCGGTTTCAATCAATTAACTAGCTTATCAATGGGGATTTAAAATTTTTTATGTATATATAGTTAATGTTTAACATTTTTTTGAATTAAAAAAGTTGTTAATCTAGATTTAATGCTCTACTACACATTAATTTATCAATAACAATAATTATTTTGGTAATGATAAACAATGATAATGATACTTTTAACATCAATTTATCATTACCGATATAATAAATTTTATTTTTATAATGATTATTATTGTTATTGTTACAATGACATTATTGTTAATAAAGGGGACAATGCATCATACGCATAATTGTAATACCTATGGCCTAAAAATTACAATTATTTGAAATCCGCTCAATTGAATAACAATGCCATCTACAGGCAACGACTACAAAGTCGTAGAATGTGTACACTATCCAATGAGAATTGCCTAAATCTTGAACTGCTGGCCTGAAGGAAGAAAGTAAAACTCAAACAATCTTTAGCCTATTGTGTATTTAGTCTAGTTAATAAATGAAATTCAGTAGAAAGAATAGGTTTGAAAACTATCCACATATGAAGCTGTTTGATAGTTTGTTCTTGAAATTTTGTATTTATAAAGTATTTGAACATTCTTAATTTCAAAATTAAATTTTTCCCGCGAAAAATTGAAAATTCATAAATGAATAAATTAATGAAGGCAAAGCTATTCTAATATGATAGGTTGTTTATTCGTTAATTTTGATAATCAAATCCTAATAAAAAAATTGAAATTCTGTTTCTCTCATAGTAGCTAGTAGCATTAAAAAACTTAACGTGACTTATCCCCGTATACTCCGCGGTTAAAAGCGATTAACTATCTTATTAATAGGGATTTTACATTTTTATTTATATACAGTAAAAATTTTAACATTTTTTTGAATTAAAAAAGTTGTTGATTTGGATTTAATACTCTAATACACATTAATTTAATAATAACAATAATTCATTCAGTAATAACAATGATAATGATATTTTTAACCTCAATTTGGTATTACCGATATAATTAATTTCAGTCTCATAATTTTTATTATTAGTGTTATTGTTATTATGACATTGTAGTAAGTAAATGACACAATACACCATGCGCATAATTGTAAGACTTTTCACCTAAAGATTACAATTATGTGAAATCCACTTGATTGGATAACAATGCAACCTATCGGCAACGACCACAAAATCATAGAATGGTACACTATCCAATGGGATCAACCTCTGATTATGATTGTTCATGTACAAAAAACCTTTGTTCCAACTTCAAATTGTTTATTTTTTGTTTAATTAACATTTTTAATAAGCTGAATATTTGTATTCTAAATTTTTGCACTGCGCATGCGTCAACTTTACGTTTAGACTTTCAGCGCGGACTTTTGAAAATTATATTGACCAGCACAGTGATTAGAGTAAGTGTATTTTTCTTGTAATTTCAATTATAGAGGTCACAGGACAAAAGGGCAACGTGTAGTTTTTAATAATTTTATAATAAGTTTTATTTTAATAAAGTATTGAAATTTTTTGTTAATTGTTATGAATTTTTTTTTTTTTTTTTTTAATAGTTCGTAGTATTCATGAAAATAGAATTGATGAAAATAAAAAAAAAATGTACATGCATTGATTAACAATTCTCTCGATATTTTTAAAAAATTTAGAATGAAATGAATATTTATTAGTTATTTATTTATTTATTTACTTAATATAATTGATATTGGCTGACGTCTAACAATTTTTTTTTAATTATTTGAATTAATTAAATAGTAATTCCTAAAAAATTACACTCGTAAATTTTTTAATTTTTTACACATGAGATGTTGTAAGATAATTGTCTTAACATTAAATATTTATTTGCCGGGACTAGGTGTTAAAAGATGGAGGAGACACATTCGTGGTTATAATGATATTTATTCTAAAATTAATCACAGGCGTAGTTTTGATTGTACAGAGTTTGAGTAGTTTACAAATATTGAGCACTTTGAACACTTATTATGATCTTGAATTATTACATTGATTCATGAGTACGTGTTGGTTGAGTTTAATTGAGTTGTATCAATGAATGTATATTAATTATACTGAGTATGAGTTGTAGAAATTTGATCTTCAATTGAACTGTTAATTAATTTACAATGTAATTAACACTAGCAATTATGAGCGATAAATATGAGTAATGGTGTAGAATTAGGTTCACCAGACGATTAATTAATCACACTTAATTAATAGTCATAGTATGAGCGTATGAATTGGATTGACTGAATGCAATGATTAATAGAGTGAATGAGTGCAAGTATAGAGAGAGAGAGCTTGAGCTGAATCTGTAGAGTTCACAGTAATGATTAATTGGATGAGCTGTATAAATTAGAGTCACTGGATTATTAATCACTTAACAATATAATTAACTTTCACAGTGTGAGCGAAAATGAGCCTTAAACTAGTGAGCTTAATTGATTACGTGAGTCTCGGGATGCGAGATAGAACACACAACGTTGAACACGGAATGGCCGACAGGCCCAAGAGCTGGTGGCAGTCACCCCCAATCTCCACCACGCAACATCTGCAATGCGGCATTTGATTTTGCCGCATGATGACGAATTTCTATTAACAATTGTACACGTGATTGTTGCTAGGTAGAAAATGTCGGTGGCTGCTATACATATGTATGAGAAAGAGCGACACATGGGTAAGCCATGTGACAATGAGTAAGAGAGAGAGGGAACATGAGAGTATAGGTTGTGATAAAGTGATCTCAGATGATTTACAATAGATGCTTAATTGTACCTGAGTTGCCAATGATTGTTGGTAATAAAGATGAGTGGCGATGCTGTAATTGGCTTCAGTAAAGTTGAGTGGATGAGCTTGATGATTTTGTAAATGCACAAAGAAATGCACTGATCACGGTAAATGCGTGTGTACGCTGTACAATTAGCACGTGTTATAAGGAGTATGGCTGCTTGCCGGTGAGCCAGTTGAGTTGAGGTAGAACACCCGAGGGCGCTTGTGTAGCGGCGCCTCGGTGCTACCAGTTTGTTGCGGGAAGGTTTGAATGATTCCGCAACAGATGTGCTTGTCACTATAATTTTCAAAAGACCGCGCTAAAAGTCTATATACGTAAAGTTGACGCATGCGCAGTGCAAATATTTAGAATGCATACATACAGCTAATTAAAAATGTTAATTAAACAACAAATAAAAAATGTGAAGTAGGAACAAATGTTAAATATACATGAACAATCAAAAATAGAGGCTTGATGACCCAAATTGCTACCAAAATATTAAAAAATGCGACAGGGGGGCTAACTTAAAGGTACATTATTAATAAATTCTTTTTAAAATAAATAAATGGAGAACGATCAAATGTTGAGAGTGAATAATAAAGAACAAACGAAAAGCTGAAAACGTGATAGAAAAAAATATCAAAAATTAAAAGAAAAAAATTTGAGGTTCTAACTTCAGTGAGCTATCCCGTTGAATCTATAGTTTATGTAGAAATAATTCCAGTGCACTCTGGTGGTTATAGATGCAAGCTGTGAATTAACTTTTTTCAGTGTAGTTGCGTATCTATAGTAAGATTAGTACACATTTCTATTTTATCTAGTCTGTGGCGGTGACTTTTGTCCATGAAAAAAAAGTCAGGATCGAAATTTCTGGGCTTACTATAGTTTGTGCTGATAAAATTTAATAATTTTAAGTGAATTAAATGTTATAATTGATTATAATTAATTAATATCAATAAAATAGAGTATGACTTACTTTTATGATATATCATTTTGGAAAAAGGAGTACCATATAATTAAATAAAATTTTGCAACCTCGAAATACCATTCTGCTTACAGTAAACACAGTCGGTAGTCTGGCGCTCCGTTTACAACGGAATTTTTGAACGGAACTTGGCGCCAGATTCTACCGAATCTGTGGATGACAACATAGGTAGTGACATCTGAAAGCGACTAAAAATATCACACTGATTTTTAAGTGTATTCTAAAAATATGAAACATTGGAAATTAGATTTTTAGTTAAGAAGTGTTTCTATGCAGAGATTTTTGAATAAAAAAATTTAATTTAAACAGTTATATTCAACGTTGTCTGAATCGAAATAATTCTGATTTATAAAAATAAATTATTTTTTCATAAAAAAATTTCTCCCTAGCACTATTGCTATTGAAAAACGAAAAGATGAATTTAATTTTTTAATTTTTATATTTTTGTAATAAAAAGATAATTTTTTATTTTTCATTTTTTATTTCTGTGATAAGAAGAATACTTATCATTCAAAATAAAATATAAACTTATTTCACGAAAAAATATAAGTATGAAATGAAGAATAGTTTATATTGATGAACTAAATTATCAATTAGAAGCTTTCCATTTCAGATAAATTTTAAAAGAAAATTAAGTAACTTTGAAATTTTTTATAATTAAGAAAATTGTAAATTTGAATTTAATAATTCAATGATTAATTATTTAATAACAATCATGATAAGAATAGAGATAAATATTTTTATTCCTATTATTTTTGTCATTAATTTAGTATTACCATTATTATTATTTTCAGTATTATCGTTACTATTATTATTATTATACGGCTCCGTACACATGCGAAGTTTTTCGAGTAAAATTTGAATTTTCCGGGAATTTATATTGCTCCGTACACAGCCGGAGCCGTATCGTTCATTTGCCGTACCTTTAGGCACATTCAATTTGAATTTATTAATACTTTCTCGCTAAAAGTTTAAAGTAAATCAAAGCAATTAAATAAGAAGGTAATTGTAAGCGAATCACCGTAGTTCATTAGAACATATGTGTGTGAGTCCCTTCAAGATTGGAGTTTACTTGAAGCTACAGTATATGTAGAAAGAATTCCAGTGTATCCTGGAGAGTGTAGATCCAAGCTGCGAAATATCTTTTTTTAACTGTAGTTTCCCATCTATCGAAGGATTACTATGCATTCTCGAATTATTTAGTCTGTGGCAGATCACTTTGCCCATTGAAAAAAAGTCAGGATCGAAATTTTTGCGTTGCTATAGTTTGTGCAGATTAAATTTAATAATATTATGCAGATTAATTGTTATAATTGGATATAATCAATTAATATCAGGAAAATAAGGTATGAACTACCGTTATAATACAAATTTAAGGAAAAAAAGGACCGTAGAATTAAAAATAAATTTGCAACCTCTAAAAAACGTGATGCTTACAGTAAACACAGTCGGTAGTCTGGCGCTCCGTTTACAACGGAATTTTTGAACGGAACTTGGCGCCAGATTCTATCGAATCTGTGGATCAATTTGAATATTAATTGACAAATTTTAAAATATATCTTAAATTGGGCAGAATGTAACCGGTCAAAATTGGTGGATTCGTTCGAGAGTTATCGTTGGCGAAAAAAATCAAGAAAAAGGGATTTTTTCGAATTACACCGGAATTCTGATCTGATCAATTTCTGTTCAGAAGTATATCATAGAACTTAATAAAATTGCGTTAAATGCTGCCAACCGCGTAGAAATCGGTATATTCATTCAAAAGTTATTGCAGTTTGAAAATTTAAGGAATAGTGTTTCATCAAGCTACTTTCAGAGTTTTGAGCTTGAAGAGCTCAAACGCATAGAAAAGTTATCTCTTTGAGCTCAGAGAGCTCGGAATAACACATAAATTATATTTTCAAGCTCGACGTACTCAAAAACCTTAAAAATGAAATTTTAAGCGCATAGCTATGGGATTAGCGGGAAGTTGTTGGAACGGCCTTTAGGAGACAACCGTTTTCTTTACTTTGTAACAGGGTAAAATTACCCTAAATCGATAAGTAACCGGATATCGATAACTATTCGACATAGCACTGGCGCGTCTCGATCTTCGGGCCTAAAGGGAGAATAGGAGGGGGTAGTTTTGGGTTAAAATAGGTGAGCCGTGCAGTGGAAAAGGGAGAAGTAGTGTGACCGCCAGACACAGTGCCACCGAAATCAAGAAGGACCGTTCCCGAGAGTAGTGACGAGACGAAGGAAGCCAAGTACAACTAGGACTTCATCCTCAACGAGTGAGTTAGATCATCATTTTGTTCGTCCAGGTATCAATTATTGCGCTGTGGAAAAGAAATGGACTGCGGTTTGCACTCGGTCTAATTTACCTCTTCTCAATTTATTTTATATAAATTTTATTAATTAATAATAGTTAACCATTTGCTAGTTTGGACTGAGTGATTTTCATGGGGGCTTATACCCGAGAATCACTTAATCGAACTTGCGGGAAAAATTTAACAACTAAAAATTTATCAATTAATTAATTAACATCCGAAAAATTCGTTCAATAAATTGTTGTAATTTTATAGCAAATTAACTTAAGAAAAATTGATTCATTTTGTTGCTCGAAAAATAATCGACAAACTTTTTACTCATGGAATTTTGGTCGAGCGTCTGTAAATTTTGTGTCGCAGTAATTCCAAACACCCAAGGTCAAAGACAACTAAACTAGCGAATGTTCTAGCTAAGGAAATTAAATGTTTCGACTTTTGTCGATTTTTATAATTTATGAAGTTATTTGGAAAATTATCGAATATTTTATTAAGAATTAATTAATGAAATTATTTTATATTGTAAAATTATTTTATTTATAAATTATTAATTTATTTATTTGGGGATTCCGTGAATCTATTAAATTAATTTTTATTGCAAATTGAAAATTAATATCGTGGACATTAAGTCCAAGAAATTAGTTATTCTGGGTTGAAAATTTCACAGGAAAAATTGGTCAGAATTAATCATTTTACAACATTAAACTTGTGTTAATAATTTTGAACTTGATTGTAAAAATTATATCGTGATTTAATTAGCAAAAGTTAATTCAAGGTATTAAGATCCCTCGAATTAAACAATTAATGTTATATTATTAAGACGAAGACAATAAGTTACTTAGGAATTTTAATCTACTTAATACTTTAATACAGAGTTAAAATTTGCAATCGAAAATTGGAACTGAATGTTCGTTAAGTCTTTTGGAATTTGATTGTTAATTTGGAATTATCGTTTCACTAATTACTAATGATTGAATAATTAAATTAAAATATTTAATTAAAATTAATTACAGTCAATTTTTTAAAATAAAATCATACAAGTGTGGGTTATGTGTGTGAAGACTAGTGTGGGTCATGCATGATAAAGAGTGTTAATAGTGTTAAAGTCAGTTCTGGTTAGCCGATAGTTAGGCTAGACGATCTCTATCACACTATTGTCTTTGTGCAGAGTAACTCGTTGGTTCTGGTTAGCCGATAGTTAGGCTTATATAAAAGTGGTTTAGTTCTGGTTAGCCGACAGTTAGGCTATAGTTTTCAGTTGTTCTAGTCAGTCGATAGTTAGGCTGTAGTTTATAAGTTTTCATTAATTATAGTGTGAGTGAAATTTAATTAATCTTTGATATGTACTGGTTTTTCTAATATTTATTGTTAATAAATATCGATATATTGTTAATTAAATCTTTGTTATTCAACAGCACCTTCCTCCACTCTCTCTACACTAAGAATCAGATTTCTCAGCTCTGGACCGGTTCCAGGAACCGTGATAAAAAATCCTGGTGGCGCCCTGATAATTATATTCTTTGTTAGTTTCGTTAGTTTATTTATAAAATTGATTAGGGGTCAACCTGAGCAGGTAAAACTGTTACAACTTTTTAATTTTTAGTAATTTTTACAATTGTGAAATTATTGATTTTCTAGTCAAAAACGATTAATTATATTTCTGAATGATGCAAGAATTCAAAAATATATGGCAAAAAAATCTCGACACCGTTATTTAGAGCAACTGATTAACTAATAAAATCGGTTGGTTTTATGATTTTAGATTATCCAGTTTTTAAATATTCTGTCCACCGTTATTAATTTTTTTAACTTTCTGCTAAGAAAATCGAAGATTTTTTGGAATGGAAGTTATTTTGGTTTCACCCCGTTTTAAAAAAATCGAGTTTTCATCAGATCTCGCCGTTTCGAGGTCCTAGGAAGCATCCTTGACTACTCCCGCGATGTTGTCACTATCTGTGTGTATGTGTGTGTGATTTTCAGAAATCTTGAAAAATCTAAAAAAAAATAAGAAAAAAATCATTTTTGAAAGTGGTTTTTTTGGAATATCTTCAAAACGGCTCTATCGATCAACTTCAAAAACTAATCCGCTCTTAAGCTTGAAAATCCACGCCGATCGTCGCTAATCCGGTCAAAATCAGTTAATTCGTTCGAGAGATATCGTGAACGAAAGAAAACCAAAAAAAGTGTTCTTCTGGAATTTCTCCAAATTTCCCAGTTCTATCAATTCAAACTTTAAGATTTTCCATGAAACTAAGAAAATTGCTTCAAATACTGCCAACCGCGTGAAAATTGAGTGATTCATTTAAAAGTTAGTGCGATTTGAAAATTTAACAAATATTTTTCTATGATACTTTTATCAGACTTTTGAGCTCGAAGAGCTCAAAAACGTCATTAGTGCAGTTTTATGCACTAGGTATGGATTGAGCAGGATGTAGTTATATCAGGATGAAGTGGCACGGATGGTCTTCAGGGTCTACCGTTTTTCTGATTTTTTTTTCGATCACCTGAATAATTATATATTATTATTGTGAGTCTTACTTGCATACCGTTTTCTGGTTTTGACAAGGTTGATTCTTTTAGCGTCTCCACATTATCAAGATATTCTCCCCTTTTTTATTATCAACACAATCTTTAAACTCATTTAGTATGATCATATTCTCCACTTTTTTATAATCAACATATGCTTGCAACTCCGTACCGTGCTGCGACTCTGGCTGACTTACGCGTTAAAATCAATACCTGCATTTGCATTACGGCCTTAAATAGTATGGATTGCGGGAGTGGGTGTTAAAATCTAAAATTTTATTTTCCAAACTGTAACTTCTGCAGACTCTAAATTCAGTAGGAATCTTCGGGTATGATGTCAAGTTCAGCTGAGAATGGATTTTCTCAAATTCTATCCCCAAAAAAGGCTTGCGGGGGTGTTAACAATGAAAATCTCTTATTTCCAAACAACAGTTTCTATGGACTCGAAGTTTGTAGGAGCTTTTGTTTATAATGATGAAATCATCTTGAAAAATATCTTACTACATTCCTTCCCTACATAAAGAATGCGGGAGTGATAATTGTCAAAAAATTCATATTCTTTAAATATCGTTCCTACAGATATAAAATTTGATAGAATCTCAAAAGAAACAGGTAATTCCTAGGACGGCCGCCAAGGTCAACGGATTTAAACATTTTTCTTTCTCAATAATGATATTTTCTTACAACAATCGTCTCTTTGGCAGCGGCAAAAAAGTTACTGTGAGGTTTTCAAAATTTAACTTTACATGTAGCTATATAGTCAACGAACTAAGAGTCTTACATACATTCCATTTTTGCTACAAAAAAGTCCGTGATGGTATATGTTTATCTCTTAGGAATAACCCACAATAACCATTTTTTATCCTTTACTTTGTACGAGAAATAATGGCTTAATGACGAAGCGATTTTAAGCAATACAGTATTAATCCTTATCCAATTAAGTATCTTAAATACATTGTGCATTTAATAAAGATCAATATGGCTTTTTACAGCATGTAAATTAAATAAATATTTTCGAACCTGAAGTCCACGCGAACGAAGTCGCGGGCAAAAGCTAGTTTATAATATAACTTAAATTATAATAAGTAATTAACTTAATATAAAAATTACGGACAGTGTCTCGGATAGCTCAACTGGTAGAGCCTTTGGCGCGTAACCAAACGATCCGGGTTCAATTCCCGGTCTCGGCTGTCCGAATTACTTTATCAGTTACCGAAAATTCCTACTGAGTAAAGGTCCTCCTCTTCCCCCCTTATCCTTTATTTCCCTAATTCCCAAATTTGTCTTTAATGACAAATTTAGCTATTATATACGGCTATTATATACGGCCATATATATATATATATATATATATATATATATATATATATATATATATATATATATATATATAGCCATATATAATAGCTAAATTTGTCATTAAAGACAAATTTGGGAATAAGGGAAATAAAGGATAAGGGGGGAAGGAGAGGACCTTTACTCAGTAGGAATTTTCGGTTAAATTAATAAAATTTATTAATTTTATATATATTAATTATATTTATATAATTATATTTATTTATATATTTAATTTTATATATTATATTATATATATATATATATTGCTTTTCACTAAGGAATTTTTTTTATTTCTTTGTCTGCGAAACTATTGTCGATTTGGTTTATTGTCTGGCGTGCAAAAAAATTAATTTTTCCTTCCTTGTTTGCGATTGACTGCGGTCCCAATTCCGATTGGCTTTGTTATTTTGCCGATTTCACGAAATTATTCAACAATTAATTATTTATAAAGATTTTTTTTTCGTATTGATCTTATTCGTTCTTTTTGTTATTTTTTTTTTAATTGAACGTGCGATTGTTATTCGACCTCTGTAATTATTAAATAAATAAAGTGACTCGTAATCGTCCCTGCGCATTTATTTTTTTTTCTCTCTCTTTATTTTTATTTTATTTTATTTTATTTAATTATTATTCCGAACCAATTTCCTTGCTCGCTCCGTATAAACTTTTGAATCTCTTCGGCCTCGACCCGCCGCCCAACGACGATCGAACGTGAACCACCGAACCGTGGAACGGAAGTTCCTGGCGCCCAACAATCTACGAACCAGGTAAGCCAAACTTTAGGTGAACCTCTTCGGCGCTGTCGACGCCAGTGCCGTGAAAAAGCATTCATAATATGTATATATATATATATATATATATATATATATATATATATATATATATATATATATATATATATATATATATATATATATATTAGGTGGGTCAAAAAAATCAACTATTTTTTTGTTTACAATTAATACGGAAAAATGGGTTACTAGGCACCTTAAAAAAATTCTCACCAAATATGAACTCTTAATTTTAATAGGAAGATCCTCCGCGTCGTAGTTTTTCATTTTTTCTCAGTCCAATAGAAAAAAATTCATTCCTCATCATTAATTGGTCGTACAGAAAAAATTTTTTTAAGAATTTTGTAGGAAATTTAATGCTCTACAAAAAGGTATCTTATGTTTTTTCCGTAAACCTCACCATTTCACTATTATTGAAGATTTAAGATTGATTATTTTAAGTCAAATGTCACTTTTGTTTATGAATTTTATAACTCGACAAGAAATGGCTATTATTGAATGGGCAATAGAAATTTTTGTAGCAAATTAACTGCTCTATAAAAATGGTATCTTATGTTTTGGCGATTAAATTAATCGTTCAAAAGATATTCATCATCAAACTTTCATGTATATTGATTTTAAGAGTTTTTGATTAAATAATCGAAAAATTCCAATTTAATCTATCAGTTTTGAGAAAATTTACACGAAAAAAATTTTTTTTCATCAACTGAGAAACTTCAAAATGTTTTTCAAGCTTTTTTTTATGTGTAAGTATTTTTATCTATATTTAAAAAATAAATTGTACATTATTTATCGCTTAGTTAATCATTTATCATTAAAAAAAGCAAAGTTTTCATTATAAATATATTATGATTTCAGTTTTAGAGAAAAAAATGTCCAATTAGTTATAAGAAAGTTTTTTATTTCAATTTTCAACTGAGCTATTTATTTTCAAACAATTTTTTGTTGCAAGTAGGGTAGTTTTTTCGATGCTCTTTCACAACTAGCAATAAAAATTGAAATTGCTCTTCGTCTTTCGTTAAGCATTGGTTATATTCACTTACTAATGCGACACCTCGCTCTGCCACATCATTAACAACTTTCAATTGTGCGAAAAATTTTTTATTTTCATTATAACTCTCATCAGTAGACCATAAATCAATATTTTTGTCATGAAAATCATACGGCAGATCAAAGATCTCAAAAGTTTTAATGACTTCTTAGAAACAAAGTCACTTATATTTTTTGCAGAATTAAATGTAAATTTTTTCTATCAATAATAAATCTCTTGCTTTAGAATCTGTACCTTCGCGAGTTTTAACAGCTTCGACAATATTCTTCTTTATGTTTAATGGAACGGTATCATCAAAAAGTGATAAAATAGCAAGTTCATCACTTAAGTACCATAAATGTGAAGTCATTTTTTCACATGTAGCCAAGGAAATTAAAGAATTAATTTTACTGTACTCAATTAAATTTTTCATAAACTCTAATTCGTGATTAGCAGCAGAAGTCGCAGAAGTTGATGAAAACCAAGCTTTTACATACACCATAACTATGAAAATACAAAATTGTCGAAGACCATCCAATTCTTTCTTAGAAAGGTCAAATTCATCTCTAAAAATAAACATTTTTAGGCAATAAATTGCCTTTGCCATCCATCTTGCATGATGAACTGCACCAGGACGCTTGAAGAAAACTTGCTCTCGTGGCATTTCTCCCAGAAAAATTAATGACAATTCCAATATTTCTTTATAGTCATCTCGGGGTTGCGATAACTACCAAAAGTAATCAATTCGTAAAAAATCTAAAATTATCCTCTACACTTAAAATTATATTTAAATAATACGTGTAAGTATCGCTTAATAAATGAAGATAGATTATTTTTTTCATTCGTAATAATATTAGCAACAATACTATCTTCAACACCAGATTTATACTTCGTTTTATCGAATGTGTCCCAAAATTTTTTAAATCTGCCAAATATTGGAACATTTGGTCCGGATGATACTGGCCAATAGACTTCGAATGCACTCCTTAAAATGATCTCATAAATATGATGGCGACATGGTAACCAAATTAATTCTTTTCCTAAGGCCTTTTCAATTTCTTTACATGTACCATGATGGATTCCTGTATAGTAAAAATAGATAATTACACTTTAAGTTCTGTATTTAATAAAAATTGTAACGCATATTTAAAATCTATAAATAAATAAAGAATTATAACTAATGGGCACGTGTCGAAAATTTAATTAATGTATGAAAACAATTCAACTAGAACGATGAAAATAAAATTTTCTTTTAAATATTTTATTATTGATTAGTTACCCGTCTTAACCGCAGTCGTGTCAAAACACATCGCCTTGATGTAACTAATAATACCCCATTGATTTAACGTTGACAAGATGGTTGCTGTTTGATTTTCTGCCGATCCACTATTCATTTTTGGAACTCCAAGTAACTGCTCAGTACCAAAAGCAGTCAAAATAATCGGTAATCGATCCACAAATTTCGATTCAGAAATGTCATTCAGTATTTTCCCATCCCAATGCACGACATATTTATCATGAGCTTGGAAGTTATGTTTTAGTCCTATAGCAATGTCTTTTCGTAAGAGCATGCGAGTTCGTTGAATTGTTCGATAACTAAGAGTTGTATCTTCTACATTAACACCAACACTTGATAGAACTGGAGCAATAATGAACATCGCATTTCTACTACTAACATTAGCTCTGTCGAGTGCTGAGATAAGCTCTGGAGTTAGAATATTTATTTTTGCTCGTGTTGTCGGTATTTGAGGCACATACTCTAAATCTGAACCGAAATTTGTAGCTTGACTTAATGTAAGGGTTGAAGATGACTCTGATTCCTCACTTCGAACAATCTCATGGCTGGTTGAGGGTTGATTCAAATCTAAAATAAGCGTTGTTATTTAATTAATGGAAGCAAAAATATGGAACTCATTCATTTTGACATCAAATAAGGAACACAAAGAGTTTTTATTTATCATCTACGAACATATTGACATTTATGATATAATTAATTAGAAAAACAATAATATACTTTATTATTCATAATTTATAATCAATTTAATTTATTTTCAATTCTGATTAAAATTTATAATAATTAAATGTTGTAAATACTCACGACTTTCATCTATTTCCATCGTATTCATAGTACTGTTTAATTTATTTGGGTTATTTGAAAGAATTTCTTTCCGGGTATCACTTTTTTGATTTGAATATAGTTCACGAATATCATTATCAAGCAGTTTTATTGATTTATGATCTACAATATCAAATAATGCTTTGATTTCATTCTGAAATATTATTACATTTTTGTTTTGGGCTGATGATTTTTTTCGCACAAAAGATTTTTGCAATTTCAACCATCGGTTATTATAGCGAAGAATTTTTTGTATTACATTAGTTGATCCACTAGTCGGAATCTGGTTGTTTTTCCGTAGTTCAATAACTTGATCAGTTGCATTTTTAGCACTTTGTTTGATAGAACATTTTAACACTTTGAGCTGATAAAAAAAAACACTCATAACCTCTTTCACTGTTGGCAACTTACGTTCTGAAATTTTTGCATGGGTTTTCCGATCAAATGAATTTCCTTATCCATATTTTCGATAAATATATAAATTTATGTAGTGACCGCAAAATTTGTAAATATTTAATCGTTTTATCACATATACAAGATCATAACTTGTGGAAACACTAGAAATGCTGTAGAAAATGTAAACAAATAAAAACAATATAACTATAAAGAAAAATGTAGGTGGCGCTAGTTCACAAGGGAAACAGAGTAAATAGAATACAAAACAAAAATTCTCTACAGAAGAAATTTTCCCAAGGACAATATACAGCTGTAGTGGAAAAATTTTTTAAGACGTTTTGAAGACGTTATAAAAAAACAACATGATCGTGATTTCTAATGATGAAAAATAAAAAGTTTGGAATTATTGAATAAAAATTTTGAAAACAAAATTCAAATAATACTTACATTAAAGACAAAAAATGAAATTTTCTCAAAACTGATAGATTAAATTGAAATTTTTCGATTATTTAATCAAAAACTCTTGAAATCGATATACATGAAAGTTTGATGATGAATATCTTTTGAACGATTAATTTAATCGCCAAAACATAAGATACCATTTTTATAGAGCAGTTAACTTGCTACAAAAATTTCTATTGCCCATTCAATAATAGCCATTTCTTGTCGAGTTATAAAATTCATAAACAAAAGTGACATTTGACTTAAAATAATCAATCTTAAATCTTCAATATTAGTGAAATGGTGAGATTTACGGAAAAAACATAAGATACCTTTTTTGTAGATCATTAAATTTCCTACAAAATTCTCAAAAAAATTTTTTCTGTACGACCAATTAATGATGAGGAATGAATTTTTTTCTATTGGACTGAGAAAAAAATGAAAAACTGCGACGCGGAGGATCTTCCAATTAAAATTAAGAGTTCATATTTGGTGAGAATTTTTTTAAGGTGCCTAGTAACCCATTTTTCCGTATTAATTGTAAAAAAAAAAATAGTTGATTTTTTTGACCCACCCTAATATATATATAAACTTTTGAACCATATGCATTTTCCGACTCAGCTCGACGAGTATAGTCTAAATATAGCAAAATATTTCAAAAGTTACGTCATGAGGACCAATGCAATAATTAGATTTCTATGAAATCTACTAAAAACAATATAAAATCAAAAATAACAAAATTGTTTAACTTTAAATTTCTAAAAAAGTTATATCATTATCCCATTACGAGACTAGGTTTAAAATTTATGTTTTAGGGAGTATTATTTATGAGAATTTAAATAAAATTCGATGCATACGAACAGTCTTAAAATTCACGTTTTAACTTAGAAATTGAAGAAAAACAACCTAATCTGTCATAAATTTTCTTTTTCATAAAGTTCGAAAGAACAAAAATTTTTAAAGAAAAAAAAGACCTAAATCAGACAATTCCTCGCCAAGTTATGGCTATTAAAAAAAAAAAAAACCTCTGCAATTTGCAAAAATCCATATCTTGTGATTAGGTGAATAAATAAATTCGTAATGAATCACAGAAATCTATTTCCAGTTCTTCGAGCCCAAAAGCCTAATAAAAGTTAGATAAAAAACGATAAATAAAAATAATTTATTTCATGCCGTAAGATGGACGGCGGAGTTCCTAGGATCCACCTTTACAAGCATAAAATATGAGTGTATTCCATACATGCTTGTAAATTAAATATATATATATATATATATATATATATATATATATATATATATATATATATATATATATATATATATATATATATATATATATATATATATATATATATATATATATATATATATATATATATATATATATATATATATATATATATATATATATAATAATAATAATAATAATAATAATAATAAGGACGGCAAGTAAGTATATCTAAAAAGATAACTTACTCCCAACAACAGCTTGACGCGGTAAACGAAGATCTCCGTGCAAACATCCTGGAGGATTCCACCCTGCTCACTGTGAGCCAGGTTGTGTATGGTGCAGCAGTTTCGGCTTTTCCGAGAGAGAGACAATGTCTCTCGATCGAGGCAACGTTGAAACAGCGCATCTCACAACTTGGCTTGAAAATTGACATGTCCCGGAAACAGGTCTCCCGCATTCAGTGTGTGATTGAGTACGACACAACTCAAACACCATACACGCCCCGAATTCGGCGCATTGCTGCTGAACTTCGGTGGCGTCATCACACACTGAACAAGAGTACTCTTCATGTCATCAAGGAAGAGTGTCTTAATAAATTGCGGGCTCTAGTGGCTGCTAAAAAGTCATTAGAGAAAAGGCTGAAGCGGTTGGTCGACAACTCGTTGTTTCGATCCAGCCCTTCACGGTTTCTGACACCAAAGACCGATGTTACCGGGAATTATCCAACACCTGAGCGGGTGGAAGCTTTTTGGACTGAGTTGTATGGAGATCAACCAAACGTGAACGCCAACACTCCAGCTCTGCACGACTTCAAAGTATTCTGTCGGGAACACCGTCGACAGAATGCTGATGAAGAGAGCCCTGCAGTCAGTGTGGATGAAGTTCGTTCAGCTCTAAATGGCAGCAAAAATTGGGCTACCCCGGGACCAGACGGCATTAATGTCTTTTGGTGGAAGAAGTTTACTTCTACCCACCTCCATCTGGCCCGCATATTTACATCATACATTAGAGCTGACGATCCGATTCCGGACTGGCTTGTAGAAGGGCGAACCGTACTGATACCTAAAAAGGTGACTTGTCTGACCCTAAGAATTTCAGGCCTATCACCTGCTTGAATGCGGTTTATAAAATTTTTACAAAAATTTTAAATAACCGTATCTTGCAGCAGATAGAGCCTGTATGGCAACAGATATATGAACAACGTGGCAGTAAAGAGGCCTGTCAGGTTGCAAGGAGAACCTGATAGTGGATCGATGCGTCTTACAAGATGCGATCTACTATCAACGCAACCTGTCAATGGCTTGGATTGACTATCGCAAGGCATTTGACTCAACTCCACATGAGTTGATTTTATATCTACTCAAATGCCTGGGAGTCAATCCCGAAATAGTGGAATGTATTCGGCGTACAATGCAGCTCTGGCGAACGCGATTTCACATTGGAAGTGGAAACGCATTGCACGTAACCGGAGTTGTAGAGTACAAACGAGGGGTCTTCCAAGGCGATTCCTTGAGCCCTCTGCTGTTTTGCATTTCACTGCTGCCTATATCTGTTGTTCTCCGTAAAACTCATGGGTACTCTGTGGGGCCTCCGGGTGATCGAAACTATTCGATTACCCATCTGCTTTACATGGATGATCTGAAGTTGTATAGCGCTGATAAAGATCATCTACAAGCGGCCCTCAACATCGTAGCAGAGTACACACGAGATGTCGGAATGTCTTTTGGGTTGGACAAGTGTGCGGTCGTACATCTGGCGAGGGGTAAGTGCTCTGATACTGGTGATGATGTCGAATTAGTGGATGGGAGCGTCTTAAGCCAATTAGACGCCGGGGAGTTGTATAGATATCTAGGAATGGAAGAGCACCGCATGCATGCGGTCTCTGAAGTCCGAACAACTCTCCAGAGCGAGTATGTTAGGAGACTCCGGAAAATTTGGTCCTCCGAACTTTCCGGCAAAAACAAAGTCTCAGCTACTAACATGCTCGCTGTCCCAGTCTTACTATACTCTTTCGGTGTCCTGAAATGGACCCGAAAGGATTTACGAGATCTCGACATCAAAACCCGTAAGATCATTAATATGAATCGGAGCATGCACCCCAATTCATCAGTCGCCAGATTATACCTCTCCCGGTCCATCGGTGGGAGAGGTTTGCAGAGTTTGGAGCGGCTTCACGACCGTTTGGTCCTGGGTTTAACTCACGAAGTTGTCAATTTCACTGCAGACGAGGATGACTTTCTTATGCAAATTGTACATAAACATGAAAATGCGCATAAGGGGTCATTCTTGTATAAGGCAGCAATATATGCGGCAAGAACCCTTGGTCTTGGAGAAATAAACGCTCTTATGGAACTCCGAAAGGAGGAATTTAAGAGCGTCATCAGGAACGCCGAGGAAAAACTACTCCTTGGCGAACTGATGGACAAGTCCATGCACAGCGTGTTCTTTAAACACGTGCGTGATCATGGCTTGTCCATCCAGCTGACGTTTTCCTTCTTAAAGTCAGCGGGCCTGATGTCCGAGACTGAAGGGTTCATATTTGCCTGCCAAGATGGTGTCATTAACACTCTTGAGTACCGTAGCAAGGTGCTCCAGGTGCAGCTTCCGGACACGTCCTGTAGGAGGTGTAGACAACATCCGGAGACGCTTAGGCACCTTTTGTCGGCATGTCCAGTGCTGGCGAGAGGTGCATATATCCAGCGTCACAATGCTGCCCTGAGAGTACTGTACTACTATCTTCGTCATTGCTACGGTATTGACGTGACACCAGTGCTGCCTTATTTGCCAGGAGATATTCCGCAGGTTGTTGAGAATGACAGTTGCAAAATTTATTGGAACATGCCATTTGCAACAACCCGGCGGATAGATCACAACAAACCTGATATTGTGCTCTTCGACAAGGCCACTCGTGACATTTATGTCATTGAGTTCTCGGCCCCGGCTGAATACAACATCTCAGCCAAAGAAGAGCACAAAAGACAAATATATCAGGATCTCCTGTTTGAAATTGGCAAACTTTACCCAGGTTACCGTGTCAAGCTTGTCGTCCTGATTGTTGGCGTCCTAGGAGGGATGAAACAGTCTTTTGTATCCTCACTTGCCAAAGTTCCAGCTTGCTCATCAAAAGCTGAGTTCTTGGCAGTTAGGATGCAGAAGGCTGTTTTACTTGGTTCTCTCCGTCTCTTAAGGGAAATGACTTTGGCCTGCTGTGATCACTAACCGCCTTGTTGTGCGGAGTGGTCCAGCAGTAACGGATGGAGCTCAGGCTGGGCCCTCGGAGAATCGGACTCCGGGGATAACCCCCCTGAGCATTTAATAACAAAATAATAATAATAATAATAATAATAATAATAATAATAATAATAATAATAATAATATGGTTATCATTATTGTTTTCATTTTCAAAGTGCTGTAACTTTTAATTTATTAAACCGATTCTCACGCGGTTTGCAGCAATCGATGCAGTTTTTTAAGTACTACCAACAAAATGTTAACATAAATTGATAAGATGTGAAATTTTAGAGTTTTTTTTTTAAATCTATTTTTCCGATTTTTTCCATTTCTTTCATTCACGACATCTCACAAACGAATGAACCGATTTTGACGAGGTTGGCGGTAGTCGACGTCGTTTTTGAAGGTTGAGAGCTGATTAGTTTTTGGAATCGATCGGTAGAGCCGTGTGAAGGTTATTCCAAAAAAACCACTTTAAAAAATTTTTTTTTGCTTTTTTTTTTTTAATTTTTTGGAATCTACCTGTCCGAATCGGTTTGAATTTTCAGGAAGTCTAAGTTTGGTGAAACTTAATCGAATGCCACCAACTGCGTTTTGATCGGTCAAGCCGTTCAAAAGTTCTAAGAGGGTCTCACACACACACACACACACACGCACACACACGCGCGCGCGCGGACACTATCGCAAGAATAGTTAAAACAGCTTCCGAAGACCTCACAACGTCAAGATCTGATCAGAACTCAATTTTCGAAAAACGGGTTGAAACCAATAACTTTCAAATTTTTAAAAGCCTTCAACTTTCTTAGCAGAGACTAAAAAAGCACCCTTCCAAAAATTTCAGAACTTTTTAAGATCAGCACAAGGTATTTAACAAAAAAATAATCAGCTAAAACTATAACTGTGAATGTCATTTTTAACGATTTTCAAAAATTCAAAATTTGACAAATTTAGCATTATTCAAAATTGTTTTTCCTAAATAGCCCTTAGTGTCCCCTTCTAGACTAACTAAAGGTAATTGCTGTATCTACGATAGCGTTAGAGATATTACAAAAACTGGAAAAATTGTGAAATTTTAAATTTGCATATTTTTTGGAAAAAATTCTTTCATTTTTTTTCCTTCGGCAGAATATCATTATATGATTAAAGAAAATTTCTGACCAAAATTTGTCCAAATCGAAAGGGGTCGATTACAACTATTTGTCGATTTAACATAGAATGACCCATATCTAAATATATATAAGAGCCTTTCTATAGATATAGTCACTCATCACGATATCTCTGGAACTATCAGACCTAGAGACTAGAAATTTAATAGGAATATTCCTTTCGCCGAATAGCAGTCAGTTATAAACGGATTTTTACGATATTTCACCCACAAGGAGGGTTGCGGCCGCGTTAGAAATGAAAAATTCCGATTCTTGAACGATAGCTCTTATCGACTCCAAATTTGGTAAAAACATTTTGTAAGAGATGTAGAAATAATCTGTAATCGGATATTACGATATCTCTCCCCACAGAAAGATGCCGGATGGGTATTAACAATGAAAATTTTTAATTTTTAAGCTATAGCTCCTACAAACCCCAATTTGGAAGGAATTTTCGGTAAGTAATGTAAAAATAATTCATAAATTAATTTTACGATATCCCACCTTACAGGGGGTTGCAGAGGTGATTACTAACAATGGGAATTTTTAATTTTCAAGCTATAGCTCCTATCAGCTTCAAATTTAGTAGAAGTCTGCTATATGTGATGTAGATTAAATATATATTAAATAACGCGGCTTGTCACAACGCCAGATCCGCCAATTTACAATGGATCCTAACTAAACCACTCAACATACTTTTTTTATAGATAAATACCGAGCTCAAGTTCGAAGATGAGCTTAATCAGCTTCCCCAAAGTCGATCCATCACCCTATTATTCTCCAGGCTGAAAAAATATGTAATACCGCCGAACTCATTCCCACAAACTTAATCTACCGATTAGTTTGGACTTTCCTCCTAGTCTCAGCCGGACCTTTATCAAGACACAGTCTGAAATACCCGAATTACAAAAAAAAATCACTACGTTTTCGAGTCTTGAATTTTTGAGCTTAAAAAATAATTTTTCGAACTATACAGTTTTTTGAGCGTTTTAAACTTCTACACATCGGACAATTCCAGAGATAGTCCGCAGCGTCAACCGTTTTCGGGATTTTTTTTATAACTTTTCATGAAATACTATTCGTTTATCTCAAATTATCTACTGAACGTGGACTGAGCGCCTTTTTTTTTGCAATAAAACTGGTTTTGCTTGGATTTCAATACTTTCAAATGTATCCTCGAGTATTAGCTGTAAATGTAAAATTTAATATATATTCTTAGGTTATTATGTATCTGGAAATGTAATTTCATATATCTCAAGATCAATTTTCAATATACATTTACAGATAATTTTACCGTAGGGTAAATTATTTCTATTGTTTTACCTCTTAAACTTTACTGCAGGCTATTCGTTAGAATGCGTTTTTTTTTCGAAAAACTTTCTAGATAAAAGAATTATCAATGTATTTAATCATTGTATTGTATTGTATGGTTTTCTGATAAAAAAATCGCTTTATTAAAAGCTAGATCGCAAACAATGAGTTTTTGTAAAGTATTCCTTCATTAGAAATGAGAAGTTGGAAAAAATAAGAAAAAAAAAGCATCATTCTTATACCTTCATCTATAACAGGGTGTGCCTAAATTCAATTTCCGTGTAGGACCTTTTATAATAGGAATTTTGAATTCTGCTCTCAACAGGGGCTGTGCTTAAGCGTTTTTGAGATATTTTAGGGTGAAACGATTAATTCGATTTTAGCAGAATTTATAACAGGAGCTTTAGTTGGGCACTTCCGGCCAAAGTTTCAAATTTCATCGGAAATGTTCAAGCCAAGCATATGTTAAAAAATTCTATGAAAATTGAAAAAATCATCTAACCCCAAAATGTTTCAGGACATGCCAAAACACAGCTCCTGTTAAAAGTAGAACTTAAAATTACAATTTTAAAAAGTTCTTTACGGAAGTTGAACTTTGGCACACCTTAATTTATATGTATAATAATGAATAGCTATGCGTTAGTCTTGCTAAAACTGAAAAACCACTGGTTCGATTTTAAAAATGTGTTTTTTGTTTTGTTCGCTTCAAGTCAAGCATGGTTTCGAAAGAATTGAATTTTTGGAAAAACCAAAAGTTCAGCTAAGGAAATCAACAGATTTAAAATTGTAACTTGTCTATTTGAGAAACGAGTTCTTTGAAAAAACTTGAAGAAATTTTAACCGCTGTTCATGGAACCAGTACTTATTCTTTACCATAGTAAACTAGAGTTTAAGGATTATAAATCACTGATCGAGAGTTGTAATTAAATATATTGCAGGTAATACAAAGTTTATGGGGTCAACTGTTCAGAAATATAGATTTTTAAACTCTAAAAAGAGAGAGGTATTAACAAAGAAGAGACGTATAAAAGGAAAGATTTCTTTGAACAATTGATTTCGATGAAAATGGTCTCCATGATCTTCAAGACGTACAATAGCTTCTCAGTCAAATAATATTCTACAACGTGTAAAAAAAAACATCACATTTAACTTCCAATAAAATTATTGTGTTTCAACAAAATGATTCTTAACATGTATATGAAATGATTTTAAAATATAGATGCATGATGTAAATTATTCGAGTTCAGAAAATTCAGGTGACTACTGTAAGTTTGTCACCCTTCATTTATTTCACTTCTTAAGTTAAGAAAAAATTACAACATAAAAGCTGTCAACAACTGATGACACTGAATACCTACGAATGTTTTTGAGTCTCGCTAAAATAGAGTGGCTTTTAAATTAATGTAAATATTGTGTCAGTAAACTCTAACGCAGTAGAAATTTATGCATAACACTGATAGTAAAGGTAGTTAACGAAAATATGGAAAACATTAGAAGAATCAACAGCATTAAAATTAATTAAAAAAAAAAAACTTATAAATTCAACGTATTTTACTTGTGATCGATAAGTATTTCAGAGAATTGTTAAAATAAACAGACCAGACTAACTGATAGACTATTTTAACATATTTCAGAAACAGTAAAACTCGTAATTCAATGGGGAAAACAACGAGTATTGAGTCAAGTCAGTGTCAAAGCAAGCTGTAATTTTTGTTATAACACCATAGTAGCCCGTAAATCTAGATTAATTCAAAGAATGATTTTGTATAATAGATATAATTAGTTACTTACTCATAAAAATAACGACCCACATGACGATAGAAAGAGGCAAGAACGTAAAGAGAATGTCAGAAAAGAACAGTTTTCACATGTTTTATAAATCCAGGAGAAAGGCAACATCTGAAACTGCATAGTGGGATTGTTCCGGATTTTCCTTCACGCTCCCACCTTGCAATAATCGAGTTATAGATAGTCGAACACTCAAATAGTATAGTGAAGTTATGATGATAATGATAATGATCTGTTTTTTAATAATTTAAAGGAATTTAAATAAATATATTTTTTTTATATTAATTATAAATATTATTATAATTTTAATTATAATAATATTTATTTGTCTTATATAATTATATAATATATAAAATTTATATAAAATATTATTAAATAATAAATTCATTAATATATATAATATATATATAATTTAATTAATGAAATTAAAGAGCCTTTGGCGCGTAACCGAACGATCCGGATTCGATTCCCGGTCTGGGCTGTCCGAATTACTTTTTCAGTTACCGAAAATTCCTACTAAGTAAAGGTCGTCCCCTTCCCCCCTTATCCTTTATTTCCCTAAATCTCAAATTTGTCTTTAATGACAAATTTAGCTATTATATATGGCTATATTTAATTATATATATAAAATTATAATAAATATAATATAAATATATAATATAGAACATAATAATATTAATACGGGCTTTGGGGACTTCAAGATGGCGGACGAGATTTATGTATACATAGATTCTAATTAATGTTCTGATATGTATATTCCTAATTAAATTCTAATTATTAAAATATTTATTTAGATATTGCAACTTTTATATATATATCTCTGATTATGGGAACCTTTCACTATATATTTCTGGTTCTGAGGACCTTCTACTATATATTTCTAATTTTGAGGACATTTCGAAAAAAATTATTCAAATCTAATGAATTAAAGTCTCTATAGAAATGACTTTGTTTTTATTTAGGTTATCCTTAGACATTCATAATAACTGATTGCAAAACTTTGTACTATTAAAGTAATATCTCTACGCAATGAAAAAAATATTTGAATCCGAATTATGTAGAGAGTGCATTTATTGCAATACGTATGATGTATGAAATTGTTAAATTCGGAAATTTCAATCCGTATAATTTATGATTAAAGCTTCAGATAAAAATCGTTTCGATTTTATGCTCATATTTATTCAGGAATAAGGGCGTATAAGAGACATAAATATATAATTTGAAAGACCTTACGTATACATGCCTTAGATTGAGATCCTATACAGTCAAATAGATATGATTTTTAAAAAAAGATTCACTAATTGATTAATGAAGGATTATTAAATAACTTTTAACTTAAAAGTTTTAAGTTGAAATGATTAGTTCTGAGCATAAAGCTCGAAATTTTCTCATATTCTTGGTCGAAAGTTAGTAGAATAATGAGCAATATATATCTAATTTTAAAGACCTCCGCTGATATATAATTAAGTTCGAGGACCAATGCATTCATATATATCTAGGTTCTGGGACAAGTTTTTCTCGATATGAGGTCTGAGTGTAAAAAGATGCATACTTGGGCTCGACAGATAATTCTCACATTGATACAATTATCAGGTAGATCACGTAATCGGGATATTCGTTGAAAAATGTGTTTTTTCACTCAATCTAGGTAAACATATAATCAAATCCGTAAACGTAAACTCTTGTAAAATTTTACCAATCGAATTATAAATAGTGTACTCAGGAAATTATCTAGTAATGTTTAGAAGTGGATGATTGAATGACTTTCAATTTGAAATGATTAGTTCTAAGCTTGAGAATTTGAAATTTCCACGTTTTTTCAGTCGGTAATTATTAGTTAGTTGAGCGATATATATCTGATGTCAGAGACCTCCGCTGATAAATAGTTGAGTTCGAGGACCAATACATTTATATATATCTAGGTTCGGGGACGATTCGTTAATCTATATATATTCACTATCAGGGACCTGATTCCAGATGGTAATGTCAACGTGCACGAAATTGGCAACGCTATTTCTGAGAAATTCCCATTTGAATAACTAATACAAAATGAACAATACATTTGTACGAAATTGTTTTAAGTTTTTTGACCAGTTTTATATTTTTCATAAGTTTTTTCGAGTTTACTAGATATAAGGTCTGAGTGTAAAAAGATGCATACTTGGGCTTGACAGATAATTCTCACTTTGATACAATTATCAGGTAGATCACGTAATCGGGATATTCGTTGAAAAATGTGTTTTTCACTCAATCTAGGTAAACATATAATCAAATCCGTAAACGTAAACTCTTGTAAAATTTTACCAATCGAATTATAAATAGTGTACTCAGGAAATTATCTAGTATTGTTTAGAAGTGGATGATTGAATGACTTTTAATTTGAAATGATTAGTTCTAAGCTTGAGAATTTGAAATTGGCACGTTTTCTCAGTGGGTAATTATTAGTCTCTTGCGCGATATATATCTGATTTCAGAGACCTCCGCTGATAAATAGTTGAGTTCGAGGACCAATAAATTTATATATATCTGGTTTCGGGGACGATTCGTAAATTGATGTATATTCCCTATCACAAAAGTGCACAAAATTAGTAACTTTTTTTCTGAGAAATTGCCATTTAAGTAATTTATACAAAATAAACAATAGATATATACGAAATTGTTTTAGTTCTTTTTAACGGTTTTATAGTTTTTGTTTTTTTTAAATTTTCGAGATATAAGGATAAAGGGTTAAAAAATGCTTACTTGGGGCTCAACAGATATTTCTTACATTGATACAATTATCAGATAAATTGTGTAATTAGGATATTTGTTAAAAAATGAGTGTGTTGACCAATCTAGGTAAGCATATATTAAATCTGTAAACGTAAACTCTTGTAAAATTTTACCACTCGAATCGTAGATAGACTACTTAGAAAATTATTTAGTATTGTTTAGAAGTGGATGATTGAATGACTTTTAATTTGAAATGATTAGTTCTAAGGTTGAGAATTTGAAATTTCCACGTTTTTTCAGTCGGTAATTATTAGTTGAGCGATATATATCTAATTTCAGAGACCGCCACTGATATATAATTGAGTTCGAGGACCAGTACTTTCATATATATATCTGGGTTCGGGGGCGAGTCGACATATATTCACTATTAAGGCCCTGATTTTAGATGGTAAAGTCCATGCGCATAAAATTGGCAATGGTTTTTCTGAGAAATTTCTTATTATATAATTAAAACAATTATTTTCTATTCGATAAAGAGAGTGTCTGGTTTCCCTGCAAATTTTTTAATTTTGTTTGTTCGATTAAATTTTGTAGGATTTGTAGTTTTAAAATATATGGGCTATTCCATGCCAAATCGACCACTTTTGACCCCGACCCTTTTCGATTTGGCCGAAAGTTTTCCATCCTTTTCTACCCTATAAAAAACGTTTCTCAGAATTTTTTTGAATTTTTTTACCTAACTCGAAAAAAGTTATGAATTTTTCAAAAAAATGGCTTTTTTATTTTCAAATAGCCATAACTTTTTCAAAACTAAACATTTAGGTACCTTTTTTTTTTTTTAATTTTTGTTTTTAGATGTACTTTCCGATAAAAAATATTAAATAATTTTTGTAAGTCAATACATATGGAATTTTTTAGTTTTTTGACAAAAATCAATGATTTTTCGAAGTTCGACATTTTTTTTTTTAAATTTTTTTTTCTAAAATAAACTTTAATCAATTCCACAGTTATCCCTGTAGAACCCAGATTGGGCCGATTTCTCTTTCTATTTTTTTTATTCAATTGAAAAAATATTGTTAAATTTTCAAAAATGGAAAAAAAATTTTTTTTCATAAATTTTATTTATATAATGAGATAAATACAATTCAACGATTTCACGGCATTATATTTACAATTTAGAGGCTTCATCGATGACTGTATTTAGTAAGATTCAAATTTTAATATATCAATTAGATCGATAAACTAGGGATAACAATTATCGACTTACCTATAGCCAGTAAACTAGATGCTATAAGCTAGTATGTTTTGATTAAAAGTGCGGCTTTTTCATTTTGAGATCTAAAACATAACCTATAAATCTTTTGTGCAATCTAGTGTTTTATAAAAGATTGTCATTACATTTGTTGTATAAATAAATAATTTCTCTAGTTTATAAGCGCTTTTTTAATTTGTCTTTATGGCGTCAAAAAAGGTATTTGATCGGTGTTGTAATCCTTTTGAGTTGGAATCTCATTTTAAAAAAATTGGTTTACGTCCGGCGACTGATATTATGAAAGTAACGTTAGGATTAGATGATAATTATTTATTATGCAGTTCATGTCGAAAAAAGCTTCAGAGTTAGTGAAACAACAAACAAATGCTCGTAATGATCCTAGTGCTGATGTAAGTGACCGTGAAGACAACTATAGTGACAATAATGACAATAATGATCAGGCTGATAATGATAGTAATACAACTGCCATGGATCTCCCATTATCCTTATCATTCCGTAAGTTTTTTTAATTATTTATACGTTACTTGAATACATTTCTAGTAGCTATATGTTTCACTATTATTTTTAAGGTTCCATGTCATTTGATAGCGAACCCAAAGCATCACAATCAAGCTCAGGATCCCAAGTTAGCGCTGCAACTCAATTACCCGTAATAAACCATGCATTAGAATTGTTAAATCAATCACCGATTCCATCGAAGAAATTGAATGATAATCAATTTTTGAACAATAAAATAAATCGGGTATCCGACAGCTTGAAAAAGTTTTGCTTTCTTCTTCAGATGAAGAATCGATTGATGACGATGGTGAAAATTTTCGCTCTCTAATTAAAATGTTGTATGATAAATTCAACGATAAAGAAACTGATAAGTTTTTGAAAATACAAATTTTAACATTATTACCTGTAAAATGGAGTGAGAGACGTATTTGTGAAACTATGAATACATCAAGACATTTGTCAAGAGTAGCAAAAATTTGGTTGAAGAAACGGGTTTACTTTCTACACCTGAATCGAAATTAGGTATGGGTAGCGTAAAATCGATGTTTTAAATACACTTGAAAACTAAATTACTCAACATTTTTGTATAGGGAGGACAATTACTGATCAGGTAAAATTAAAAGTTGAAAATTTTTACAACGATGATGAATATAGTGCTCAAATGCCCGGTATGAAAGACTTTGTATCAATTCGAAGTGATGATGGTAATCGGATACACGTCCAAAAAGACTTATCCTGTCTAACTTAAAAGAATTATACCAATGTTTCTGTGAAATAAATCCTACTGAGAGAATTGGATTTTCAAAATTCGTTTCTTTGCGACCAAAACATTGTGTGTTAGCAGGGGCAAGTGGAACACACACCATCTGCGTGTGTACGATTCATCAAAACGTGAAGTTAATGATGCTTGGTAATTATTAAATTAATTAATAATTATAAATGCGTGAATTTTAAGTTTACTAAATTACTGTTATTTTAGGTGCAAATATTTATTCTTTGACAAGGACACAGAAAAGCCCATTAAACACTACAGCGATTACTTGAGCATGATTATATGTGAAAATCCATCTTTTCAGTGTTATTTAGGTGGATTTAAAAACTGTCCTGGGGTCGATGAGTTGAGTAAAATTTTACTAAAATGTTTTGAGGACCGGGAAATCGAGAATATTACATATAAATATTGGATATCAAAACCGAGAAGTAGTTTAGAAACTATTATTAAGCCTACAGAAGAATTTGTGGAAAAATTTTGTAGTGAGTTAGAAATTCTTCTACCTCATTCGTTCATTGCTAAGGAGCAAGCCCAATTCTTGAAGACATTGAAAGAAACATTGAAACCAAACGAATACGTTATTATTTGTGATTTTGCAGAAAATTATGCCTTCGTAGTACAAAATGCGGCAGCTGGTTTTCACTGGAATAATAATCAGGCAACAGTTTTTCCAGTCGTTATTTATTATACAGTAAATAACAAACTTGAACACAAAAGTTTAGTAATTATCTCAGATTCTAACAAACATGATGCCGTTGCTGTTCATGTTTTCATCGAAATAATAACTGATTACGTGAAAAGTCTTCCTGAACTTTGTAACAAGATTTATTATTTTTCTGATGGAGCTCCTCAACAATTTAAAAACTTTAAAAACTTTGTAAATTTATATTACCACGAAGATGATTTTGATATTCCTGCTGAATGGCATTTTTTTGCGACTGCCCATGGGAAAGGTCCGTGTGATGGAATCCGTGGTATTCTCAAACGACTTGCAGCGAGAGCAAGTCTCCAACTCGCGGTAGACAAACAAATAACGACACCAGAAGAACTTTTTGAATGGGCTTCTGCACCGGATAACTTGCCGAATATTATAGTGAAGTTTTCCCCAGAAGAAGATTATGACACAGCAGTAAATGATTTAAATGATCGATTTTTGAAAACGAAACCGATTACAGGAACTCAACAACTACATTGTATAATTCCGGACAAAAATGGTTGTTTACTAGTTAAAAACTTTTCGAATTCGAATGAACACAGAATTTGTAAAATATTTAAACGACACAGAGAAAAGTAATTAATTTTAGCTGCATCAATTATTGATCTTACTAATTACAGTCATCGATGAAGCCTCTAAATTGTGAATGTAATGCCGTAAAATCGTTGAATTGTATTTATCTCATTATATAAATAAAATTTATGAAAAAAAATTTTTTTTCCATTTTTGAAAATTTAACAATATTTTTTCAATTGAATAAAAAAAATAGAAAGAGAAATCGGCCCAATCTGGGTTCTACAGGGATAACTGTGGAATTGATTAAAGTTTATTTTAGAAAAAAAAAAAAAAAAAAATGTCGAACTTCGAAAAATCATTGATTTTTGTCAAAAAACTGAAAAATTCCATATGTATTGACTTACAAAAATTTTTTAATATTTTTTATCGGAAAGTACATCTAAAAACAAAAATTTAAAAAAAAAAAAGGTACCTAAATGTTTAGTTTTGAAAAAGTTATGGCTATTTGAAAATAAAAAAGCCATTTTTTTGAAAAATTCATAACTTTTTTGGAGTTAGGTAAAAAAATTCAAAAAAATTCTGAGAACCGTTTTTTATAGGGTAGAAAAGGATGGAAAACTTTCGGCCAAATCGAAAAGGGTCGGGGTCAAAAGTGGTCGATTTGGCATGGAATACCCCATATTTCTATCGTTCTTCATTCACGACTAGAACTGTTACTGTTTTTTAAATCTAAATTTTTAAATATCAAAATTTTTTCTATGAGAACATGAAAATTTTACAAAAATTGTAATAATTAAACGTCGTCAAATTAAAGATAGATTTTTTTAAGAGTTTTTCTTAATGAAAAAATAAACCAATCTTCAAGCAAACAAATCACTTAATCTTATCGATATTCTTAAAAAATTCAAGAGAATTAAAGACAAAATTCTAGAGAATTCAAACCATCTCATGGGCTGATTATTTTTTAAATATTTTTAGTAATTACTCTGGAATTGCCTTATTTGATTAACGTAGTAGATTTTCCCATAAATAAATATTTTCATATACTCAGAAACCATACTGATTGTTATTAAGTATGTTCTAGATGTTATTTTCTCTTGTTGTCTTAATTTTTATAAGAATCTGAACGTCTAGTTTTGTGAAATAAAAGATAGTCTTTGATTTTCTATAAGGTTCAATGGTAAAGGCAAAAATATGTAATATTAATATTTTTAACTTCCCGCTAAGAAAATTAAAAATTTTCAAAAATCAGAAAGTTATTGTTTTTACCCCGTTTTTCGAAAATCGAGTTTCCATCAGATCTCGATGTTTTGAGGTCCTAGGAAGCTTCCCTGACTATTTCTGCGATGGTGTCTGTATGTCTGTGTGTGTGTGTGTGTGTGTGTGTGTGTGTGTGTGTGTGTGTGTGTGTGTGTGTGTGTGTGTGTGTGTGTGTGTGTGTGTGTGTGTGTGTTTAAACCTCTCATAACTTTTGAACGGCTAGACCGATTCGAACGAAGTAGGCGGCAATCGAGAGAGTTTTCTTGCCCTTAAAGATGTCATACCATTTGAGATAATTTGGACCAGTAGATTTTGAGAAATCTCAAAAATAAAAAATTTGAAAAACTTTTTTTTTCGAATAACTTTTTAACAGCTCCACCGATCAATTTTAAAAACTAATCAGCTCTTAAGCTTAAAAAACTGCATCGATCGCCGTCTTCATGATCAAAATCGGTTTATTCGTTCGTGAGATATCGTGAATGAAAAATTTGAGAAAAAGTGTTTTTCTCACATAACTCCCACATTTCTTCCTGGATTGTTTTTGACTTTGAAGATAATCTTCAGAACTTCAAAAACCACGTCGATCGCTGCCAGCCCGGTCAAAATCAGTTGATTCGTCCGTGAGTTATCGTTGTCGAAAAAAACAAAAAAAAAATGTTTTTTCGGAATTTCATCGAAATTTCTACTTTGATCAATGAAAACTTATTGCTTTGATCAATGAAAACTTATTGCTTTGATCATCGAAAACTTATTGCTTTGATCAACGAAAATTTATTGCTAGGCCTGAAAAATTGCGTCGATTGCCACCAACCGCGTAAAAATCGGTTTATTGATTCAAAAGTTATTGCGGTTTGAAAATTTAAGAAATAGTGTTTTATTAAACTTCCATCAGATTTTTGAGCTCGGAGAGCTCAAAATGACACGAAAATCATATTTTTGAGCTCGAAGAGCTCAAAAACGTAGTGAGTTCAATTTTGAACGCTTAAGTATCAAATTAGCGGGAAGTTGCAGGAATGGCCTTTAGGGTCAACCGTTTTTCTAATTTCTTTTTCAGGACTTGCCAGGCTTCCAACAATTTTACTGCTCTATTATGATATTATAAAGTAGTACTACCTTGAAATGTTTTCAGGAATAACTCTCGAATTGCTCGCGATAGAAAAAAACTTTTGAGACACTAATAGTTCCAAAGACGTCTTTTTATCATAAAAAAATTAGAAAAACGGTTGACCCTGAAGGCCATCCCTATAACTTCCCGCTAATTCCATACTTAGGCACTTAAAATTTCACTTATGATTTTTTTGAGCTCTTCGAGCTCGAAACTGTAATTTATGTGTTATTTTGAGCTCTTCGAGCTCAAATAAATAGTTTTCCTATGCTTTTGAGCTCTTCGGGCTCAAAAGTCTGATAAAAGTTTCGTAGAACAATATTTTTTGAATTTTCAAACTGCAATAACTTTTGAGTGAATCAACCGATTTTCACATGGTTGAAGGAATTCGACGCAGTTTTCTCAGCCCCATGATAAATCTCCAAGTTTGAATTGATAAAACTAGGAAATTCGGTGTAATTCGGAAAAAACACTTTTTCGGTGTTCTTTCATTCACGATATCTCTTAAACGAATTGACCGATTTTGACTGACTTGACGGCAATCAACGTAATTTTTTGATATTAATTGCTAATTTTTTTTTTAAATTGATCGGTGAAACCGTTTAAAAGTTATTCCAAAAAATGTCGTAGTTATGTTAAAAAAAACACTTGTTTCCAAACATTTCGTCGACGATATCTCTCGAACCAATCAACCGATTTTTACGTTCTTGGTGGCGATCGACGCGGTTTTCTAAGCTCTGGAAATTTTTTTATTTCATCAAAAACGATCCGAATAGAAATGTCGAAGTTATGTGAAAAAAACACTTTTTTCGGTTTTCTTTCGTTCACGATATCTCTCGAACGAATGAACCGATTTTGACCCGATTAGTGGCAATTAACGCAGCTTTTCAAGCTGTGAAGCTGATTAGTTTTTGGAGTTGATCGATATAGTCGTTTTAAAGATATTTCAACAAAACTACTTTTGAAAAAAAAGTTTTGACAGTTTTTTTGAGATTTCTCAAAATCTACCGGTTCGAATCAGTCCGAATTATATTCAAAATCTAAGTTTGGCTAAGCCCTTTCGAATGGCATCAACGGCGATGCAATCGGTTCAACCGTTCAAAAGTTATAAGCGATTGACATACTTAAACAAACACACATACATATAGACATAGTGACAACCTCGCGGGGATAGTCAGGGAAGATTCCTGTGACCTTTAAACGTCGAGATCTGATGAAAACTCAATTTTTGCAAAACGGGGTGAGAACAATAACTTCCCGAATTTTGAAAATGTTCAATTTTCTTAGCGGGAAGTTAAAAATCTTGTGCGTACTCAAATTAAAGGTCTCAAGGAGAGTACCATCAGGATAAGTTTATACCTTAAAAAATGTCAATAATTGAGAAATGACGTATTTTATCCACTAATGATATTTTTAACGATATAAGCTCATCCTGGTGTTACACTTATCGAGATCTTTCATTTGAATACCCACACGAATTTTTTATATATTTGACAAATATGAAAAATATCATATGTATAAAATGTTATATAAAATAAAATTTTATATTAAAAAGGAATTTCAACTTTCTTTGTTATGAAAAAAATTTTTAATTTAAATTTTTTACTTTTCTCGCAGAAATTCAGTGTTCATAAAATTATAATATAAATAAATGAAAGTTTTTTTTTTTCGTAGAGTATATTGTATAGCATTAATAAAATTCCATATAAATAAGCTGCCTATACCCTTTAGTTTAGATCGATAAACTTAAAATATTTAAAATCTTTATATTTTATGAAATCGTAGGAAAAAATTTGATATTTTTATAATAGATAACTATATTTGACTAATTTTGTAAATATAAAATACAAACTATTTTTATAAAAGATCATTTGCTGATAAAACGTTTCAACAAATTAATTAAATTTCTAAACTACAAAAAACCGTTCTGATGGCAGTATACATATTCAGTAGATCTGGTGCTCCGTTAACGGAGATTTGAACGGAACTTAACACCAGATTCTACCGAATCTGTGGATGAAAAGAACATTGTGAAAGTTTCCGCAGTGGTGATAATTTTTTTTATGATCAGAACGCTAGTTCTGAATCGTGCTGATTCTACCTGCAACTTTTTCTTGTGATGATGAATATATTTAAACGATCAATCAATAAATACGGCTACCCAAAAATTGTATTAGTGATTTGATGAGCAATCAAATTGACAGTAAGTATCTATCAAATTTTTTATTTTTCCACTAAAAAATGAAATTCTACAGTCAATTCATAAATTAATATCAAGATCTTGATTTTTAAGAGGAAATTTCAATAGATATTGTATCATTAGAACTCATAAATTTTAGAAATACGGTATTTTCATGTTTTCTCGCAATGAATAAGAGCATTTTTGATTTTTTTTTTTTTTTTTTTTTTTTTTTTTTTTTTTTTCAGGAATTGTCTGGGTTTGAATCCCATTACGAGCTATCTTATAATTTTTTCCCGCATATTCTATAAACTCACATTAAGATGATCCTCTCCACAATCCTTTCTCAATCCTTTCCTACCAATTATCCTGTTACGTGAATGTGGAACGCTTCACGTAATAATTGCCGTAACTCTTATTCTATCCCGCTTCATTAAAGACAAATTTGGGAACTGGGGTAAATAACAGATAAAGGGAGAGAGGGGGCTTACTCAACAAGAATTTTTGGTAACCGAAAAAATAATTCGAACAGCCCAGACCGGGACTCGAACCCGGATCGTTTGGTCACGCGCCAAAGGCTCTACCAGAACCGATTTTCACGCGGTTGGTGGCATTCAATACAGTTTTTTAAGCTTCATGAAGAATCTTCAAGTTTAAATTGATATAACGGAAAATTTTGGAGTAATTCCGAAAAAACAGTTTTTTTTTTTTTAAAAGCCGTTTAAAAGTTATTCCAAAAAACCCACATTTGAAAATTTTTTTTTTTGTAGTTTTTTTGAGATTTCTCCAAATCTAACGGTTCGAATCAGTCTAATTCGTATTCAAAATCTAAGTTTGGTCAAGCCCCTTCGAATAGCACCAACCGCGATGAAATCGGTCAAGCTATTCAAAAGTTATGGGAGGTTTACATACGGCCACACACACACACACACACACACACACACACACACACACACACACACACACACACACACACACACGGCGAGACGTCCAACTGGGAATAATTAAAACGGCTTCCTGTCCCTGTTTAAAAACATTGATTGAAGAGAATTAAAAACGATGAAATTCGAATTCTTTTCAATAATTTCAATTCTTTTGTTTATATATATAGATATACAGTTCGCATGGAGTGGTCGCTTCTCTATTCTTTTCAATCAGTATTTTTAACCAGGGGTGACTTCAAAACGTGAAAATCTGATGAAAACTTGCATTCTTAAAATTAAAACGAAATCAATAACTTCCTACTTCAGAAAATTATTAACTTTCAAAGCGGGAAGTTAAAAATACTCATACGTCAGATATGTTATTATTTTTGCAGATTATTTTTTTATCTTTCAAAATCTGCAAAAATCGATTAAAAATTTAAGGTGAATCAAATAATACAATATTTGCAGTTTCTAGAATAGAAAATCTAATAAAGCGAAACTGTTATTGTTTACAAATAGGACTTCATTCAATAATACGTTGCTTCTTAAGAAAATTTCGATAATAATTAATGAAGTTCAATAAAATTGTATAAAATTAAGATAATAGCCTTAAATAAAATCTATAGAATCATTTGAAATTAATTCTCAAATTCGTTAATTCTTAAATTCTAAATATTATAAATTCCTATAATAGTCTACACAATTTCAAATGTTTGATTTTAAACGTGTTGCTTATTAATGTTTTAATTATTTTCTTATTAGATTTCCTAAATATGCACGAAATATTGTGAGAATTATCTGTTGTACAAAAAGTAACTCTAATGAAGTTTTAAAAATATTTTTTAACTGCGCAGTTAAAAGCGCTATGAGAAGCGCTTCTCATAAAATTATACAAAATTATTACCTATTCAATTCAGTATAAAAACAATAATCAGTAATATCAGATATATAAATTTATAATTAATAGAATTTAACAGTGGGTTCTAGAATTTAACAAGATCGTATAAATTTTATAAGACTTTAAATTTTTGTAAAATTATAATTATAATTTCAGAAAAAATATTTTTTTCATTAGTCAATATTCATGAAGATCACAGAAAATAAAAATAAAATTATTTATTTCACTAGTTTTTTATTAAATAAATCTCAGATGTAAATTTTGATGTCAACACAGTAAATTTTGATGTCGTCACATGTTACCGACTGTACATAACTACCATTCCTAACTACATTATCATCGTTTTATTATTTTCGATTTCAAACTGATGTTTACTTATGAAAAGGACGTTATCGATAAAAATGTAAATAGAGCTTTAGAAAATCAGCTTTTATTTCTCATGTAAACTTGCATGAAATCATTTCCGGATAAAACAAGCCACGTTCCTTGGCATTAATTGTTGAAACTGGAAGTTTAATCAGAGAAAGATTGAGAAGTATTTGCTGCATTGTACGTATGCTGAGATATGTATAAATTAATCCAAGATTCCGAACTTAAGTTTCGTATTTGTACGAAGGAAAATTGGCGTAAAAGCAGCAAAAAACCAAACTATGGACGATGTACTGGCGAACAACAATTTTCTGGATACTTAGAGTGCTCAAGTGGTAATTGGTTTTTTTTATATATGCTGATCTCAAGAATATTGTCAGTAATAATTATAAGCCACGACTTATTTTAAGGAATTATTTTCAATAATTTACTTTCCTACTTTTTTTTTAATTCCTAACTGTGAAAATTTCCGCTTATTGTTTTTGTAATAAAATATTTACAAAAAAATCCTCAATATGATTTTAAATCTATCAATGTAATTGTATTTCTATGTATGTATCGATTCAATGTTACTTCTGAGTAAGTGATCGTTTATATAACCTATAATTAGTAGAATAATGTTGTCAATTTTAGATTCATCAAGTTCTTAGGATCTTTTCGTTTAAAATCGTATTTTCTACTTAATTAAAAAAATAAAAGTCATAAATTCTTCAAATTTGTTATTTTTCTATATTAATTAACCTAAATACGACGCTATAAATTTTTGTATAAAAAAAAATTCTTAAAATTTTGTTAACCGGTTATTAAAATTTAACTAACATTAGAAAGAACTCTGAAAGTTTTCATAGAAATGTTTTTCCTGAATTGAGATTCAATTTGATACAATATCAATTCATTTTCCCTATGTTTGATCATATTTTATTTCAATCCGAAATCAACACATATTTTTTGAAATTCTGATGTGTATGGTCATGGCCTAATAAAATCTTGTTTTCCATAAAATTTTAGACGACTCTAAACTGCTTGAAGAAATCCAAGAGAATTTATCCGTTAATCGACCACGAGTCTATTTGAAACGGTTATCTTCTGATTGTCAGGCTCCGCATTCTAAGAAAAAATTAAAATTTACAGAAGAAAAAATTTCGCATGTAATTAAAATTTTACCTACTCCTGATTCCTCTGGCGTGTGCGGAAAGAAGCCAGCCATAAAAAAACAAAATCTGATTCCAAGTACACCGAAGACAACAGCTGTTAACATGAGTGACCGGTGTAGTGCAGATGAAGATTTGCCTCTAACTAAACCAAGTCATGGTTTGAAAACAAATATATTTGATCTAAATATTATTAATGATAAATGCTCAGTAGACGACTCTAAATCAAGTGTTAATAACCTTGACACTGCTGAATTGAGTAACAATATGAAATGTGAATCATACCTTCCTATTTCTAATAGTTCTCTCTTACTTACTGCGGAAAACATTGAAAATATTCCGGTAATTTTCAGCAGCACTTTTATAAACGATGTTGATCTAACAGGTAATTCTAAGTTCCATAAATTATAATTGAGTACTTCAAATCTAATTGATTGCTTATATACTAGTCGAGAATTAAAAATCACATGCTTGCATAAGATTGAAAATTCTGAAGCATAAATTTAATTTTCATAAGTACACGGAATGGATAAAATGATTAAAATTCAAATTTTGTACACCTGAGATTGATGATATAAATCTGTTGTTTTTAAAAAAAAAGTAGATATTAAAGTACATTGTTCTATTGTTCTATTTACTATTTCTCATTTCATAGAATTATCATTTGAAACTTGAGTATAAAAAAAAATAATTACATTTGATGATAATTGGTTTTAGAAACAACAATTGAAAAACGTATATTTCATTGCATTACTTGAAATAAAAATTTCGACACTTTTTTAATTGTTAATTTTCACGTCAATAATCGATAATTAACCTTGTCAATAGAATTTATCTTATAGGTTGGTGATTTTCGTTATGTGATAATATTAATTAAATAAAAGAACGGTTAAAAATAAATTTTATGTTTTAAATTCTCTAGGAGCGAGATGATTCCACGATGACAAAAAATGCTAGAGAAGCCATTGTAATTAAGAAAAGTGGACGAAATTTCTTGAAGAAACAAAAAAATCTTACCAAAAATGGTTAGTTGCTTAGCAAATTAGCTCTATTATTCTAGATTTTTATAAAGTACCATTTTCATGTTCTATTTTGTAAATTAAGGACAGTTTATCGAAACTAATTTAACTACTAATGTTTACAGACTCGAGTATGGATAATGAATCGGTATCAAGTGATTTAGGATGTGATATGCTACAAAATAATCATAAATTAGAAATATCTGACGTGAGCTCGGGAAATCTACTCGACGTTGACACTACATCAGACGAAAATAGACAAAAATTATCAAATGAAGAGAAGCAGCCAGATAATAGTAGGTTAATTATTAAATTATTTTATTTTAGACTTTGAAAAATTATTATCTAAGCTAATTACCTAATATTTACTTCGAAAATGAATGAAAGTAATACTAAAGAATTTTAAAAAATAATACAGTACCTTTTAGTTACAGATTTTGATCCAGAATATGTACCTGACCTAGCGGATGAATCTTCGATTGAGGAAAATACCGCTTCTGTAGTGACTGAAGATTATGCTGTTAAGAAAACTACATGTGTACAAAATAGAACAATAGTTATTGAAGAAAATGCTATCGCAAAAGCTTATGATGTAGATTTACCTGCTCCAATTCCATCCACCTCATCTGAAAGACCAAAAATTTTTGTAAATGACTCTAAATCAGGTCCTAAACAGCATGCTTGTCTTTACTGTGGTAAGTTGTACCTTAAAATAGCTCGACACTTAACGAGTGTTCATAAAGATGAAGAAGATGTTAAAAAAATTAATGCTCTAAAGACTAAAGATCCGATAAGGCTTGAAAAAATCCGGAAAATTAGATGTGAAGGAGACGCAAAGCATAATTTGACCATTAAACCTGGAGCAAAGGAGCATGAATTAATTGTATTACGGCGTCCAAGGAATCATGTTCGAACTATAGAGAAAACTCCTTCTGATTTTGCATTTTGTCCTAGCTGTAAAGTTACAACAAGTAAAAAGTTTCTCTCTGCCCATTTTGCATCTTGTTCTGGTCAGACAGGGAAGCACCGTAGAATTATTAAAAAAATGTCAAAGATTTACGAGAATGACTTCCACCCTGATACATGCAAAAAATTGCGACGACTGATAGCCCACATGCATGTGGATGAAGCATCAAAAACCTTAAAATATGATTATTTGCTTATACACTACGGAAATATGCTGTGTGACAAGTATAAAAATCCACAAACAGATGAGCTCATTCGAAATAGACTACGTTTGTTGGCAAGACTTTTGAATACTGTGAAAGCGGTAGAAGCAGAAATTATAAAAAAAAAGAAATCGAATCGTCAAATTTATTCAAAGACTCCCGTTACTGACATGATGTCGTTGTTTGATCCAGAAAACGTCAAAATATGCATTAAAGCAGTAAATATTCTAGCTGGTATAGACGAAAAAACATATGATTCAAAAGCTCCTTCAGTTGCAAGTTCATGTGGTCAATTTTTAAAACATTTGGGTGATTTTCTTATGAGTGAAGACATTATGGAAAAAAAAAAAGAGTCCAATGAGAATATCAAAGTCTTTTTACTTGTTATAAATCAGAAATGGCTAAATGTTATTAATAAAAATGTTGGAGAAGCTCAATCCAAACAGAGAAGAAAGAAAAAAAAAGAAAAAAAGTTACCAAACACCGAAGATATTTACAAGCTAACAGAATATTTAACTAAACTTCAGGAACAAGCTTACGATGAACTTTCTGTAATGTATTCAAACTCTAGTTACAACCTACTTGCAAAAACGACTTTATTACGCGTTCAAATTTTTAATAGAAGACGACCTGGTGAGACAGAGAGAATTCTGATTGAAGATTTTAATGACTATGATAGATTGAACGAAAAAAATCACCCAGACATAATGAAAACTTTGTCAGCAGAAGCGAGAAAATTATGTGATAAATATGTTCGATTTTCTATCAGAGGAAAACAAAATTTGCGAGATGCCACGGTCATATTGGATGAAGGAATGTTGAACGCGATCAATTTATTGATTGAAAACCGTAAAAACGCTAAAATTCATGACAAAAATCCTTTCATCTTTGCTGTTCCTGGAAGTATTACCGAGGATCATAAGTATTTGAGGTCTTGTGAACTGATGAGAAAGTTTTCGAAGGACTGTGGTGCCAAAATTCCAAAAAGTTTACGTGCAACTGAATTGCGAAAACATATGGCTACGTATTTTGTTAACCACAATATTAACAATATTGATCGAAAAAAGTTGGCAAATCATTTAGGCCATACGATGGGAGTTCACGAAAATTATTATCATTTGGTTAACATCGCTGAAGAAATTTGTGAGCTGCCAATTGTTCTTAGTCGTGCCTACGGTATTGATAACGCTACCAATACTGTTGATAACAGTCCAGCTCAAGATGACAGCACAGATAGTTTTTCGGAATCCGATGAAAGTGACTCTGAATCCAACGTTAATGATCACGTTGAAGTATCAGAAAAAAGTGGTGATGAAGGTATTAGTAGCGATTTTCTGTTATTATTTGTAATGCATTCTTTCTAGAAATTTATTTTCAATTCCATTAATGTTTTCTTCTTTATCGAAAATAACTATAATTATTTATTTCTTTTCAATTATAGATGTGGACATAAATATAACTATTCCAATCAGAAGACGAATTTGGACTCCATCAGAGATATGTGCTTTAAAAGAGCATTTTGCAGAAAAACTGGCTCAGCGCAAATACCCATCGGTTGCAGAAATGAACGCTGTAAGATCAAAAGATCCAAGATTAACAAGTCGAGAAAATCCTGGCATCCGATCATGGTTTAGTAACCTTTATAATAAGAAGATCAAAGAACAATAATACGTGAATAGACTTCTAGCATGACTTGGAATAAATTCTTGAAAGACTGTGGAGTTCTTCGCTTAAATACAAACTAACACAACGAAATAAAAAAGTCTAGAACCAAGAAAATTAATTTCACTTATTTTACGGTTGTTATGTCCAAGGGCGTTTTTAGAGCGGTAGCGTAAACGGTGGAGGTTTGGACTAACAGTTTAAAGAATACGCAACGGAGGTTTTAATTCCGTTGTTGTAATTATTTATGTGGGACGTTTTCGAGATACGAACTTACCACGCCTTCGTTTGAGACTGACGGATTTTTATGTTAGCAGATGTACTTACTCTCTGCAGGAATTTTGGTTGTTACTGTATCCGTGATTCTGGGGCTGCTGTTAGCGCCTTTTCCTGACTTGGGCCCTGTGGTTGGTTCTCGCAGCGGATGGAGTAGGGTGGATTTGGGCTGCTTATATTATGGGCTTCTTATTTTATGGAATGACTTGTTGGAAACTGATTTCACTTTAATTGAGATTTATTTTTATAAACATTAAAACTTACACTTTCACAATTTGAATTTTAAAGAATTTAATTTAATGAATTTTAGTAATTTAAATGAGCTAACGTCCTCCAGTCCCTCGTAGGGTAAAGTGCGCAAATTTAGCTTTTTAGTGGTATTTTATTTAAACTTACTGCCCGGATTCTCGCCTAAGTGCAGAGCAAATTAGAATTCTGAGGTTCCGGTTCTCTAGATATTTAGAACTAATAGCTAATACGTGGCCTGCTGGTTGAACCGAATCTGAACTCGTCTTAAGTGCAGCGCAAATTAAGATGAGTGACTTTTACAGGGCACGGGTCCGTCAATTAAACGCGGAAGTCGAATTAATTGCTCAAAGACCAATACGTGGCCTGCCAGTTGAACCAAGTCTGAACTCGTCCTAAGTGCAGAGCAAATTAAGATGAGTGACTTTTACAAGGCACGGGTCCGTCAACTAAACGCGGAAGTCGAATTACTTGATCAAAGACGAGGCGTTGGCAGTTGATCGCCTTTTTAAATACTCGCGGTGCTGAGATTGCAGAAGTCCCTGCTAGTCAACCAGCAGTCGCGTAGCTTATATTTTATTGTGGCTTTCGCGCATGGAGAAGTCTTCCATCTGCGCGGGTGATTTAAATTTAAAGAAAAATTTTGGGGTGGACATAACACGGTCTTAATTTTATAATAAAATTTCGTAAACTAAAAAAATATCTTTACTTAATTAAATTTTACTAGATTGAATAATTTTTTGCCTTGCTCTCGAACGATGAAAAACTTGAAAATAATTTCCTTGGTAACAGAATTTTTTCCTTAAACGATTTTAATTTTTTTTTTTTTTTCTAGTAAAAGATACGGTAAAAATATGAGCAATTTGATTCAGAAAAATTTATGTAACTTGGACAAACGATAGCTTGCATGTTGGGTTGACCTTGATAAGTTAGAGACGATTAAAAAATCTTTCGGTTTATAGAGAAATTGAACACTGCAAAGATTAAGTTGGAACTCGTAAGTTTAATGTTATTGCGTATTGACAGAATTATATTTTTGTTATCAGTGTTATAGTTTTATCAAATATTATAGAGCTTATATAATATAATTGATTATAAATAAGTTTTTCTTCATTATATAAAAATATCTTACGATATGTTAACGAACGTATCATTCCAAAAGATTTCTAATTCTTATCCTATCAAAAACTATAATCCTGAAATGACAAATAAGTATGAGAAGCTGTATTTTTTCTGCTACCATAACGTGTTATAAATATATAACTTAACAGATAACAGGGAAGACCTTTTCCATTTTCTTCACAAGTCAAATATATTTTTCTTTACTATTATTCTTAAAAATATGTATTATCTCTGTTACATTTACAATAAATATTGATTTCTGATGAATATGACTTAGTAGTAGTTCTTATTAAGCAAAACTAGGTTTAACTGAAATTATAATTCAAAAAATCGTCATCGAATAAGATGCGTAGTGTGACTTGCCAGATAATTCTCAGGTTGATACAATTATTAGATAGATCACATAATCGGGATATTTGTTAAGAAATAAGTTTGTTGACTCAATCTAGATAAACATTTAATTGAATTCTTTAACGTAAACTCTCGATCAATTAAACAATCGAATCCCATACAATGTACTTAGGGAATTATCTGGTATTTTTTTTGGAAAGAATGATTAAATGACTTTTGATTTGAAATCATTAGTTCGAGATTAAGAATTTGAAATTAACACGTTCTCTCAGTCGGTAACTATAAGTTTCTTGCACGATATATCTCTGATTTTAGAGACCTCCGCTGATATATAGTGGAGTTCAAGGACCATTATTTTTATATATATCTGGGTTCAGGGACGATTTGTGAATCAATATACATTCACTATCAGGGTCCTGATTCCAGATGCTTATGTCCACGTGCATAATATTGGTAATATTTTTTCTGAGGAATTTCCTTTTAAATAATTTATACAACATAAATATTGCATATGAACGAAATTGATAAAAATATTTTTTTTCCGGTTTTATAATTTTTATAAGTTTTTTTTCGAATTTCCTAGATAAAGGTCAAAGTATAAAAAGATGCATATTTGGATTCGACAGATAGTTTTCAGGTTGATACAACTATCAGATAGATCACGTAATTGGGATATTTGTTAAAAAATGAGTGTGTTTACTCAATCTAGGTAATCTTATAATTGAATTTTTCATCGCGTAAACTCTCGTAAAATTTTACCACTCGAATCGCAAACAGTGTACTCAGGAAATTATCTAGTATTGTTTAGAAGTGGATAATTGAATGACTTTTAATTTGAAATGATTAGTTCTAAGCTTGAAAATTTGAAATTGATACGTTTTCTCAGTCGGTAATTATTAGTTTCTTGCGCGATATATCTCTGATTTTAGAGACCTCCGCTGATATATAGTGGAGTTCAAGGACCATTATTTTTATATATATCTGGGTTCAGGGACGATTTGTGAATCAATATACATTCACTATCAGGGTCCTGATTCCAGATGCTTATGTCCACGTGCATAATATTGGTAATATTTTTTCTGAGGAATTTCCTTTTAAATAATTTATACAACATAAATATTGCATATGAACGAAATTGATAAAAATATTTTTTTTCCGGTTTTATAATTTTTATAAGTTTTTTTCGAATTTCCTAGATAAAGGTCAAAGTATAAAAAGATGCATATTTGGATTCGACAGATAGTTTTCAGGTTGATACAACTATCAGATAGATCACGTAATTGGGATATTTGTTAAAAAATGAGTGTGTTTACTCAATCTAGGTAATCTTATAATTGAATTTTTCATCGCGTAAACTCTCGTAAAATTTTACCACTCGAATCGCAAACAGTGTACTCAGGAAATTATCTAGTATTGTTTAGAAGTGGATAATTGAATGACTTTTAATTTGAAATGATTAGTTCTAAGCTTGAAAATTTGAAATTGATACGTTTTCTCAGTCGGTAATTATTAGTTTCTTGCGCGATATATATCTGATTTCAGAGACCTTTGCTGATATATAATTAAGTTCGAGGACCATAACATTCATATATATATATCTGGGTTCGGGGACGATTTGTAAATCGAAATATATTCACTATCAGGGACCTGATTCGAGATGGTAATGTCCACGTTCACAAAATTAGCAAGGATTTTACTGAGAAATTACCTTTTAAAAGTTTATATAAAATATACGATACATCTGTACGGAATTGTATTCATTTTTTTACCGGTTTCATATTATTTATAAGTTTTTAGCAAGTTTTCTAGTTATAAGGTCAAAGTGTAAAAAGATGCGTAGTGTGACTTGCCATATAATTCTCAGGTTGATACAATTATTAGATAGATCACATAATCGGGATATTTGTTAAGAAATAAGTGTGTTGACTCAATCTAGATAAACATTCAATTGAATTTTTCAACGTAAACTCTCGATCAATTAAGCAACCGAATCGTATACAATGTACTTAGGGAATTATCTGGTATTGTTTTGGAAAGAATGATTAAATAACTTTTGATTTGAAATGATTAGTTCGAGATTAAAAATTTGAAATTAACACGTTTTCTCAGTCGGTAACTATAAGTTTCTTGCACGATATATTTCTGATTTCAGAGACCTCCGCTGATATATAGTGGAGTTCAAGGACCATTATTTTTATATATATCTGGGTTTAGGGACGATTTGTGAATCAATATACATTCACTATCAGGGCCCTGATTCCAGATGCTTATGTCCACGTGCATAATATTGGTAATATTTTTTCTGAGGAATTTCCTTTCAAATAATTCATACAACATAAATAATGCATATGAACAAAATTGATTAAATTCATAACTTCCTGCTAAGGAAATCGAAGATTTTCAAAAATCGGGAAGTTATTGTTCTCACCCCGTTTTGCAAAAATTGAGTTTTCATCAGATCTCGACGTTTAAAGGTCACAGGAAGCTTCCCTGACTATCCCCGCGAGGTCGTCACTATGTCTATATGTATGTGTGTTTGTTTAAGTATGTCAATCGCTTATAACTTTTGAACGGTTGAACCTATTGCATCGCGGTTGGTGCCATTCGAAAGGGATAGATTTTGAGAAATTTTGAAAAATCTCAAAAAAATTAAAAAAGAAATCACATTTGAAAGTGGTATTTTTGGAATATCTTTTAAACGGTTCGATCGATCAACTTCAAAAACTAAGCCGCCTTTAAGCTTGAAAAATCACGCTGATCGACGCTAATCCGGCCAAAATCAGTTGATTCGTTCGAGAGATAGCGTGAATGAAAGAAAACCGAAAGAAACCGAAAAAAGTGTTTTTATCACTTAACTTCGATGGCCGCTTTCTTTGGAAAAAAATTTTTTTTGCGCATGCGCAGAACGCACATGCGCAAAGGTTCTGCTCATGTAGTTTAGGCGGAAAAATTTAAAAACTTAAAAAAAATTTTTTTTTATTATAGCTTAATTTTTTTGCACTATGTGTCCTGCGCATATAATTTTAGCGCAAAGATTTAAAATCTTCAAAAAAAATTTTCTTTAAAGGTGTAAACCAGGGAAAATAGAGTACTTTATCGTGAAAACAATTATTTTTCTTGCGAAAAGTCCAGCTTGTCTAGCTTGTGACCAAATAAAAATTTTTATTATCTGAAAATTTTAATTTAATAATTAGAAAATATGAAACTTTTTGACCTACCAATAGTCTAGTCAACAAGTGTCTTTTTGGTCGACTTTTTCCGGCAGTCTCCGAAAATTATGATTCAGATGTCATTCGATTCGGAATGGCATCTAGATGATTTCTAAAAAGAATGAAGTTTCGCTTGAAAAAATTGCAAATGTAATAAAGATTTTGAATATTTAAAAAAAGATTCAAAATATGAGGAAATTTCCTGAAATATTTCTCGACTTCCGGAACTGTAGGACCAATATTTATAATTTTTCCAGAGAAATAAAAATACGGCTGAAAAGGGTGCTCTAGCTTGCGTCCCTGATTCAGAAAGATGATTTGAAATGATTACCTTCATGTTAATTGTATATCTATATAGTATTCAAATCCGACACATTTAAATCATTCCAAATCATTTTTAATAATTTCAAATTAGATTTCTTAATCAGGAGTAAACCACATCTACTTTGGAGTACTCATCCGCGAGCTCAAAATATTACATAAATTCTATTTTAGGCTTAAAAATCTCAAAAATGTCATAAGTACAATTTTAAGCGCTCAGGAATGGAATTAGCGGGAAGTTGCACGGATGGCTTTTAGGGTGAACCTTTTTCCTAATTTTTGTTACCGGTTTTATATTTTTTATATTTTAAGCTTTTTTCAAATTTCCTAAATAAAGGTCAAAGTGTGGAAAGATGCATACTTGGGTTCGACAGATTGTTCTCAGGTTGATACAATTATTAGATAGATGACGTAACCAAGATATTTTTTAAGAAATGACTGTGTTGACTCAATCTAGGTGAACATTTAATTTAATCCTTTAACGTAAACTCTCGATTAATTTACCAACCTGAGTCGTAGACAGTGTACTCAGGAAATTAATTTGGTATTGTTTAGGAATGAATGATTGAATGACTTTTGATTTGAAATGATTAGTTCTGAGATTAAGAATTAAAAATTTACACGTTTTCTCAGTCAGTAACTATTAGTTTTTTGCGCGATAAATCTCTGATTTCAGAGACCTCCGCTGATATATAGTTGAATTCGAGGACCATTACTTTTATATATATCTACGTTCGGGGACGAACATCGGTCTTGACAGATAATTCTAACATTGATAAAATTATCAGATAGATGACGTAATCAGGATATTTGTAAAAAATTGAGTGTGTTCACTCAATCTAAATAAACATATAATTGAATCCTCAAACGTAAACTCTTGTAAAATTTTACCTCTCGAATCGTAGACAGTGTACTTAGGAAATTATTTGGTATTGTTTAGAAATAAATTATTGAATGACTTTTTATTTGAAATTATTAGTTTTTAGATTAAGAATTTAAAATCTACCCGTTATCTCAGTCGGTAACGATTATTTTCTTGCACGATATATATCTGATTTCAGAGACCTCCGCTGATATATTATTGAGTTCGAGGACTATTACATTCATATATATATATAGGAGTTTTGGGGCGATTCGTAAATCGATATATATTCACTATCAGGCACTTGATTCTAGATGATAATGTCCACGTGCACAAAATTGGCAACGTTCTTACTGAGAAATTTCCTCTCAAATAATTCATACAATTATTTTTTATTTGTCGATGAGTTTCTCTTATTTCCGCAAATTCAAAAATTTTGATTGTACGATTAAATTTTGTATGATTTTTGGTTTTAAAATATATTTCTATCTTACATTCTTTACGACTAGGACTGTTACTATTTTATCAATTTTCACAACTGAGCCTGTTACTTACTTATTTATTATTTTTTATCAATTTTTTTCAAGTTTTAAATTTCAAAATCCTTTATTCCAAATACAAATGAAATTCAACAACTAAGTTTTTAAATATCACAATTTTTTCTACATTACTTAGGATCTGTATCAAAAAAAAAAAAAAAAAAGGAATGAAATAGCGAAGCATAAAATTTTCTATGAAAACATGAACATTTTATAAAAATTATAATAATTGAACGTCGTAAAATTAGAGATCCATTTTCAAAGAGTTTTTCTTAATGAAAGAAAATCAAATCTTCAAAGAAACAAACAACTTAATTTATCGATAATCTGAGAAAATTCGAAAGAATTTGAGAAAAAATTCTACTGAGTTCAAACCATATCATAAGTTAATAATTTTTAAAATATTTTTAGGAATTACTCTGAAATTGTTCATAATCTTTTGATAAAATAAAAGCTCGTAGATTTTAATTTTTATAAGACTATGTAATGAGACTCGATAAGTCTGAACCGATAATAATCACCTCAATTCACAAGTAAACGGATTTGCCTTAAGTAAATATTGAAGCCCTCAAAGTCCGTATTAAACATATTTTCCTAATTCGGCTTCGGGTACGGTCCTCGAAGCCCGTGATAATCGTGATCGTCTTTGGGTACCGTCCTCGTAGCCGAAAAATGTCCCCGAAGACCGATATATATATATGCGAAATCGTCCTCGTTGACCGTATTAAACATATATATATATATATATATATATATATATATATATATATATATATATATATATATATATATATTGTGACATGAGAAATTTTTCCCATCTATATTTCATTTATAGAGATTATTTTTTTTTGAGTATTATTTAGTCTAGAGTGTTGGCCAGGCTGATGGAATGCTGAGATTCAACGCGCCTGTGTCGCCCCAAGTGGTTTTCGATCAGAATGCAAAGCTCGAGGTAGAAATTAAGCCGAACCGCGCTAAATAAATTAAATTAAGTATGGATGGATGCGTCCGACAAATTACGATGTCATTGAGAGAGTGTGAGAGAGAGAGGGAGTGAATGAGGAAAGCGACCGGGCGAACCCGCAGTTCAGTTCGCCATCAATGACCAGTGAGACATCTGGGAGTGACAACGATCAACGAGGGAAACCCGGAATCGGAATCTACAAACGACAGGACGTTGAAGACCTCCCTGAACCTGGCTGATAAATTGTTTTTAGTATTTTTTTATAAACAAATCGTTTGTTCGTCATTTGTTCTTATTTGTTCGTCAAAAATTATCATTTGTTCGACTATTGTTTATTTATAAAAAATTAAATAAATTTACTCTTATAAGTTGGCGCAACATAAGCTAAATCTAAGTTTTTTTTTATCGATAGCTTTTTTTTTTATTATTTGTTCGATTAATTAAATTATTTGTTCGATCGTTTTTATATTTTTATTTAATATTTTTTTCCTAATTAATTCAAACATTTTTAATAATCTCGACGCATGCGTCAGTTAATTTTGTTACACTATAGTGCTGCCACCGTTAAAATATAGATAGTACGAGGAGCTTAACAAGAATGAAAACAACAAAGAATTAATTATGATAATTACAATAAATGATAACAATTGTTATCGAAAACTTGTCAAAAAAATCATATTTGTTGGTTGTGATAATAACATCAAAAAAAGGATCGAAAAAGGACGTTAAGAATTAGATAACTGTCTTGAACAGTGTCACAATCAGCGAGCTAATGACCATTGCTGCTGCCCAATGAGTTGGTGAAAAAGTTGAAACAGAAAGATCACCAACACTTTATAGTACGCGGAATAATTTCAAGCTTAAGCTTTTTGTTTTTGTAATCAATGATAAGTGAACCATCGCAGTTCCTGAGCTTCAAAACGTTCAAGAACTTTTCTCTTTTGGATGGAAAAAAACGTGACAGATGGAGTATGTCTGCTAAAAAATTGTTCAGGATTGATGATGTATTTTTATTTTTATATTTATAATTATAATGCAGTAGTTGTACATTCATTTATTTATTTATTCAAATAGATATGCAGATCGTTGAAAAAAAAAAAAAACAAGAGCGTTGCAAAGAAAAGAAAAAATCGTCTAGTGGGGTAACAGTTGATTACAGTGCGTCCTTTTTTGCTCAGCTGGATCGTAGCAATCTATCAAAAAATTCGGGCTCCAACTCAAACACTAGTGTCGGTGCAAGTTGGACTCGTGTCGATAAATTTATTCGAAGCGATATACCATAACGTCACTAACAAATGTAAGCAATGGTACTGGCGACAACATTTTTCCGGTATTACCTCCGAAACCTCCGAAACGTAGAATTTTCAAGGGGTCGAGCAACAATATTTCCAGTATGAGCAGAACAAGCACTGAAGGCTCTAACGTAATGTCTAATGGAAACGAATGTCAAAACAACCATTCTGATCCGAGTTACTTGTTTGTGAGGAATACGCTCCAAAATGAAGTAAATACTTATCAGAATCTTCTTTGTCAACTGCAACAACAGGAGAAAGACGAATTTTGCAGCAAAGAAGAGTCGTCGTCACACTACCATCACAATTATAATCAATACTACAATTGAAGTGATTCAAAGCTTTTACAAGTAATTACAAGTAGCAGCTCTTCTGCTAACTCATTAACAAATAAAACAAATTCTAATTGAATTTGTATGATATTTCTAGAACCACGGGAAATAACAACCCAGCTACAATTACCACCAAAAAATGACTGGTTTTTCATAACGCCGGGCAGTAATAATCGCTCGTATCTCGGCACAACACAAAATATTAAATCCGTTAAATTTGCCGAGCCCGGTGCTATTGTTCAAAATAATTATGATACTGGCCTATTGTCCGGCGATCGATTGATTGAGGTCAATGGTATCAATGTTGATAATAAATCACGGGAAAAAATTATTGATCTTATCAAAGGATCGGGAAATAATGATGTCAAGGTAATAATAAATAATAATAATAGTAATAACGATGATAGTGATGACATTTATTCTCTCATAGATAATAATTTATGACATACTATTAAAAATAATGAACCAACACAAAATTTCTTAGTCCGGTAAATTTTTGAAGGCTAAAAGATAAGACAGACCGTATTATATATTATTACTGTGCGATAAATGTTATGCGAGTGTGTTAATTCGTTTAATACGTTATATTTTACGGTGTTGAATGCTGTAAATTAAAAATAATTTTTTGCAATATACATTTATACATCCTCTTTAAAACGTTACAACTCGATGCGTTACCATATGGAGAATATGATATTCAATATTCAAATAACGGTGTAACTCATCTACTTCTACAAAACGTGTACGTAGATGCACTTTTGCTGATATAACCGAAGAAAAGAAGTGAGAAACCTTTACTTAGTGGGTATGGAAGCGCACAACTACCAAGCCTGAATGTATTTAAAATTGAAAGTTTTGGACTAATGGAATAATGAAGTAAATGATAATCACATGATTATATCATTCTAATCAAAATTACACTCCGGTTTTAAATATCAAGTTACAAGTACACTACTGGAAAAAATTAAGGGATCAAAAAAAAATTCCAAATTTTTCGGTAGTTTTCAACAGGCCGTAACTTTGAGAGAAATGGTCGTACAGGAAATAAAAAAAAAGGAAATTGTAGCTCCAAGTGTCTAGTTTTTGGATTAGAACTTCAAAATTTTGTAGCCTCCGCAGTTTCTGAGTAATCGTAGAAAAACCAGCAACAAAAAAATTCTCAAAATTTTTTTAGTTTTTTTTTTTGGTCTACGGGCGTGGAAAAAAATTTTTTTAGCTTAACTACCATAAGGATCGGATACGTTGTTCATTTAGCTTTAATTTCTTTTTTTAAACACCCTGATACGTCCACTCCTCGCTGAGATATCGGTCTTCAAATGGAAAAGGATCTTTTTGTCTTTGATTATCGATATCTCAGCAACCAATGATCGCACAGAAAGTTAAAGGTGGGTTTTAAGAACTTGAATGAATTCCCCTTAACAACTCTCCATTGTTTTCTCGAAAAAAAATTTTTTCTTTCCGTCACATGAATTTGAAAATGCAACAAAAAAAGGGCTTTTAGTGGTTTTTTGGAAAATCAAGCGCTGGATCGAAAATATTGAGGAAACCACTAATGTTAAGTGTGCCTTTTATAGTTCAATATGTCCACAAAAACCCTACAAAGAATCAAATTAATCCAGCGAGCCGTTTTTTTGTTTCACTTGATCGAATTTTTGAAAAAATTAAAGGATCACGTTTTTGCTCTGAAAAGCTCATAATTTTTAAAAATGAGAAAAAATGGTTTTTTCGAGCTTTTTCCACATTTTCGTTCCAAAAGTGCTTAAATTTTCAAAAAAAAAAAAATTCAAAAAAAAAAATTTTCAAAAAAAAATTTTTTCGAAAAAAAAAAAAAAAAAATTTTTTTGGAAAAATTTTTTTAACAAGTTAAGGAAACTCAAAAAACCATCGCCCAATGATTTTTATCACCTTTCCACCCCTGCATTCCTTGATTCTACTGATCTCCTTTTAATTAAATTAATAAAAAAGTTAATACCCCCAATCGAATTTCGATTTTTTCATACGCTTTTCGGAGTTTTTTTTTCTTTTCTTTTTGTGAATCCTTAGCAAATCGCTTCATTCAACAGTTTTTTCAAAACTAATCCCTCTGCGCTAAAAAAATTTTTTTAATTTTTTGGTCAAAATTGAAAATTTCTGACTTGATTCTTAATCATGGTTAGACGACATTTATCGGAGGCGGAAGTCGCTCGGTTAGTGACTCTTATCGACGAAGGTTACACTCAACATGCAGTTGCTATCCGGATGGGTGTAAGTCAATCTATCGTATCTCGAGCTTATACCAGATACCAAGAGACGAATCAATATCATCGTCGCCCCGGACAAGGTCGCCATCGAGTCACTAATGCCCGCGATGATCGAACAATTGTTAGAGAAGTTCGACGACAACCTTTCGTCAATGCGAATATTGTCGCTCGAAACTTCCCCAATCGCAGACAACAGCAACAACAACAGCAACAGCGACGACGGCATCAAGTGCGAAACATTTGCTCTCGAACAATCATCAACCGTCTTCGTGAAACTGGGTTACACGCACGACATCCTAATCGTGTACCCCTGTTGACAGCAAGACATCGTCGAGCTCGTTTAGCGTATGCTTACGATCATCGAAATTGGAACTTGAGGGAATGGACAAATGTTTTATTCACTGATGAGTCTCGTTTTAATCTGTATGGCAACGATCGACGTCCTCTCGTGTGGCGCCGTCGTGGAGAACGTTTTCGCCAGAACTTTGTCCGTCCAGTCGTTGCCTACGGCGGTGGATCAGTTATGGTGTGAGGCGGCGTTTCACGAAATTGGAGAACACCTTTGGTAATTGTACGCGAAATTTTGACAGCTAGACGTTAGATCGACCAAATTTTAAGGCCCATTGTTCTGCGCAGACGACAACATCTGAGGTCGTTCATATTGATGCAAGATAATGCACGTCCACACACAGCCAACATTACCCGGCGCTTCTTTGAGCGGCATGACATCACATTGTTGCGACACCCAGCAATGAGTCCAGATCTCAACCCCATAGAGCACGTTTGGGACATAATGGGCCGTCGGTTGCGCAGAGAGTATCCAAATTTTCAGAACTTAGCTGCTTTGGAGCGCGCGCTTCAGCACATTTGGAATACCATTCCGCAGCCTCAAATTACCGTCTGCATAAACATGGCTGAACGTTTGAGAGCCGTTATTGAAAACAGGGGTGGTAATACCCGGTATTGAACCAACAAAAACCTTCAGAGAATGAGTTTGGAGTCATTAAATACGGTGGAACTGACGAGCCACCGGGTCTCAATTCTCCTGAAATACACACACACACACACACACACACACACACACACACACACACACACACACACACACACACACACACACACACACACACACACACACACACACACACACACACACACACACACACACACACACACACACACACACACACACACACACACACACACACACACACACACACACACACACACACACACACACACACACACACACACACACACACACACACACACACACACACACAGAAGCGTAAATCCGACCGCGCGACCTCCACGTGGTATGCTTTGGATAACGCTAATGCCGGCGGTAATTGTTTTCTTAAACTTTTCAAGAGAAAAAATTTCAAAAAAATTTTTTTTTTTTTTTTTTTTTTTTTTCAATTTAAGCACTTTCTGGAACAAAAATGTGGAAAAAGCTCGAAAAAACAATTTTTTTCTCATTTTTAAAAATTATGAGCTTTTCAGAGCAAAAAACGTGATCCTTTAATTTTTTCAAAAATTCGATCAAGTGAAACAAAAAAACGGCTGGCTGGATTAATTTGATTCTTTGTAGGGTTTTTGTGGACATATTGAATTGTAAAAGGCACACTTAACATTAGTGGTTTCTTCAATATTTTCGATCCAGCGCTTGATTTTCCAAAAAACCACTAAAAGCCCTTTTTTTGTTGCATTTTCAAATTCATGTGACGGAAAGAAAAAATTTTTTTTCGAAAAAACAATGGACAGTTGTTAAGGGGAATTCATTCAAGTTCTTGAAACCCACCTTTAACTTTCTGTGCGATCATTGGTTGCTGAGATATCGATAATCAAAGACAAAAAGATCCTTTTCCATTTGAAGACCGATATCTCAGCGAGAGTGGACGTATCAAGGTGTTTAAAAAAGAAATTAAAGCTAAATGAACAACGTATCCGATCCGTATGGTGGTTAAGCTAAAAAAATTTTTCCACGCCCGTAGACCAAAAAAAAACTAAAAAAATTTTGAGAATTTTTTTGTTGCTGGTTTTTCTACGATTACTCAGAAACTGCGGAGGCTACAAAATTTTGAAGTTCTAATCCAAAAACTAGACACTTGGAGCTACAATTTCCTTTTTTTTTATTTCCTGTACGACCATTTCTCTCAAAGTTACGGCCTGTTGAAAACTACCGAAAAATTTGGAATTTTTTTTTGATCCCTTAATTTTTTTCAGTAGTGTATTTCTAGATTATTTCGTTAATAACGGTTGGTTTACATACAAATTACTAAATCACAGAATTGAAATTTTTGACTATTCAATAGAAGATCAACGAGATAAATTATGTTTTATTTCACCAAATTCTCAAAGATTATCAGGTGGTGCCTGTCAGTTGTGGAGTTTTTTACGGTTACTGCCATTATTATTACACGATCACATCGACGACATTGACGATGATGTTTGGATAAGTGTTTTATTACTCTCAGAAATCATTGAAATAGTTTGTGCTTCAGCAATACACAAGTTATTTGTAACTTATTTAGATTCTTTAATTCGCGATTATATTTACTTACGAAAATCATTATTTACTCAGTCTCTTCGTCCTAAACACCATTATTTGTTACATTACCCTTCACTCATATTAATGTTTGGACCGTTGATGAAATCATGGACACTTCGTTTTGAAAGCAAACATTGCTTTTTTAAACGTTATATCAGAATTTCACGCAATTTCATCAATGTTACTAAGTCACTTAGCATAAAACATGAATTATATCAATGTTTTGTCCGTCTGGGAGGAGAAATCATTACTGATCTTGAATTAAAAAATACTGGAAAATTTAATTTAAATTTATATAATGACATGATTAAAGAAACATTATCAACTAAACAATTCCATCCAGATACTGTCGAATGTAATGAAATAATAAAAAATGGTGTTTCGTATCGTAATGGCGATGGGCTTTTTATTTCACGAGAAGCATACCAGTTGAATGTCCTAGTAGGAAAAATTTGTAAAATTTTAATTGATGATAATAAGGTTTACTTTATATTAGAAGTCTTGCGTACTAAATTTATTCCGTTTTTAAGAGTATATAAGCTAGAAAATTTGATTAAGTACGAATGTATATCATTTGATGAACTTATTAGTTTTGAAAAACTACACATCTATAGAATACATTCAATGTTATGCGTTAAACCAAAATATGCAATTGTTGAATATGCCTTGTAATTCTCATGATACAATGTTTTATTAGTATATTGTTATTACGAATTTTTTTTATTCAATTTCATTTTCTATGTATTATTAATAGATATTAATTATTATCGTTATGTTTTGAATGTTCTATGAAGTAATGAAATTCTTATAAAATTGGAGTACGCAATGCCTGTATTGTTAACAGTCAATATAAAATCATATATATGAAAAATGTATCATAAAAAAAATTGTATTGAGTGTAAATATGAAATCTTAGTATTTGCATAAACATATTTTATTCACAATATTTGTATATAACTATAAAAAATCTCTAAATTATTATAAAACTGATCGATAGTAAAAAACCACGATGACCATCTTTAAAGTCTCTCGGCATGATAATCCATCATTAAAAAAACTTGTCAACGCTGAAACTATTGCTGAACTTATTGAAGCTGCAAAAGTGAAATTATCATTTACAGAAAATACATACAAGGTACGTTACTTAATTTTTTATTCTGATATATTACAACCATTTTTACGAATTTTGTAACATAATTCTCTAACTTCAACAGATATACATGGAGGATTTCACAGAAATTGATGATGACGAAATTTTGCAGGAATTATCATCAAATAGCAAACAATTGTTATTAACTGTTGTTCCAGAAGACATTGAGTGGAACAATGATACAATTTCTGCCAAAAATACTTCAACTTTGTCAAATACACAAGCTGGGTCAGAAGGTGAAAATCAAATTTTAATTGAAATTATTAATTACTTAATCTGATCAATATTAAAAAATTCCATCTTATAAAACTAATTCTACAAATTTTATTAAATCTCTAGTACACGGAAAGAAAATGTTTATAAAAATTACCGCGAAACTACAGTCAACGTGGGACATTTTGCAGGCTTTGATTTTATGACAATTAAATATAAAGTATAAAAATTACGAATAAATTGATAAATTTTCTAGCAAGTTGTCATTAGAATTACCGGAAACTTTGATAATATTTACACTAACAAAAAATTAATCTTGATTCGCGAGTAAGAATCTTGAATCAAAAATATCATTTTAAAGAAAAAAAAATTTCTTAAATCAAGAAGAAAATTCTTGAGTTAAAATAAATTTTTTTGATCCAAGAATAATATCTTGACTCACGAATTTTTCCTTTCGAGTTAAGAAATTTTTGTTTTCTTTAAAATGATATTCTTGGTTCAAGATTCTTACTCTTAAATAATGAATAATTTTTTGTCAGTGTATTAAAAAAAACTGTAATATTTATGAGACATGACAGTATCATTGTATTCAATGATTACTGCAATTCTACGATAATTATAAGTGAATTTTTTTTTCCTTGTACTTAGATTCAATAATTTTCATTGAAAACCAATATTATTCTTAATAGTTATATCTTGAATTGAAAAGATCATAATTATACTGCAAAATCTTGAGCTACAAAATTATTGTAAAAAAACTAATTGTTTTTAATATGAAAAAAAAAAAAAAAAAAATTAAAAGTAAGCATACATAAAATTTGATTGAAAGTAATACCTTTAAAATAAGAAATTTTATTGAAATTAAATGGTTTTTCTTAACCTAAAACAATTAGTTGATTCAAAATATTTTTTTTTAATTAAAACATTTCCTCTTGAGTCGAAGCATAAATTCTTTTTGTCAATTTATAATATAAATTACAGAAAAACCTGGGACTAGTACTCAGCCATGTCAATCATCACGTCAAAGTTCTGACATAGATAATATTTTTGAGAATTTACCGTCATCTGTGCAGAAATTTTTGCGTGCTAAGAAATTCCTAGATTATGATAAAAAAAAAGCAATTGTTCATGTAGTTCAAGAGTACATGATAAATGATCTACATAACACGACTCGCGGCGTAGCAATAAACATTGGGAAAAAAATAGTCAACGCATACCCAGACTCTTTTACACTTGAAAAATTAACTTCAGATGCAGCTGGTGCAAGTCTGGGTCAAAGAATCTATGACAGAATTAATTATGTCAAGCAAGACCAAAATAACACTGAACGGTCACAACCATGTAGCTTACAAGACCTTGATGAGCCAGTAAAGAAACCTAAAGCTCAGGACGAGTATGGTTGCGTCGCGTATATGCCTGAATTACCACAAACTGAAAATTGGGAATCGCAGGAGGAGAAGAGATTGAAGCTAATCGAATATTATAAGTCATCCAAACCCGTCGAAGATATTTTAGAGTTATTATCTGAAACCTATTATTTACAACGAAAAAATATTAATAGAGAAAAAAGAGACTTGAGTTAATTTTTTATTGATTGGCCATATTTAACTCATTACAAAGCAGTTATTGCCCACGCAAATCAACTTCTAGGTAAAGACTGTTTAGAGATATGGAAAAAGTCGTTAAATGATGAGTACATACCAATCAATTGCTGTTTACGAAATAAAGAAATAGTTCAGGCTGAAAAATTAAAAAAAAAAATAAAGGTGTTGGTGTTCCTGACAATCTGAAATATGTTCGTCAGCAGCTAAGAAAAGCAAAAGAGTATTGCGACACTTTGAAAAATAGAGTAGCTTACCAAAATATACTCTTTGATTTTATTTGTAAATTCATGGGAGATAAAGAAAAATTAGAATTTCTATATGTGCTGATAAGAGTAAGTTACTTTTATTCATTACCCAGTTTTTTATAATACTCAATAAAATAAATTTTGCATTTTAATTTCTTTAGGAAGACGCAAGCGATGAAGAAACAATAGATTTAGTCCAAGTTCCAAATCCAGTGCTCACGATAAGAGGTTTGTAGTAATTATTAATCATATTATATGTAAAATTAATCTGATAATTAATTTTGAGTATCGTAATTGTTGTTATCAGGACAGGATATACATGACTCTTCTTGCAAATATCATGTTGTAATAGAAAAAAAAATTATTGTTAATGTCCGATCATTTCTGGATGGAATATTGATCACATTTTTATTATATTTCATCTTCGGGTACGTGTATCCACCAGAAATTAAGGGCACACTGGAAGTTATTCAGAGGTTTGTAAAAATTATAAAAAAAAAAAATATTTAGCAATTAACAATATTTTTTTTTATTGTCATTTTTACTTTTCAGATTGTTTTTAAAAATTAACCCTCCTCGAGGGACTAAGCGGGGAGGAAAACGTAAGGCTGTGATTCAACATCCAAAATATACAGCTTTCATCGAACATGTAAATGGATTCAAAAACGAAGAAATTGGCGACCTCTGATATATATCTTAATTAAAAATTATTAGATTAATACTGTCAATTACTTTCTTTACATGAATCTTGTGAGTTAGATTATCATTTTAATTTCATTCATTTTTTTTCTTTATAATATCAAGCAATTACAATATAAATATGCCTAAATTCGTTTTTAAAATAAAAGGTAAAAAACTATAATGCTAAAATTTAAAAAAAACCGTGTTGATCAACTATTATCAATTTCTATAATAAAAACCTGTTCCCTGTAGAAAATAAACTGTGTATAAAAAAAATCGTATAAAATGTACAGATACTATTTAGTAATATATAAGTATCATCGCTCTCTAAGTAAGTTATTTTGTTTTCTTATCACAATTAACAAATCTCAAATAAATTAAAATTTTTTATGCATAAATTAAACTTTTCAATAAATTTACAAATTCATTTCTACTATTTTACAAAAATAACCGATTACAGGTAGTTTGATGAAATTAATCCGTATAATTTTTAAATTGCTAAACAATTTCATTTCAAATCGTAAAGAAATTCAATCGAATAGTTATATTAAAATATAAAAAACTTTGGAAAATTTATTTGGCATAATAATTTGTAATTTCATAAACATATCAAGTAATTTCAAAAAAACATTTTTTTTAAATTACAAAACTTACGTCCTAATATACCTAAGCAATAGATTTAGATATGCTTAGAAAATTTTCATCATGTGTCTTGTAATTTTACGCAGAATTTAATTAAAAATTATTTGTAAAATTAAAATGTGTAACTGTAATAATACAACAATTTTCAAGGGTAAAATGTATTGTATAATTAAAAAATATCAATGGTAATAATGCTACACACGCACTGCTTGTAGGTTTACTAAATTAGCGTCTGCAGTATTGTAATTTTACAATACATTTTCTCTCTGAAATGATTGGTATTATCAATATTATGTGCTTCAATTTTACAAAAAAATTTTAATTACATTGATATGTAAAATTAAAATACAAGATTCATAACTTTTACAATACATTGTCTCTTTGAGATTCTTTGCATTAACAAAGACAGGCATTATAATTTTACAAATAATTTTTTTTTCTATTGATCAGTAAAATTACAATGATTGAGATGTAACATTTACGAATTTTAGTTAGTAATTGTTCGGTCATATCAGTGCATTTGTGTTGTAATTTTCCAAAACAGAAATGATAAAAATTTTTTGAAGAATTACAACACCCGTTTTATAAAATTACAAAACTGTTTTGCCAATATACTTCCAACTCATTCCTTGTAAAATTACCATGGAAATTTTTAACAGTGTATACCCTGATAGCCACTTTACCAGAAATTTAACGGCAACTTGTATTGACAATTTTTCCGAAATCTACTGCCGGTGTTCAACAACAATTTGTCCTCAAAAGTTGGAAAGTAAAGTTTACGGTATATTATCGGTCAAATTTAAAATAATTTTGTTACTGCAAAAAAAGATGGCGTTTATGCATTTTTATCATAAAAAAAGATAAGTTAGCGACAGTTTCAACAGTTAAAGTAACACTCTTGATTATTGATGCATGAAAGTAAACATTAATTCAACCAGATGGCATTATTTGTTCAAAAATCAATCATTCTATATATACGCATATATACACACACACATATGTATATACACATATATACACATATATATACATACATACATAATTGTATAAATGTGACTAAATTATTACAATTAATGATTAAATTAAAAAAAAAAAAAGTAATTATTACAAACATATTTATTTTTGAATTTCTTGGTTTTACATCATGACATAACATACAATAAAATAAACATAAAATAATTTATAATATTTTAAATTATCTAAAACATTAAACTAGGAATATTTTTTAATATCTATATTAATCTTCAGTAATATTCATTTCACCATCATATGGTCCATCGTAAAATTCTTGTTGAATACCACTTTTTTTACTTTTTCCAGAATTTTTTATTTTTTTTTCTCGCGACTTCTCGCGAGCTTTAACTCTTGCAGAAGCGGCTTTAAGAGCTTGCTGAATAGCTTTTTGGTATAAAAAAATGGTGAGACTAGGATACATTAATTTTAACGAGTCTGAAAAAATACAGTATATAAAATATTAGAAATTGCAAAACTTTATTTTAATATAAGCTGTGATATTAAAAAACAAATATGATCTAAATACTCACTATAAAGTGCGTGATCTACCCGAGTTTGCCCAATAACAAATTTGCCTTCTCTTGGCTGGATATACACAAGTTTGGCAACGAAATCGTCAGTAAATAATCGATCTTTACTTAAAATAAATCGAAGACTAGCACTTAGCGACTCTCCTCCACGATAATTATTTAAATAGTCAATCTGCAATAAATTAACTTAAATTAATTTTCAATTTTTATCTAATTTTCTAAAATTACTTCTATTATATAAATTTTCTTACCAATTGCTGATGAGCGTTCTCATCCATGTCTTTTAAATTTTCATCTTCCTTCATATTTTTAAAGTGAATAAAATTGGGTCTAAGCCCCATAAATCTAGGTATTGGCGGATTGGCAGCTAACTGTATACCTACGTCAAGTTGGCTGTAATTATGAAGAAAATACTGTTTAGTAATCGATAAATATTTGTCTCGTAATTCAAAAAGATTACAAATATTGCGCTAAAGTTTACACTCTCATTTAAAATTAAAAAATAAAAAAATATTCGGAACCGACAATAAAATATGTAAATAGTATAAAACTGATTTTTTCGATAACGTAGAACGTTTTCGATGTTTCCTCAAGCGGTTTAAGCTAAAAATTAAATTAATAAGTAACGAAATACAGATACGTACTTAACTTTATCCTTCAATAATTCTCCATTATTCTCGATTTTGCTAAAACAGAAAAAAAAATCCAAATAACGTTTGAAATACATCCACATTATTTATGTTTTAATTTTATTGATTACCAAAATATGTAACATTTACTTCAATCTAGCATTCTGCTGTTCTATTCGATCATCTATTGTACTTAACATACGAATAATTTCATTACCCTCTACAGTCTTAACTGTTAGTATCTTTGTATTATTTATTACGGGTTTTTTTGGCTGAGGGGGATGTAAGGGGGACAAAATTACTTTTTTGTTAAGCAGCTTAAGTGACGACGTTGGTGTTGATGGTCTATTAATACAAGAGCTTGCAGCAGCACTAATATTCACAGTTCGAGAGCTTGTTGACTGCTGTGAATCGTTGTCTTCAGAATCACTCAATTGCTGTAAGAATTTTTTTCTTCATTAATTTAAGTACAATATTGCACTTCATTAATATAACAAACAAGTCCCAATATAACTTTTAGATTATTCTACATTAACAAAGTTCATTATATTTAAAAGCACAATTAAATACAGAAGTAAAATATGTTAGCATGCAACACTTAAAATAGCAAAATAATTTAATTAAAACTAATGTAATCGTACGTACACCACTATTGCAAAACAAAACAAGTAAGAAAACAGTCATGAAAAAAAATTTAATCGCCATTTCCCTAACCCTATAAAAATCACTTCAATCTTATTAGCATTCCAAAACAATTCAATACTTATACATTACCTGAATTACGGTTTTATTGCAGCGATAGTTACAAAATCAAATATTTATTAATAAACATTGATTATTATAAGAACCTTGATTGAAAAAAAAAAAAAGTATTGAATCCCAGTAAACTGTTTATATACATAGATATACAATTTGCCGGTGTTCAATGCTTTTTAGTATTTAGTTGTTCACAAAGTAATATAATTCAATAACATTGAATATCATTTGTTGGGACAAAATTTAAACACATTTAGCTATTAAAATAATTATGTGAAAAAATACTTACCAACTTAGAATTCATCGCGAATAATAAAATTAAAATAATAAAATAATAACTGAAGATTCAGCGAATGATGTCGAATATTTTTGCTTGCAAATTAACGTCTTGAACTGGCCTGAAGTTGTGACAAGTGACAATAGTGCGTATAATACTCTGAGCATGCGCGGATAATTATACCCCACAACGCTCTACCCATAGTCCACACAACGATACGCTACCATGTCGGTGAGCGAGCAGCGCCGATACCGCTCGGAAAGAGGTATAGGAGTTATCGAGAAGCGCAGCCCCTCATGCGCCGATGTTCCCCCACCAAACGCTAGGCATCTGTTGGAATCCAACACAAAAAAAAAACATGCCTGCACCTGGAAATCCACCTGCTACATAAATACAAAATTTTTATGACTCTAGGTTTTTTCTTATTATAAGCAAGTTCTCGTAAACTAATAATAAAAATAATTATTATTACAATTAACGGTTACTTACATGTTAAAGTTCTCAAATGCAACTTTTATAAAACCAAATACCTCTTGCTAATAAACTGATGTAATAGGCGAACGGTTAAATTTTTGTCTCAACCGCTATAAGTTTCGTGTTCGATTCTGCTGAGAAAATTTTTTTTTTTTTTTTTTTTTACATAGGCTTTATTTCTTAATTTACGATTTTTTATTATTTAATAATTTTTATTATAATTATTGTAACAGGTAATGGTTAAGTAGAGGTTGAAGGTTGAAGTTCTCAAACACAACTTATTTTATATAATCTAGTACCCTACGCTGACAAATTGATACAATTATCTTAATCATTACCCTTACTTAATCATTAACTGTTACAATAATTATAATAAAAATTATTAAATAATAAAAAATCGTAAATTAAGAAATAAAGCCTATTTAAAAAAAAAAATTTTTTTCTCAGTAGAATCGAACACGAGACTTATAGCGATCGAGACAAAAATTTAACCGTTCGTCTATTTTATCAATTTTTTAGCAAGAGGTATTAGGTTTTATAAAAGTTGCATTTGAGAACTTTAACATGTAAGTAACCGTTAATTGTAATAATAATTATTTTTATTATTAGTTTACGAGAACTTGCTTATAATAAGAAAAAACCTAGAGCCATAAAAATTTTGTACTTATGTAGCACGTGGATTTCCAGGTGCTGGCATGTTTTTTTTTTTGTGTTGGATTAAAAAAATTATATTTGAGTGCCCAGAGAGTTAAATTAAATTTTAAATAATAATATAAGTAAATAAGCCAAAATAATAATTTTTTTTCTTTTCATTTGTGACAGGGAATTTGAATTCCCGCGCGGGGCTAGTGTCACTGTTATCTTGTCGCGGTGAGTAGGGACTACTCCGTACCTTCTGAGCGTGAGTAACTAGTTGTAAGACTCGTCACCGGGTCGTACGGATCGCTAAGTCCTCACCGCTGTTCCCCAGAAAATCTAAGCGGGAACGAGATAAGGGGAAAATTCGAGAACCTGAGAGAGAGGTTATAAAAGAGCCGGCGAAGACCAAAAACAGCACCTTTTTGGCGGACGAGACTTGTGGTAGTACAGTGCCCAGTGATTTACCATCAAAATAACGTAAGTAGAAATTTGCTCGAGGCTTCACGAAAGGGGAACGAAGCGAGCTGTTATATTCTAATTCATTGTTAAAAATTTCATCCAGTCAGGCCTTTAGGCTGACGAATTTATAATTGATCCATTATTTATTTATCGGCTTTTACAGATATAATTTGTACGAGAGATAATTGAGATCGAGGAGACAAGGAAAGAATTGACGGACTCGAGAAGCTGAGGAAAGTTGCTATTCGCAAAATTTTACTTGCTCGGGATAACTCCATCGTCGACAGAATTAATTGAAACTTCAGGTAAATTGGTTATTCAGGCCATTCTAATCGTCATTAGGCCGAATTATCCAATCTAAGTTTTATTGAGAATAAATATAATCGTCTCGGGTAGTCTTTACGTATTAGCAAATTCCAATCGAGTTAAGTTCGTCAAGGTCATTTAGAAATTAAGAAAATAGAATTAGCCTTTTTCCTGGGAAGATTAAAAAATAATCCGCTAGAGGCAGCACGGGTGGGGGGTACATATGTTTTGAATTCTCTATTTACAACAACGTTAAATGTACATATTATTATTATCGGAATAAATAAATATTTGTTACAAAAAAATTTTATTTTAAAATTGCCATGCCTACAAAACATTGTGCATTCGCTAATTGTACGTCTGATAGTCGGTACAAGCAGGATGGTGTAAAATTTATACCTTTTATAAAACCACAAGTCGACAGAAAAAAGTGTTTGGAGTGGATGCACTTATCACGAAGAGCAGATTTAACAATTGATGGAATAAAAAAACACACTTACGTTTGTACAAAACATTTTATTAATTCAAATGGACCAACAATAGAAAATCCTAATCCTTTACCAGCGACAGTTTCAAAGGTTAGTAATTATATATTTAAAGAGGTTATATATTATATCAGTTTGCATATTATGATGATTGAAGGTAATTAATAAACTAAAGTTGCTTTTTTATTGGGCATGAAACATAAAATTTTGTTTTTAATTATTTTATGATTTTTTTAGATTCCTAAAGACCGAAAAAGACAGCAAAGATGTAATGAAGAAGACTCAAGAACTGAAGATTGCAAGCATCGAAAACTTATCTGTTCTACTCATGCTGCTACTGATGAATTACTAGCTGGAGAAATTAGTAATAAACATACTAATAGTAATGACAGACTGCAATTAAATTATAATTTCACGTCTGAGCTCGAAAATAATTATAACTTTACGGCTCCAAATAATACTGAGCTTGACGTTGCACCACATTTGCAAATAGTTTCAACGTGTGATGCTGAAAGTCAAACAGAAGAAGATACAGACGTAAAAAAATTAAAAACGGTTATTGAATGTCTGGAAAAGAAATTGGAGAGTACTGCCTTTGATGTCGATTCATGTCGTAATAATGTCAAGAAATTTAAATATTACACAGGTTTAAAACCAGAAGATTTTGATACTTTGTGGGAATTTTTGGGACCTCCTGCTACTGAATCACTGAGAAAGTGGCTTACTACTGAATCTAAAACGGATCGCGAATCACAACGGACACAAAATAAAGTTTCATTAAAAAATCAGCTTTTCTTAACGTTAGTTCGACTTCATTCTGGGTTATTACTTGCTGACATGAGCTATCGATTTAACGTTAGCATTGGATATCTCTCCAAAATTTTTACAACGTGGATACAATTTATGTATCAAGAGTTTAAAAAACTAGATATTTTTCCTTCTGCTGAGACAATCAAGAAAAATTATCTCCCTAAAGTATTTAGGAAATTCAAAAATATTCGTGTTATCATAGATTGTTTTGAGTGGAACATGCAAAAGTCTAAAAATTTCAATCAACAAGGGAACACTTACTCAAGCTACAAATCTCACAACACAGTGAAGTTTTTGGTAGGAATTATTCCAACTGGAGGATGTTGCTTTCTATCGGATGGTTTCGAAGGTCGTATTAGTGATAAGGAAATAACAATAAAAAGTGGATTTTTTAATAATATAAAACAAGGAGATTTAATAATGGCAGATCGGGGTTTTAATATCGAAGAACTGTGTAATAAATATAAATGCTCATTAGTTATTCCACCCTTTTTAAAAAAACGTAAATGTTTCAGTAAAGAAGAGATACAAACAGCTAGAGAAATAGCTGCTGCTCGAATCCATGTCGAAAGATTCATTGGACGTATGAAGGAGTTTCGTATTATGCAACGAGTAATTTCCAAAAATATGCTTCCTATTATTTCTCAAATAACTTTTGTAATTGCTATGCTTGTTAATTTTCAAGAACCTTTAGTAATGTAAATAATTCAATAAAAATATAAATTTAAAAACAATTTTTATTTTTTCCTGAAATGTTTTGTCTAAATTAAAATAATATTTGTAGTATTTAAAATGGTTCATAACAACTATACGTTGTTCATAACAGCTATACATTGAAACATAAAATTTGAAACACTTAAAACCATTAAGTTACATGCATAAAATTACTAACACAACGAATAAACATGAAAATGCTAAGCTTTTTAAGTAATGGTAAGATTTGTTAGTAAGAAGTATAAATAAATAAGAATAGTAAAAGTAATAACAATAATAATAGTTGAGATATGAATGTTTTTATAAGTCTTCAAAAAGGATGAGTGATAAATTTCTAGGCAGTCGCATTTCAAAAAATTCACGAGCTAATATTTTATGCACTTTCACTAATTTTCCTGTTAAAGCTTGAATGAAGGTTTCATCTCGATTTATTCTCTCTGTAGCAAAAATATGAAGCCCAGACCAAATAATAAAATCACAGTACTCTAACTCTAATATTGCGAGCGTCAGTTGAATTTGAAAATAATAATTGTGGTTCCTCTTTAAATGAATCTGATTATTTTTAACAGTGTAACATAAATTTTTAGAATTCTTGACTTTATCTAGATCAAAAGGTGAGCAGTCTTTTAATACTAGAGGACATTTAACTTCAATGCATGAAATCATTTTTGATTTTCAAATATCAAACCGTCAGGACTACATCCTAAACCTGGAAATAATTTATTTACGAAAAGACCACATTTTTTAACAATTAAATTATTATTAATTTCAAAATCAAGAATAGCATTAGCTTCATTCTCACGGCCATACACAATTTGAGGTAAATGACTTATGTCATTTTTACACCACAATTTTATATTAAGTAAATTGGTCAAATTGGTACTAGTGAAATAATTTTTACATTCTGATGCTGTTATTCTGAGCTGTCGTTCAGTTAACCACGCAGAACTATTTTGATCAACTTCGATTTCGATAGCTCCAGGTTCGACTGGAGTTAAATTTATTATTAACTGCTCAACTTTAAGCCCTAAAATTAACTGTTCGTCTGGACTTAAATCATAGTCATCATATTTTATGCTCAGTAATGTATTCCACATACAATTAATAGCCTTTTTACTCTGTACAATTTGAAGAAATCTTGATGTGAACTGATTTTTATCATAGTTATCATTCAAATACTTACTTTTTTTGGAACAAAATTTATTATTGATTTCTTTACGTGTTTGCGTTTGGTCGGATAGCTAACAGTTAAAATATTGTCAGGATTATTGCCTAGTTTTCTACCTTTGTTCCATTCTTTCAACTTAGATGTGCTTGTGAGTGCATCATAACCGTACCGTACCGTATAATCTTCGAGTTTATAAAGTAAGGCAATTATATGAGAGCAGTTTTTGAAGAAGATGCTGGACACTGACACTGAGCATCTATTATTTGACTACTGTTTTTATCAAAAGCTATACTTATTTTGTACTTCACTGTAACACGAAAAGAAGATTGTACATCTGCTCTTAAGTAATACACTAAATTATTCGCATTGTCTTCCATATTTAACACGAAGTCACTCAAGCAATATTGTCTTCCTCGTTGAAGTGCTTTCGAATTTCCACAATTCGGAAGCTGTTCATCATCATCAGATAAAGTAGCATTCATATCTGAACTATCAATTGGACCAGTAGTAATATAGTTATACATTAAAGCATAGCAAAAAGAACGGGGAATAGCTAGGGATGGAAAATTTGTCCAATTTGTAGTAGGGAAAAATGCAGGATGTTGAACTTGGTAGAGTTGGGTTGAGTAATTTCATGCGTTGCTGTTTATCCGCTAAACATTTACCACCATCAATTCCAATAAAAATTTTTTTATCATTACCATTAGCAATGCATTCTTCAATTCTTAAGTATATAAAAAAAAAAAAAAAAAAAAACAAAACAACACAGTTTATTTAAAATTTTCAACAATACAATGACATATATAAGAAAATTTGTAAACCTACTAACCTCTCAACAAGAACATTTTTATTACCTGACACGGTTAAGCCACGACATGCAAGCCATCGTTTCAAGTCCCTGACAAGATGATCTTGCACTTTTGCAAATCTTAATTTTGCTCCAGGTACATCATCTTCCGTTAATTCCATTATAATTGACGTACGTTTAACGTTGTTGTAAATAGAGAATTCAAAACATATGTACCCCCCCACCCGTGTTGCCTCTAGCGGATTATTTTTTAATCTTCCCAGGAAAAAGGCTAATTAAGAATAATTATCAAATAACTGTCATCAAGAAATTAATTAAAATAAATTCGGTCTTTTGGTTATAAATATTCAAAATTAGTTGACAATTAGTTTAGAAAACTTGGTAAATTCGAAAAGTACGTAGTTTAGAATAGAGGTCATTTACAGTTATGTGTTAAGTTCTTGGAAATTGTGGAAGTATAAATTAAGGCCGTTTGGCTAAATTTAATGAAACAATTTTAATTATTTCGTTTGATGAAATTTTGGAATTAGTAAATTATTAAAGGAAAATTGTCAAAAGATATTTAGTGAAATTTAATTGAAAAACTTTGATAGAATTTTGGAAGTAAGAAATTAATAATTTAGAAAACCGACAAGTGTTAAATTTTGTGAGAAAAAAAAATTTTGTATTGAGAATTGTTAGAAAAATTTAATTGTTAATTGGAATTAAAATTGAGAGAATTAGCACCTCGAGTAAAAGTTAGAAAATTTGAGTTAGCGTCCGGTGGACGATTTTGTATGGAATTAGGGAGTTATTTAGAAACGTTGTATAGACGCCCGAGTCGGGGGTACAACGGATTAAGTTAGGAAACCGCTGCGTAGACACTCGAGTCGGGGGCGCAGTCGGGAATAGGTTTTAATCGGTATTCCGTCAGGTTGACGAGGTAAATAATGTTAATTGGTATTCCGTCAGGTTGACGAGGTAATTAGTTGTGTTATGTCCAAGGGCGTTTAAGTGGTAGCGTAAACGGTGGAGGTTTGGACTAACGGCTTAAAGAATACGCAACGGAGTTTTTAATTCCGTTGTTTTAATTATTTATGTGGGACGTTTCGACGGACGAATTTACCACGCCTTCGTTTGAGACTGATTACGGATTTTTATTAAGAAAAGATGTACTTACTCTTTGCAGGATTTTTAATTATTACCGGATCCGTGATTCCGGGGCTGCTGTTAGCGCCTTTTCCTGGGTTGGGCCCTTTGATCGGTCCTTGCGGCGGATAGAGTAGGATGGATTGGGCTGCTTATTTTTACGAAATGAATTGATTCGAACAAATTTCACTTCTCTTGACATTTATTTTTATAGACACTAAAACGCTTACACTTTAACAAATATGAATTTTAACGTAATTTAATCAAATGAATTTTATTAATTTGATTGAGCTAACGTCCTCCAGTCCCCGTAGGGTAAAGTGCGCAAAACTAGCTTTGAAGAAATTTTGAATAACTTAATGACCGGATTCTCGCCTAAGTGCAGAGCAAATTAGAACTTGGAGATTCCGGTTCTTTAGGATTTATTTACTGGCCGAATTCTCGCCTAAGTGCAGGGCAAATTAGAACTGTAAGAATGCGACTCTCTAAGATACTTAAAATTAGTACGTGGCCTGCCGGTTAAACCGCGTCCAAACTTCCTTTAAGTGCAGTGCAAATTAAAGCAAAGGACTCTACAAGGCACGGGCCCGTCAATTAAACGCGGAAGTCGAATTAATTAACGAAAGACCGGGAGCTGTCTCCGTTTCTCGTTTTTAAATGCTCGCGGTGCTGAGTTTGCAGGAGTCCCCGCTATTCAACCAGCAGTCACGTAGCTTCTATTTTATTGTGGCTTTCGCGTATGGAGAAGTCTTCCATCTGCGCGGCTGATTTAAATTTAAAAAGAAAAAATTTACGGGTGGACATAACATTCCCCCGGAAAAGCGAAAAGCTAGTATAGTTTTTCGGTTTTCCTATGGCCACCTTCCCCATAAGCGAGAGCCACTTACAAATTTTATTTAATGTATTTTAACCTATTAAAAGAGTAGTGAGTTAAGTCATCTGGCGCGAATATTTAAATTTTAATTTATTATTTTAATCTCGCGCTGCATAATATGCTGACGGGTGGCTAATCCTTCTCGCCTCTCGATTTCGCGAAGCCGTGTCGAGTGTCAGTATCGTCTCGGCAGTGAGTAGCGTGAGTTCTGATTTTCGCGATGTATTTTGCTGGAAGGAATTTTGAGGGGTATGGTACGTGGTACCAAATGGCCGTAATGGTTCACGGGGAGAAGGTAAGTTAAATTTTGATGCATTCAGTGGGAGAAGGAATAGAAAAAGTGAAGGAAAGGAGAAGAATAAATAGAAAAGGTACCCTTCTCATTAGAAAATATATTTTTTTTTTTTTTTTTTTTTTTTTTTCTAGGACATAAGAGCGGGCATTGAAATCTTGAAGGCTTTGGCACGTCCGGTGAATTCAAGCCGGGCGTTGCTTTTGGCTTCTCGGTTCATGGACGTGTTTGGTCCACTCCCTCCGGAGATCGTGGAAGCGGCGACCTTTTTCTGCCTGCAAGGCGCCGAAGGTTTAGCGGGATCTTCGGATCTTGAGGAGATGGTGTGCCCCAACAGCGAGGACATCGGGCGTTTGAGGATCGCCTTAATTGAGGCGATCTTCAATGGTTTGGTCACCATGACGTGATGGTAAGTCATTGTAAAATACTTCACAAGTTTTTCTTTGGTATGCCTACTTAAGCAGCATTCTGATTGTTGGAGATTATTTTATCTTTTGTTTGCTTCTTTGTTGCAGGCTAGGCGTATTGAGTGTCATCGGTCGCGCGAGAAGAGCTGATGTCAGGTCCCCTCTGCATTCCGGGGGCCGAGCCAATAGTAGCCAAATAGTAAAATAAAGAAAAAAATATATGTAGATAAAGAGAAGGAAAGTATATTTGTAAAAAAAAATTTTTTTTTTTTTTTTTTTTTTATAAATAAATTTATTTTTAAAAATAAAAGGTATTCTTTTTCTCTTTATTTTGTCTCTCTCCTTTTTCTCTATACCCTTTTCCCATCTCTTAATAATAATGATAATGATAATCGTAGTAGTTATGACGAAAGGCAAGAAGGTAAGTAGAATTTGGATTTATACGAAAGAAAGTAAGAATAAAGTGAAACAGGAATTAAGTGAAATAAACAGAAAAAGAGAAAGAAAGAAAACAAAAGTGAAATCCAAAAATAAAAGGAATAATTTCGATTAATAAGGATAAGAGAAGAAAAATTTTTTTTTGAATTAATTCTGGAAAGGTGGTACGAGAGGAGGGTAGATATCGGTACATGTATATAATTATATTCGTATATGTATGTACGTGTGAGTTGTGTGTGGAGCATGCATTGAAGGCGGCACGGTTGTGGTGTAGTAGGCGTGGCTTACCGAGAGGCGACTGTAATTGAGCGAGTGTCGGTAAGCTACTTTGCTTGATGTAGCAGTTCTTTTATAATTACCGCTAGAGGACTCCTCCTGTTCTCTTTCTTACTTATACTCACTCTTATTGAATATTGAGTATTCGAAATAAGAATTTTACAAAGAGAAACAAATCTTTATGATTTAATAATTTGGAACGATTTTAATGAGTGACGTTAGCTCCATTTTCTTAAAATCATTATAAAGTATAATTAATGTTAAAGTATTATATTAATAATATAATTAATATACTTATAAAATTTTGTTGAATACTCGGTTATAACATATAAAATGTATAAAATGTAATATAATAGATATAATAGAGTTATAATAAGTAGTTATATTTATTATGACGTATAATGATAAAATGGCAATAGTAAAATAATGTGTAATATATAATTATAGTGATAGTAAAATGAAAACTATGATTGGGAGAATTATTTGGAAGGAGGAAGAAAATTTTTGTTTTCGGAAAAGAAATTTTGAAATAACGTTTTGCGTTATTCTCGCTCGTCCCCCCAAGGCCGGAGATAATTTTATTTTCGGTCTTGTGAGTCATAAAGCAGCAAAACTTTTCATAATTCGGATAATTTTACTGATTTTCATTATACTATCAACTATCTATTAAGGTAGGAAAAAAAATTTTTTTTTTTTTTTTTGTATTTTAGATTAGATTATTTGTTCAAACTGTTGACTCGTTTTTGGCATGAAGAATTTTACTATTATTTTTGTAAAACGAAATTATATAGGAAAGAAAGGATTCTATTATAATTTTGAAGTTATTTCTTACTTTTTCCGTAAAAGAGCCATCGGTTTGATTATGTAATAATTCTTTCATTGATGCTGGGTTTTTCTTCTAAATTGGTGATTTGTAGTCTCTTAATCGGAATGTTTTTGGTTTCTTTGGTGTTTTGACGATCTCTGGAGCTTCTTTGGTTGTTATTTTAGCTTTCATGGAGACGTTCATCTCGTTGTCGACATCGGTTCTTGTTGGAAGTGGTTCGTTGGCTTCTGGCAGGCTTGATGATTTTTCTTCGAATGTTTTCAGTTCGATTACGACTGGTTTTTCGTCTTTTCTGCTGGTCTGGCGAGGTTTCAATAGAAATCGGCGGCCAGTTTTTTGTATGGCTATCCCCTAGGGTGATTCAAAAAAAAAGAATATTTTTTTTTTCGTTTGGTACTCTGAAAAATAGGTTCCTAGACACCTCTCAGAAAGCCTCTCCAAGCATGAGTTCTTAATTGTAACGGGAAGGTCCTCCTTCTTACAGTTTTCTATTTTTTCTTATTATCAGATAGAAAAATTTATATCTCGCTTCCAACTACTTGAAAAAATATCTTGTTCCTTAGATTTTGTAGGAAATTGAATGCTCTACAAAAAAGGTCTTTTACGATTTTTCGATCAAGTTGAGCGTTTACGAGATATTCATCGTCAAACATCAATGCATATCAATTTGTCTAGTTTTTGATCAATAATTCGAAAAATTTCAATTTATTCTGTGAGTTTCAAGGAAATTTAGACAAATTTGAGTTTTTATTATAAAAGCAACTCCTATAGATGTTTTCTGTTCAAAAATTCATTTGAAAGTTTTTATTCTAATAATATTTTTTTTAAATTTTATCTTTAATAATTTAAAATCTTAATCGCGTTGTCATTTATTATTATGAAATTTGTTCAGTGCGTATTTTTAAATTGTTTTTCACAAAATATACATAAAATTTTCGTTCGAGGGGATTTTTGTTTTGAATTCCATTTCTTCTTCTGTTTGTCTTCTGAAACTAACGCCATCTATGTTTTTTACTCTCAACTATTTCCAGTATCTACCCATTTAATACCGTATTTTCAGTGTTCCTAAAACTGATCATCTTGAATACGTAATAAAATAATTCATTTTAAATAAGTCTTATAATCATCACATAAATTTATTTATCATCAATTAACCTACAATGAATAAAGAAATACGTTTTATCGGAATACCTCTACAAAGAATTTCGGAACGTAAGTTACCAAAAGAGAAAGAGGTTATGCGTGTGTTTTTCTACCAACTTAAAATTTTAAAGTATTCAATCAAACAAAGTGCTAAAAATTCAGTTGACCAAGTTATTGAACTGTGGAGAAAAATTAGATTCCAACTAGTGGAGCTCCTAATGCAGTCAAAAAATTTCTTCGCTATCACAGTCAATCGTTAAAATTACAAAAAAATTTCGATAAAAAGAATTCAGCGCAAAACCAAAAGGAAATGAAATTTCAGACTGATCTTGAACAATTATTCGACATTGTGAGCGAAAAATCCTTAAAAGTGCTTGATGATAATATTAGAAAGTTGTATTTGGATCAAAAATTCGGTACCCATAAAGAGATTCTTTCTAATAATGTACCTGTATCAAACTTAACCACAACTATGATGGGAATAGATGAGAGTAGTAAGTATCTGAGATATTTAATTATTATAAAGTCAGGTAGTAGTGTAACTTTTCATAGATGACTAGATGACATTTGACTAGACAATTTTTGGAGTCCTTTCTTAATTATTTGTCATCAAAATGAATCAATTCTATACATTTTCTTCGTTTAATTTATAAAACAGATCTTATTCCAGACTTAGATTAACCGTCTACCAGTCATGCGATTGTTCCAAGTGAAAAATCAGAGTCGTTCTCTACGTATACATTAAGTGGAGTTACAAATTTTGGATCTGATTCAGAGTATGAACCTCCAATTCCGACAAAACGAGCAAAACTTGATGTCTTAACTCCTGAAGTCATTTTTGGACTCGACCGAGCTAATGTCAGCAGTAGAAATGCGATGTTTATTATTGCTCCGGTTTTACTAGCAGTAGGTATTAAAATTGAAGATACAACGCTCAGTTATAGTTCAATTCAACGAGCTCGTATGCTTCAAAGAGAAGACATTGCTAAAGGACTTAATGACAACTTTAAGACACACGATAAATACGTTGTGCATTGGGACGGAAAAATGCTGAATGACCTTGTTGGATCAAAATCTGTGGAACAGATTATGATTTATTTTAACTGCAGTTATTTATTTTAACTGCAGCTACCAGTTATTTTAACTGCATTTGGTACCGAACAATTACTTGGGGTTCCAAAAATGAATTCTGGGACGGCAGACAATCAAACATCAGCCATTTTATCGACATTGAGTGAATGGGGTATTACTAATTATGTTAAGGCGATGTGTTTTGACACGACGGTAGTTAATACAGGTAACTTATCAATGATAATTTAATCTACAAAATATTTAATTATTAACGTTCTAGTTTAATTTTTATTGCTTACTGAATTTCACTTTTGAAATTATTGAGAATTATTTACTCATTTGGATTTTAAATATAATCTACAATTTGTTGAAAATTTTAAATTTAACGATAGTTATCTATTTTCTTTATACAGGAATTCATAACGGTACATGTAAGGCAATTGAAAAGACTTTGGGAAGAGAGTTAATCTAGTTACCATGTCGTCACCACATTTTTGAGATCATATTGAGAAGTGCATTTGAAGTATATTGGCCTGTGTCATCTGGGCCAAACGTACCAATGTTCGGAAGATTTAAAAAATCATGGGATGAAATAAATAAAACAAATTATAAATCTGGAATTGAAGATACTGTTGTTGCTGATATCATTTTGGATAAAAAAATGAAATATCTAGTTTAATTGCACAATCCTTACAGGTATGATTTAACTGCGATTTTAAGAAAAAAATTTTCTTGTTTCTGACAAATTTTTAATTGTTTTTGATAGTTACTACAACCCCGAGATGACTATAAAGAATTGTTGGAATTGTCGTTGATTTTCCTTGGAGAAATGCCTCAAGAAGAAATTTTTTCAAACGTCCTGGTGCAATTCATCATGCTAGGTGGATGGCGAAGGCAATTTACAGTTTAAAAATGTTTCTATTCAGAAATGAATTTAAACTTTCTAATAAAGAATTGGACGGTCTTCGGCAAATTTGTATATTTATAGTTACACTGTATTTAAAAGCTTGGTTTTCATCAACTTCTGCAACAACTGCTGCTAATCATGACTTGCAGTTTTTGAAAAATTTATTCGAGTACAAAAATATCAATTCATTGATTTCTTCAGCAACTTGTGAAAAATGATTTTGCATTTATGGTATTTAAGTGATGAACTTGCCATTTTATCATTATTTGACGATACCGTTTCATTGGAAGTAAAAAAATATTGTTAGAGCTGTTAATACTCGTGACGGTACAGATTCTAAAGCTAAAAATTTATAATTGATAAAAACGATTTGAATTCATTAACGCAAAAAGTCTGAGTGACTTTGTTTCTAAAAAGTCTTTAAATCTCTTTAAAATCTTTGATTTACCATATGACTTCCTTGATAAAGATATTGAATCGTGGCCTACTAATGACAGTTACATTGAAAATAAAGAATACTTTAACCAATTGAAAGTTGTTAATGATTCAGCAGAACGAGCTGTTGCATTAGTTAGTGAGTATAATCAATGCTTGACAAAAATGAAGAGCAATTCCAATACTTATTGCAAATTATCAAAGAACATCGAAAAAACTACCCAAACTGCAATAGAGGAAATTATTTACAGTAAAAGTGTACCATTATGTTGAAAATATTGAAAATTATATGGCAGTTGATAATTAAATAAATAAATTCTTCGATAACAAAGTGAAACACATGTGAAACACACTAAATTGAATTATATATTTAAAAAAATGCACTAATTTTTTGTTTTAATGTAATCAAAGATGTCCAAGACTAAAAAAACTAATTAAAAAAATAGTTCATAACATATTTCTACTCATAGAAACTCAAATTTGTCTAAATTTCCTTGAAACTCACAGAATAAATTGAAATTTTTCGAATTATTGATCAAAAACTAGAAAAATTGATATGCATTGATGTTTGACGATGAATATCTCGTAAACGCTCAACTTGATCGAAAAATCATAAGAGACCATTTTTATAGAGCAGTAAATTTCCTACAAAACTATGAGTTTCATCATTCATAATGATTTTTTTTCATTGAGTTATAAAATTCATAACAAATAAAAAATTTTCCCAAAAATAATCAAACTTTAACCGTTAATATCTTTTAAACGGGTGGGTTTACGAAAAAATCGTAAGAGACCTTTTTTGTAGAGCATTCAATTTCCTACAAAATCTAAGGAACAAGATATTTTTTCAAGTAGTTGGAAGCGAGATATAAATTTTTCTATCTGATAATAAGAAAAAATAGAAAACTGTAAGAAGGAGGACCTTCCCGTTACAATTAAGAACTCATGCTTGGAGAGGCTTTCTTAGAGGTGTCTAGGAACCTATTTTTCAGAGTACCAAACGAAAAAAAAAATATTCTTTTTTTTTGAATCACCCTACTATCCCCCCAATTATAAGTGATATTATTCCAACAGATGATACTGTTCCTATAGTTATCTTCCGACTAATTTCTTCTTTTTGATGATCCAGGGCAATTAGTGACATTTTCTCTTCGTTTTCTTCCAACCCTTGGCCCCAAGGTTCGAATTTGTCGATAATCGTAGCTGGATCTTGATTCTGTGCGAACAAATTTGGAGCTGCATTGTTGGTTTTCAGGCTCGAGTTTAACGTTTCTAAGGATAGGTTAAAACTCGGGGCAATGAGGTCTATCTTTGTTGATTCTCTGGCAATCCCACGAATAGTGTATTCGTTACACGTCGCTTGGCATCCCTGATGGATATGTATCAGGCCGGTGCTATTAATTACCTGATTTTCGGCAGTTTGTCCTGGACATCTTCATTGAATATTTTCCTCCTTGCACGTCGAATATGCCCAGGTGTTTTTCTCGTTCATTTTTATCCAAGTTAATTTGCATTTTGGAATTATTCTTATATTACAATTCCGTAGATTTTTGGTTTTCGGATTCATCAATAATTCCATCTCGCAATCTACCTCGTTCACCAACTTGGTTGTTTTGGACAAGAGGTCTGGTGGGCATGCCATGTCTGGTCCGATTGGCTTGCAGTTGTTGATATAATCTTGTTCAGCGAGAAAATATTCATCAAACGATGGTTCTGACACGAGATATTTCGATGTTGGTTGAATTGTCAATGTTGATATTTGGTCTCCAATTTTCTCAGGCTTGGGAAGTGATTTTAGCTCATATGCTAACCATGGCGTCTGATCGAATAGTGGAACTGTAATTATTATCAGGAAATGTCCATTTGTTTTTCCTGTTTCCACTGTGGACACCCTGGCTAGTGTATTGATGTCCATGTGATTCAGAGGTTGAGGTGGGTTCAGCGTCGGGTGTTTTTTCATCATGTCAGCGGTTGCTTGATGCAGTTGTTTGGCTGACACTGTTAAATAGGTGAGTCTACCCCATTTCGCTTCTTCTATAATCTTTTCTGCGTTGTTTAGAATACGTAGATGGTTGGTCATCAGGTGAATATGTTCGTCTCCAGCCATTGAGAACAATTGGATTCTTTGTAGATCGCTCAATTGTTTATTTATTGCATGCTTGAGGTAGGCTGATGTTCGGACCAGTTCCTTGATCCTCTCGGTTATGTTTGATTCATGTTTAAGGATCTCATTTATTTCACTCTTGATGATGTGAGTGTTGTTTTGGGATAGGTGTATTAATTCCCTATTGTTTTGATATAGGTTGTCTATTTCCTTGATGATGTGCTCTTTGTCGCTGTAGTCCATGGTCCCAAACAGTTCTCGAGCTATTGTACCTACGAATCCGAACCAGGGGCTCTTTTTGTGCGGTTTTCTGAGTCGAATTCTTCTAGTTGTGGGTCCTCGAGGAGTTGTCTTAGCCGATGTTGAGCTTGTTGAAGTTCTGCTTGTATTTCTCTATGGCTGTTGACCCTCAAATATGATGTGCAGATTGAATGATTGAATTTCGTTGAGCATATTCCGTAGGCTTCCCATAAACTTTGGTTCGAATGTGGGTACATATTCACCAGTTTGTCGATGTTGATTGAACTAATGAGTTGCCATTCTTCGCGGATCAGATGTATTTTCTTGAATGGATCGTAGAGTAGGCCTGGGTTGGCCGCCGTTGGCTTTATTTTCGTTTCTCCTGCGCTCCATGCCAGATACCCCAGTCCCAAGAAGAGAAGTAGTACGGTGTTCATGTTGAAATTGTATTGGCTCTTATATACTGAAACAAACAACTTGGGTTTCTTTTTAGTCAAATTTTTCGCGGCTGGCTGGTTTAGCCTTATTCGGGTGGAGTAATTTTCGTTTCCCATTTTCTTTTTCTATTATTAAATTTCCCATTTCATTTATTTCGACTATTTCGTATGGACCGGTATAGTAAAGGTCTAATTTATTTTTTCTAGGTTCCTTCAACGTGTATATGAGGTCTCCTACACTAAATTTTGTTGGGTGTATATGTTTGTCGAATCGGATTTTAGACTCGTGTTTAGCTCTCGTTAAATTTTCCGCAGATATTCGTTGAATTTCGGAAATTCGACTAATTAAGTCTGCTAGATAATCGTTATATGATTCGATTTTACTGAAGTCCGGAAATTGAGTTGGACTTCGGGCTTTTCTTCCGTACAAAATTTCGTATGGTATAAATTTTGTGGCTGTGTGCACGGTGGTGTTATAATTCAACATTGCCATTGGGACATACCGATCCCAGTTACTGAATTTATCTACATAAGCCCGGAGGTAGTTGATTAAAGGCTGGTGAGATCGTTCCAAGGCTCCGTTCGATTGTGGATAGTAGGAGGAAGTTGTTATTCTTTGAATTCTCAGTGCTTTGGCTAGCTGTTGAATTAATTTGCTTGTAAATGCGGTACCCTTATCTGATAGAATTACGCGAGGGCACCCATAAAGAGCGATATAATGATTTAACAGGGCATCTGCAACAGTTACTGCTCTGATATCAGGGAGAGGAACTGCCGCAGCTGCTTTAGAAAAATTATCCTGGATCGTTAGGATGTGTACATTTCCGTCAGGGGTCATGGGCAGGGGTCCTACCGTATCTATACTAATTTTTTCGAAAGGTTCGAAGGGTGTGTCTGTGATGAACATAGGCTGTTTGGTTTTTATTCGCGTGAGTTTATTTTTCTGGCGTATCTCGCATGCTCGTATATAATTGTAGATTTTATCTTTCATTCCTGGCCAGTAATATTTTTCGCGAATACGCCAATATGTTTTTACCACACCTTTGTGGCTTCCTATTAAGCTGTTATGATTTTCCTCAATTATTTTTGTTCGAAGGGATTCGTCTGGTACCTCGACGTTCCCTTCGCACAAGGTAATTTTTATTGGACAGTCTCTTAGTTCGTGTAATAAATAGGCTTTTATGTCTAAGTCGTCAAATTCGTCCCCCTGCTTTGCACAGCGAAACGAATGAATGTCGTGTTTGTGCATTGACTGTCGAAGATTTCTCAATCCTTCGATCAGGTCGATAGGGTCTAATTTTTCGAAATGTTTTGTTTTGATAAATACCGTAAAGATTTTACAACGACCTAGCTTGGTGACGAATACGTCCCCTTTGTAGGCTTTGAGGCGTGAAGGTCATCGGCATTTATAAATTTTAAGTCGCGGAGCAGCTTCGCTACGGGTTTTATTATTTCGCAATCAGCTGCTAAAAAGTGTACTAAGTGGTCTCGAGCGTAAGTAAGCCCGTCTCGGCTGGTTGAAAATTTGATTTTTATGTCGGACCCTTTTGGCGGTATACTTTCGTCTGAACTCGAGGGTGAAGATATTCTTGGTCGATGGCGCCTTTCAGCAAAAATATCTTCAGCCTCTTCGAAAGTTGGAGGGTCGTAGGCGACAAATGGTGGTCCGAATCGGCTGTTCCCTACGTCATCCCCACTGTTTTATTCTCGCTTGTAGTTGTTTCGCGTCTAATTTTATTGGAATCGCTAGGCTTTTCCGAATTGCTAAGTGATTTAATATTATTATTAACCTGTGAATTATTTAGTTTTGATTCCGTTTCGATAAGTGTGTTATTGGGGTTGGCCGATACGGTTCCGGCCCTTTCGGTTATTGCTTCGCCGTTTTCGTCTACGATTTGGCCGCTAACATGGTCATAATGGATCCCCATGGCCGCTAATTCATCGGGAATGAGGACTCTTCCGAAGATTGGGGTTCGGGGTTCTGGACCGTCTCCTAAATATCCCGCGAATCGCGATCTGTTTACGTTCTGGGGAGTGAAAGTATTTATGTTTGACTCGTTTCTATCGTATGTATCGGTGACGTTTCTGAAATTAATGTCGTCTGTTTCAGTCGAGGGCTCTGGTTCTATGATGATGGGCTTTTCTGCTCCGCTGGAATCTCCGCTTTTTCCGGTTTCTTCTGGACTGATATCGCTGCTTGATCCTTCCTCAGGGTTTTCGCTGTTGTCTCTTAGAAATTCGACGACATTAATTTCGGTTGCAGTGTCATTGTCTAACGAGTCTTCTTCATTACTCCAGAGTGGAGGCATTTTGCTGAGTGCTTGGCGGTTTGTTTTTGCTGTCTCAGAACTTGTTCGTTTTAATTCGGCTAACTCTTGGGGAGTGTAGTTGAATATCGCTTCTTCTCGTCGGATTTTCTCTAGAGCTCGCTCCCGATGGGTGTTTTCCGGTGGTGGCCGTCTTTTGAGGAGTTCATCAAACATTTCTATTAATTCGTGCGTTGACCGTCGTTGTTTTTGTGGAACCCTCATTTCGCTGTCACTTTCAGTTGCTTCATCCTTCTCTGCCTCGTCGTCCCCCTCTTGGCCAATGTCAGGTGTTTTATTACTTGTGCTTGGTCCTGGCAGGAAAACCTCGTCGTCCCCCTGTTCTTCATTTCCGGCTTCTTGAATCTTCGGATCTTCTGAGGTTATATCTAGATCGCTGGTTTCGTGATAATTCACTTTTGGTGGGACTCTTGTTTTTCCCATTTCTCTTTTCCTAAGTCGAGAGGCAATTGTTTCTCTTGCTTCGGGAGCGCTGCTGACTCGTGGTCTATTTTTTGATTCGATAGGGCGACCGGGGCGTTTGACCGATTGGATCGCCTCTTCATCCGAGAGATTTTTATTTAATCATTTTGGTTTTGTTAAAGCAGAAATCGGTAACGCTAGAGGATTATTTTCGGTATTATTATTTATTGTGAGTTCTGGAGATTCTGGACGCCCTTCCGGGTTGTAAGAGAGCCCTTCCGCGTATTGCTCGGTGATCTTATGCCGGACTACGACGTTAAATTTGTATCTACTTAATTTAGAGCGCCATTTAGCTTGTCTTTCGGTGACAGTTGCGCTATCCCTTAACCAGGTAACGCAAGGGCTACTGGTTATTAGAGTAAAATGTTTTTGTAGATACGGTCGGAATTGTTGAATTGCGTAAACTATTGCAAGGCATTGTTTTTCTACGTCAGTATATCGGGTTTCGGTGTCGTGAAATACCCTTGAAACGCAAGAGACTATTTTTTCTCCATCTTTTTCCGGATCGTCCCCCACTGTCGTCGCTTGACTGAGAATTCCGGATATTCCCGAGTCCGACGCATGGACAGCTAGGATGAAAGGTTTGTTAAAATCTGGGTATTTAAGGAAAGAATCTTCGCAGAGGGCATTTTTGATATCGTCAAATGCCGTTTGCGCTTCTTCAGTCCATATGAAAGGTTTCGTTTTTCGCGTAAGATCTGTTATGGGCTTAGCCCTTTCCGCGAAATTTTGGATGAATCTACGATAATAATTGGCGAGTCCCATAAATTTTCTGGCTTCTGTATGATTTCTAGGTCGCGACGCGTTTTTGAGTGATGAAATTTTTTTCGGGTCTGGTTTTATACCCTCTTTTGTTATTACGTGACCCAAATAGTCTACTTCCGGGCAGAGAAATTTACATTTTTCAGGTTGGAGAGTGAGACCCGCTTCTCTCAATCTATTGAATAATCTTTGCACTCTCACCCCATGTTCTTCTAGGGTTTTACCATAGCTAACTAAATCGTCGATATAAATAAATAATTCCGTCCCTTTTAACCCGCTTAAAGTGGAATCCATCATTCGTTGGAAGATAGATGGAGCGCATTCTAGGCCAAAAGGCATGCAACAATATTCCCAGTGGCCATCTGGGGTCGAAAATGCCGTTTTTGGCGCATCTGCGGGATGCATTGGGACCTGGTGGAAACCCATGGCGAGATCGAAGACGCTGAAGAAGTTAGCGTCGCCTAACTGGTCTAAAATATCGATAATTAGAGGTAGAGGATAGGCATCTCCTCTAGTGATTTTATTTAGTTGCCTGAAGTCGATAACCATTCTATATTTTTTATAGAAGGATCATTAGATTTTTTTGGTACGATCCACAAAGGTGAGTTGTACGGAGAGTTAGATTTTCGAATTATTCCCTGTTTTTCGAGATTTTCGACCTGCCTGGCGATTTCTTCCCGATGTTCTGGGGGAAATCGATACTGTTTTATTCTCACCGGTTCATTGGTGGTGGTTTCAATCCGGCAGGTGAAATTTTTCGAGCAACCCAGCTTGTCTCCGGGAAGATGAAAGACGTCGTGATTGTTTTTTATGAGCTCTTGGACTTGTTCTTTTTCTTCTTCATTTAGATGACCTAGGGGTATTTTCTGAAGTATGGTCTTAATGCGTACTTCCGGATTGGCTATACGACTAGAATTTTCGATGGAAGGGTCATCGGACTCGTCCCCGTCTGAACTAGGGTTACTGAACTCGAAATCTTCGAGTGCTTGGGGTCCGATGTCTATGTCGACTGGATTTGAATTAAGATTAATGACCATACACGTGGCGTAACCGTCCTCTACCTTGACGACGGCCTCTCCTCCAAGGACTCCATCCGGAAGTTTCATTCGAGGAGATATCCCTCGTTCTTTTCGAAGTCTTGGACTGGTATTGCTACTACCATTTTCGTACGAGGTGGTAATGTATAGCTTGAAGAGGGCTTTGTTTTAAGGCTAAAAGAGGTTGTTTTTGTTGGAGAAGATAACAAAACCAAAGTTTGATTGTCATACGAGATTTCAGCTTTTTCGGTTTCAAGGAAATTGTTTCCCAGGATTCCCACTCCGGGAATGGTAAATCCTCCCGACAAACCTGAAATTCGACTTCGATATTGAGAATTTTCAATTTAACTACTCCTAGGGTCTCAAAGGTACTGTCGCTGAGACCTCGGAATTTCCTAGCTTTTCCGGTGTCGATAATTGTTTCAGGTTTTAACGCGGATACATTGACGAGGCATACATCCCCGTCTGTATCGATGAGGAATCGCTGGTAGTTACCTAGGAGCAGATTACACGAGATATATACCTTTGGCCCAGTTCCTAGAGCGAGGATCTTTTGCTCGGGGAACCTTCGTGGGTTGATGATCGGTATTGGTTGAATAGGTCTGTTTTTCATTACTAGAGTATTCCAGTAAAACGAGATAGTTACGCGATTTTGAATGAAAAATTCATTTCCGAGAATAGCTTTATAACCGCCGGGTCGTTTTGGTACGAGATGGAACGTGATTTTAACTCCGAATATTTTTAGACTGATAGAACCGGTTATAGGCATTGAGCTTGTAGCTATACCTCCAACTACTCCTGTATCTTCGATGTTACAGGGGACTTCGTCGCACAGTTCTTCGATGCAGAGTAAGTTAAGGTCGGAACCGGTGTCGAGAAGGGCGTTTACTCCGCCTTTTCGAAGTCCTGGACTACGTAGATGGACTGTAGGGCCTCTTCCTGTAGTTAGGCACTTTGGTTCGTCCTCGCCTGGGCTCGTAGCTCTCCTGCGGTCATCAATTGAGGATCTGCTGTCCTGCTGGTGACGTCAAGTTGTTTTGGATTGGTTGTTGTTCTGGTCTCGGTAGAGACATTGGTTCCGTCATAGTCGATTGATGTTCTAAGACCTGCTTCTGGGAATTTTGCGGGATTGATCGAGGGTATTGATTTTGATAATTTCGGTATTGACTCCTTGGATATTGCTGATAATTGTTGGGAGTCCTCGCTGAAGTAGACGGAGACTGGACGGGCATACTCGCCATTGCCTCCGGTTGACGAGCGCCCGATCCGTTTAAAGGATCGTACGCGTCTCGACGTTCTACTTTTGGGCAAAATGGACAGTTACAAATTATCGTTGGGTCCGATTTGTGCCGTAATTTTGCCTCTTCCGAATCTTCGTCTTCTTCAAAGCGTACCGCCCTCTTTGTAGGACCTGGTACTCCTGGATGAAAACGATTTTGGTTATAATTTTGGAAAGGTCGCGGTTGATAATAATTTTGAGTCTTAGGCATATATTGTGTATTTCGCTCGGTTCCGAACGTGAAAGTAGAGCCCATCATTTGTTGTTCTACTTGATAACCCACGCCGTAGTGACTGTCAGGAGCGTAGTCTTCATATGTGTCGGGAAATGGGTCATCGTAATACCGAGGAGCGCTTGTTCTTGGACCTTGACTATATTCTTGATATGCCAAGGTGCGGGGTAATTCGCGATAATTACCACGATCGTCATAATCACGAGAAGATCTCGGCATTTGCGGATAATGTCGGTTACCATCTTGTCCGGGTCGTCGGTGAAATTCCACTGAGGGTGGAAGTGATTCTCCGGGAGTGAGTCCATCATCTCTCATAGATCGTCTTCGTTCCGGTCTTCTATACGCGTCGTTTTCGATGGCGAGATACATGTCATTTAACGTTTCGGCTCTTCTTATTTTACATAGGCACCGTAAGAAGTCTGGTAGGTATTCGTATAGGGTAGTAGCCGCTGTTTTCTCAAATGTACGTTTTACTACGGCCCTATCAGCTTCGGGAGCATTGAGCTCTATACGACGAACCATCTCGCTTAACCGGTAATAAAAGTCTTCGATGTTTTCCGTATCTTTTGGGGCCGCAGCAGCTAGATTTTTCTGCCACGTGATATATGGGTCGCCTCTTTTGAGTTTTCGACCTAGGACTAGTAAGATATCTTCTACCGAGCCTAATTCGACATGTTCAACCAATCTCTTGGCTCGTCCATATAGTTTTTGGGCTATACGACGGGCGAAGAAGTCTTGGTTGTCTGCTGGGATGCTCGGTAGCCAATTTCTTACTATCCCATCGAACAATTCGAAATCTTTTACTGCGTTTGGCCCTTCCCCGTTAAAATAGGGGAGGGCATCGTGTAGCTCTTTGGCCAATGTTTGAATTTGAGTGTTAAGAAGTTCCTCGTTTATAGAGGTGTTTACGCGGAAAGTTCTCCTAGCCATGATTCCGAACGGAAAATCATTCGAACAAGGGACAAAAAACGTTCCTTCTTCGTCCTCGAAGGGTTCCACGGTTCTAGTGTAATCTAACTTGAAGTAAAATTTGACTATTCTGGGTAACGTTTGAATTTAGACGAAGGTTGGGAAGGAACTTTTCGCTCGAAGAACTCAAAATAAAGGAAAAATTAAAAATCGAATTTTATTTGATTTAAATCGCGATGTATTTTTATCGGTCAGTAGGTAAGTAGGTCACAGCTGTTGAGTGCAATAACTGGAGGAAAAGATTAGCTATCGTGTATATAGAGTTACAGAATGTTGAGTATGGACGGATAGGCACGGAAGAGTTGAAGGACGTGTGTTTACTATAAGCAATTTCAAGATAGTAATAAAGGAAGAATCAAATATTTTACTCAGACAGTAATGAATAAAATGGAAAGGAAATTCTAACACCTTGACCAATTCCTAGTTTCCAGCAAAAAAATTTTGAATTTTATTATTAGTTTTATATAAAAAAATTGAATATAAAAAATTTTAAATATAAAAATCTCAGACGAAATTTCAAATAAGATTGGAGTAAAATTACACCAATGTATGAACACTAAAGCCTGAAGTTAAATTTAAATTTCGCTTACTCAGCGGAATGTAAGATAATGAATTAATGTAAGTTCTATAACAAGATTTTATAATAACAAAAAAAATTTCTAATAGTTTTCTATTTATGTGAGCTCTTTGGAGTTCAATTTTCGAAGATTTGAAAGAAAGATGAGCGGATAAGAATTTAGGTTTTTAGGTTCGAGGTGGAGATTTAGGGTCGATCGGATAGAGTTTGTACTCGAACGGCGCTTTGATGGGGGCTTGGGTTTGGCGAATCTTTAATATTGTTTCGTAAAGTTCCGCGATGGCTTTAACGTTTTCTATAATCTTTGGCCCACCAGCCTTTTTATCGGTTACGTTCTTCGCGGGTTCAGTATCTTCTTCCCAATATTTAGTTTCTATCAACGGGCGGTGATATACCTTGCCGTTGATAAAATCTGAATGAACTTGTTTTAAGTGATATCGATAGCCCGAACGTCTATTCTTTCCCATCGGCTCTTTAAAGTTTTCAAAAAAAATTCTACAGCATCAAAAAATAAAAACGTCAATTAGTCGACGCAGTAACCGATCGCAAAACCAAAATTTTGTAAATAAATTGATTTCCCCAAAAAAAAATTTTTATTTTAAAATTATATACAAAAAAAAAAATGTTGTTATTCAAATAGTAGCATCTCGTGTCAGCAGAGATTCCGAAGAGAAAGGGAAAAAATTTTATATATATAAAAACGAATAGATAAAAAAATTTCGAATTTTTAAAATTTTCTTTCTTATTTTGGTAAAAATTTTATTTTTAGCCAGATAAAGTGTGATCGAGGGAAGGTGCTAAATTCAAAGCACCCTTCCCAAGAGTTAAGTTTTTGAAAGTTTTCTCAGCTAAAGAAAGTGCTGTTAAGCACCCTTCCAGAACTGGAAACCTTTGTGTAGAGAAGGTGCTAAATTCAAAGCACCCTTCTCGTAATGTGTAAGTATAAGTGTAAAGGGTTCAAAATAATTTTTACCCAAAATGAGTCCTTGTTAACTAATTTCTAAAAATAGATTAAAATGATGAAAGACAAAAATGAACTTCTATAAATAAAACTCGAGTAATAGAAGTTAAAATAGTATCCGTAAACTGCTTAATTAGTAAACAAAAATTCTTTAAACGGACGTGCAATATTTCTGCTGACAAGAGATACACGTGCGAGTTCCGCGAATCTTTATTTTATTATTAGATTAAGAAAGGAAAATTATAGGAATGAAAAAGATAATGAAAAGAAATGATTTTATTTTAAATTTTATAACTCCAAAAAAAAAATGCAAACTAAATTCTTTAGCGAATTATAAGAAAATTTTGGTGTGAACAAAAAAAATTTGTTAAGCAAAATTTTGAATTTCTGGAGTTAATGATATATATGAAAAGATTTTTCGAATTTTAAATAAGACTTGAAAATTTATAAAATTTAAGAATAAAAGAAACTGATAAATTTAGTTTTTAAGAGAGAGATTTTAAACTGTCAAAATTAAAATTTACTTAACAGTGGAATTTACTCGATTTTAATAAGAATTTAGATAGTTCGAAAACGAAAAGAAGAATAATTTTTAGAGAATTTAAATTTTCTCAAACGAAAGTTAAATAATTTCGTACTCGAAATCCCACCGCTGCCACCAGTGTTCTTTATGTTATGTCCAAGGGCGTTTAAGTGGTAGCGTAAAGGTGGAGGTTTGGACTAACGGCTTAAAGAATACGCAACGGAGTTTTTAATTCCGTTGTTTTAATTATTTATGTGGGACATTTCGACGGACGAATTTACCACGCCTTCGTTTGAGACTGATTACGGATTTTTATTAAGAAAAGATGTACTTACTCTTTGCAGGATTTTTAATTATTACCGGATCCGTGATTCCGGGGCTGCTGTTAGCGCCTTTTCCTGGGTTGGGCCCTTTGATCGGTCCTTGCGGCGGATAGAGTAGGATGGATTGGGCTGCTTATTTTTACGAAATGAATTGATTCGAACAAATTTCACTTCTCTTGACATTTATTTTTATAGACACTAAAACGCTTACACTTTAACAAATATGAATTTTAACGTAATTTAATCAAATGAATTTTATTAATTTGATTGAGCTAACGTCCTCCAGTCCCCCGTAGGGTAAAGTGCGCAAAACTAGCTTTTAAGAAATTTTGAATAACTTAATGACCGGATTCTCGCCTAATTGCAGAGCAAATTAGAACTTGGAGATTCCGGTTCTTTAGGATTTATTTACTGGCCGAATTCTCGCCTAAGTGCAGGGCAAATTAGAACTGTAAGAATGCGACTCTCTAAGATACTTAAAATTAGTACGTGGCCTGCCGGTTAAACCGCGTCCAAACTTCCTTTAAGTGCAGTGCAAATTAAAGCAAAGGACTCTACAAGGCACGGGCCCGTCAATTAAACGCGGAAGTCGAATTAATTAACGAAAGACCGGGAGCTGTCTCCGTTTCTCGTTTTTAAATGCTCGCGGTGCTGAGTTTGCAGGAGTCCCCGCTATTCAACCAGCAGTCACGTAGCTTCTATTTTATTGTGGCTTTCGCGCATGGAGAAGTCTTCCATCTGCGCGGCTGATTTAAGTTTAAAAAGAAAAAATTTACGGGTGGACATAACAGTTGGTATTTTATGGTATTCCGTCAGGTTGACGAGGAAATTAAGATGTTGAGATATTCCGTCGGAGTGACGAGGTTGAATAATTGGTAAATTAGTTAAAGAAAAAATTGGCAAGGGCCAACGTACGTGAGAGGTTCTCACAATTAAGTTAGTTATAAGGAAATTGTTAAGTTTGTAGATTGATTGAATAAATCATTTATATTTTTCTAATAATTTCTCTCAGTTTTATTCGCAGCCTTTCTCGGATTTCTCACGACCCTGTCCTTTCCTTCTCATGCTTCCCCGGTTTCTGGGACACCGTGTCTAAAATCCCAGTGGCGCCCTTTCTAAAGAGGAAAGGGGTAGCTAACTGGACCTGGGCTAAACCCCCACGGTTACATTGGCGCCCAACTACTCTAACAACCCCTGAGAAGTTTGAGAAGGGTTAATATTGCTGAGAAATATTTTGGTTGAAATTTTTTTTTTCTTTGGAAAAAAATAAAAGTTTTTTTTTGTCAGTTTTAGAAAGAATGAGAAAGAATTTTCACAAAAGGCTGAGGATAAAAATATTTTAGAGATTAGAAATTTAAAAATAAATTTAACGACAAATAAAATTAGAATTCAAAGACCGAAAATAAGTATTGGAAAATTTTAGCTACAAGCTTAGAGTAAATTTAGCAAAAGTTTTCATTGTGTACTAATCCTCTGAAAAATTTCTTTAGAAAGTAATTTCGAACATAATTCTAAAATTTTCGTCAAGGTAGTATATTTTATCTACTTAAAATACCTTGAGGGATTAAGTTTATTTAATTTCACTCAAAGTAGTCGATTGAGAAAATTCAACTTTTGTCAAGTTTTAATAAATTTTTTTTTTTTTTCTCTCATTTTATTGTGATTTGTATTATTTAGTGAGTCAATTATGAGCAATCAAAATAATAAGGATACATCGGACAGACGGAGACAGTCTGCAGGCCGCGGGCAAGGCCGGTATAATGCCATGGCTAACCCAGGCTCGACAGACATGTACTCACTAACCCCAACGTTGACAACAGCAACAACTACGACCTCAACGATTACAACTACGATGAGTAGCAGAGTTGCTGAGAGTTCTATGGGTCAGCACACCTCACAGACCTATAATGAGTTACTCCGACAGAGTACTCTGGCTGGAGGCGCTGTCCAGAACAATGAAGAATACTTTGAACCTCCAGTGGATCATCGCTCAGATGAAACGGTTGTACCTCCAGATATGCAGAGAATTTTCAACCGTATGGATCGAGCATCAGACGCGGTTAGACAAATGGGCACGGACCAAAGGACAATAAACGAAGAAAATTCTCTTGTCATTGGTCGTTTGTCGCATATGCTGGAGGAGATACTTCATTCCCAACGTGAGCTGATGAACAAGTTTGACAGTCGTGACAATTCGGGGTGGTCACGTTCACCGGTTGATTTCAACGCTACTGATCTTCAGCTACGTGGTACAACCCTGGCCCCTCCGGGTCAAGGTTTGGCAGGGGGGGAAGGAACGGTTCCACCGCCGAATTTAAGAAATCAATCGGAGAATAACAGGGTCAGGACTGAGGATGTCCAAACAATTCCTTTATCAGAAAGGATCAATTACCTTCAACAACAATTAAATCAGCTTCAACTGTCCCAGGGTCAACAACGAACATACACACGAGGCGACTCTGCGGTTAATAATCAAGACCACTCTGGACGAGGTCCAGGCCAAGACTTCCAAGGCCAAAACACAGGGCCGGGGATGGCTCCACCTCCGTTCCAAAGTCAATACCAAAGCCCAAACATTGGCACCAGGTATTTCCTGCACGAAAGAAGGCGGAAGGACATTTTATCAAGCTTGAAGGTGGGTAACTTGATCTTCCCACAAGATGGAATTTCGGCCGAAGAATTTCTCCGAGCAGTGGAGAGCAGAGCACACCGCGAGGGCTGGACAGAGGATGAAATCCTGGGCTCCATGGGATATATGCTACGTGGAACTCCGGCACGCTGGTTTGATAACAACTACGAGCGATGGGGATCTTATATGCAATTCAAAATAGAATTTCGTAAGACCTTAGAAAGTGCGTCAACAGATTATCAAATCATACACGATATTGGTAAACTGCGGATGAAACCTGGAGAGAACGTTACAGAGTTTGTGTTAAAGGTTCAGCAGAAATATTGGACAATGATGAATCCACCACCTATAGAGGATCAGGTGTCAAATATTAGAAACCATCTAACAGATGAACTACGAAATCTTGTTTTCTCCAGGCCGGTTTTTTCCTATGAAGATCTGGTGAACGCTCTACACGAAGCCACGAGATGCCTCGGAGAGGCTACACAGCCTTTTCAGACTCAGAAATCTGTAAAATTCCAGGACAAACCCAGATTTGGGACAATGGAGTTTGATAAAGAGAATTACCAGGAGGAAGAGCCGGAACTGCTGGGTTGCAACGCGTTAGCATCACCGACCACTTCATACAATAATAAGTATGGGGTTCGAGTTAGAGCTAACCAGAATTATTATCGCCAGCCTTATAGGCCCCAGTCCCCGAGATTTCTTAGACCATGTCATAACTGCGGTCTCCTGGGACATTCTTTTGATACCTGTACTAATCCCAGACAGGACATATGCAATAACTGCCTCGAGATTGGTCACACCAGACAGAATTGTCCGTTGTTGTCGAAGGACATCCACTCAAGGAGTCCTCAGAATAGTCCAAAACCTAGTGAGCATAAAAATGAACCTCGGACTGAAGAGGAAGCAAAAAACTAACCTCACCTGTCCCGAATTCCCCGTCGGTCCAGGTCATTAGAAGAGCAATATTGGGGTCTAGTAATGACAAGTTACCGAATGAGACATCTGGCTGCTCAGAACCAGGACAGGCCAATCGGCTACCTCGCTCTGAAGTAGGCCCACCAACATCAACTACGAAAGTGTCCGCTGATACAGGCAGCATTAATCAACTTATCTCCTGGGTCGAAGATGATCTACCAGAAGATCAACCAGAATTTCTTCAGCAGGTTCTAAGGGTATTTGAAGATCCTGGTTTTTCTATAATTAATACTGATGATAAAATAAATATTAACTGTAATTTATCTTCTTTAGAAGTTCATCAGGAGGACAATGAACCCGAAACCTCATGGGAAGATGAACTGGACCCAGGTTTCGAAGTTGAAGATGACAAGACTCGGCTGTGGTCCCAAAACACAGGCCCTGGTGGCTGGGTTTCGGACCAACAGGCCCCGAACAATACACCAGAAACGACATCTAGAGCAGCTTTCATCCCGAGAATACTCCAGGGTGGACCTTTGATAAATAAGATCAACTATAAGTTGGCAGAGAGAAAAATTTTTATTCCAGGAACAGGTCCTAGGCCTCCAAGTATTACGGCTAGGATCCCTGTGTCCTTGGGGATATTTGGAGTTACTCTGAGTGGTATTTTGGACACGGGCAGTGAGAGATCGTATATCAATAGCAAGATATATGACAATATTCAGGAACTTGCTTCAGGAGAGCTCAGGGCAGACGAGACTCAGAAACGAGGGATTTTATTGGCGAATCGCACTCGGTGTAAAAGTCAAGGTGGAGCACCATTTATCATCCAGTTCGGCTCTGTTGCTGGAGAACAGTATCTAAGTGTCCTAGAAGATCTCAGTCACCCAATAGTCTTGGGTATGGATTTTGCTCTCCAATTTGGAGTGATAATTGACAGCAAAAAGAGGACCTGGCAATTTAGCGGAAGTCCAGAATTTCACACATTCCAGTTAGTTTCCTGTAAAGAAAGACTCTCAGACTGCGCTGAAATTGCCACACAACAAGATCAGGGCTTCCAGGAGTTTCTCAGATGCGAGTTGGAGAAATTCAAAGACTTACCAACCCAAGGACTCACCAATATTGTTGAGCACGAAATAATATTGAAACCCGAGGCCGTTCCTGTAAGGATCAGGCCATATCGGAGGAGTCTAGTGGTAAATGAAGAACTTAATAAACAGATTGACGAGCTTTTGGAGAAAAGGTTCATCCGACCGAGCTGTAGCTTATGGTCGTGCTCTCCAGTCATGGTATCCAAGGCTAATAACACTTGGAGGTTTTCTGTTGATTATAGGCCTATAAACAAGGTCACCATACCTCCAGCTCATCCGCTACCCAACATGCTGCGGATATTGAGTGCTCTACATGGAGCAATATGGATAAGCACCATGGACTTAAAGGAAGCTTTCCACCAAATCTGCATGGCTCCCGAGTCCATTCCCCTTACCGCTTTTTCTGTGGAAGGACGAGGCCAGTTTGAGTGGCTGCGGATGCCTTATGGTTTGGTTGGAGCCCCTAGTACGTTCCAAAAGGCTATGGATGAGCTGAAGGAACGTTTTCACCGAAAGCTGTTGGAAAGATCTCTACCTATGGACTGGTTGGATAAAGTCTTTGCGTACTTGGATGACTGGATTGTCATCAGTACCACCTTGGAAGAGCATAAAAGTATCCTGAGTTTGGTCTTTGAAGTATTCAGAGAGGCCAATTTGCTGATTAACCCGGATAAATCGAAATTCTGCCGCCCAGAGGTTAAGTTCCTAGGATTTATTGTCAACAGGGATCGTCTTCACCCTGACCCGGAGAAGATAGCCCCAGTCGTCAGTTTTCCTCGACCAACAAACCGTAAGCAGCTACGCAGTTTTCTGGGCCTTGTAAATTGGTATCATCGCCATTTACAAGATGTGGCAAAAGCACAAGGGCCGCTGAATAAACTGACAGGAGCAAACTCAGAGTGGAAATGGGGAGAGCAAGAGGAGCATTCTTTTCAACAGTTGAAGCAGGCCCTAGTGGACGCTCGTCCACTGGCTATTCCTCAGTTGGGACTGCCATACTACCTATATACAGATGCGTGTGACACTGGATTGGGAGCATTCCTGGTGCAAAAGGATCTGGATAGCGGTAAGGAGTATTTGATTATCTGTCTCAGTCGACCACTTCGGGGTGCTGAGACTAGATATACTACTACCGAAAAGGAATGCTTGGCGGTAGTTTGGGCAGTGCGCAAACTCCGTTGTTATTTGGAGGGTGCCCCATTTACAGTCGTGACCGATCACGCGTCGTTGAAATGGTTACACTCATTGCGTGATCCCAATGGTAGGCTTGCGAGATGGGCAATAGAGCTCCTCTCTCACCAGATCAACATTGAACATCGCAGGGGGACTGAAAATGAAGGTCCAGATGCTTTGTCCCGGATGTATGAGGATCAAGACCCGGAAGACTGGCTGGATGTGAAGAAAGGCCTCGGTAACACTGGCTGTCTTCAACTCCAGTTAGCGGATTGGTATGAAAGGAAACTCAATAATGTCCGAAGGAACCCAGAACATTTTCCTGACTGGAGAATAATAGATGACCGTCTGAATTACCATCGCCCAGATCCTTTAAAATCAATTGTCGGGGATGAGACGGCTTGGAAATTGGTCCTGAAGGACTCAGAAGTACCCGATATTCTGAGAAGGAATCATGAGGATCCTGATGCAGCGCACTTGGGTCGCGATCGGATGTATGAGCGTATCAGAGTACGGTATTACTGGCCTGGGATGTATCAAGATGTCGGCGAGTTTGTTGAAGCATGCGAAGTATGTAAAAGAGTAAAATACAAACAAACCCCGTCTAAGGCACCGATGCAGACCAGGCAACCTATCCGGCCCTGGGCTGCAGTAGCTGCGGATATTACAAGCCCATTTACCAGGTCCCGGAAAGGTAACCAGTACCTATTGGTGATTCAGGATCTGTACACCCGATTTGTGGAGTTACACCCATTACGTCGTCATACTGGGGCTACGGTTGTTGATGCGATAAAGCGTACCTTCTCCTTGAGAGGTTATCCGTTATTTTTAATAACGGATAATGGCAGAGAATTTGTTAATGATACGCTTCAGAAATATCTAGGAACTACGGGAGTAAAATTTACTCCCTTAGCAGTCGCTCACCCGCAGGCCAATCCAGTAGAGAGGATAAATAGGACTTTAAAACCCATGATTCGAGCATACATTAATAAGGATCAGTCCAAGTGGGATGAACACCTGGGGGACTTCCAGTTAGCCTATAATAGTTCATATCATGCTGCGCTGAAGCTTTCCCCATATTTTTTGGTCCATGGTCAAGAACCTCGTCTATCTGGGAACTTGACCGAGTTCGAATTGGGAGACCTCGATTTGGATCAGGATGATTGGAAACAGCGAGTTGCTCGTCTAGACGAGCTTAGGCATAAAATCGAGAATAATATGCTAAGAGAGAGTGAAAGACAGGCTAGGTACTACAATCAGGCTGGGTCGATACCGGAAGTTCAGGTCGGGGATAAAGTCTACTATCCGAATAGGAAGCTTAGTAGTAAAGCTCAGGGTTATAGTGCTAGTCTGGGGAATAAATATCTTGGTCCGGCTACGATTTCTAGGGTAGTTAGTCCATTAGTTGTTGAACTAGTTAACGAGTCAGGGAAATTCACAGGCCTTCATTATACTCCAGATCTGAAAATTCCTCGTAGAAGTGATAGACTAGCTAAGAAAATGACTAATTAAGAAGTTAAATTGTGTTACATTGGAATTTGCTAATATAAAATTTTTTTTAGATGGAGCGACAAGGACGCCGGTCTAGAGGGGCTGGCAGAGCAGAGGTGATGAGACGATGTGTCAGTCGCCGGGAAGTGCCCCGATTTGGTCGGGCATATGGAGTAGCGCGTCGAGCCATCAGGATTCGGTCTGGCTCATTCCAGATCGGCACTATTAGTGAACCTCCAGAGGGAAGAGCTGTACTCACTGGCCGGTCAGTCTTTGATAGACTTGGTCCGGTGATCCCCTCGAGCAGATCAATTGCTCCAGGTTTAACGGAGCCGAGGGTAGAACAATTGCCGTTTCGTGGTTTGGTGATTACTGTCCGTCGGGATTCGGAGCAGGCCGCAAGGCTACCCGATCCTCAGACAGATACCCAGCCGATAAGTTCAGGAACGACGTCAACTGAGACGCTTGAAGCAGAGTCACCACCGTCGACCCCAATTCCACTAGAAGAGCCCGTCGCTGGCCCTAGTAAACGTCGTACTAAAGGGCAGAAACGTCGCCAGTATCGGAAGCGGAAGCTGCGCGAGTGGTTGGAACGACCCGACGCTAGTCCAGAGAGGTTGAGAAACTTATGTAGACATCTGGCTCATGGTACCACTGCTGCCCGAAGTTTTTTAAGGAACGGACTGTCTTACCCTGATGCAGAGGGTCTTTCCACGGAGGCGTCTCGTCCAGGGGTGGTACCAGAGAGTGTTCCAAAACTTGCAGGCTGGCAGGATGAGGCCAGAGCTCTTCCGGTTTCTCCTGAAGCGGAGTCATCAGCGCCAATGCCCATAGCAGAAGGACTGGCTGGAGCTTATGTTCAGGCCCCAAGTCCTCCTGTCCCAGGTGGATACGCCCAAACACCTCAGGAGAAGAAGAAAAAGAAGAAAAAGAAGAAAAGGAAGAACCTAGAAAGAGGCCCCGATTGGGCCAACATGGAAGTGTTCGGGTTGGACTTTGCCGAGGAGGAGGATGAACTCGCAGCGGACTCCGGATGGGAGTCAGACGATGTACTGAACATCCATCCTAGCTCGGATGATGACCAATTGTACTAACGGTGGCTGTCTGAAATAAAGGACTGTTTTCTAATTTGTTTCTTCCAGTGATTTGTAACCCACGGCTATACCCTATCCTTAGAGGTCAGGCCTTCGCGATGCATACGCCCTGGTGACAGTCTGGCAGGGGGGAGTGTGACAGGGAATTTGAATTCCCGCGCGGGGCTAGTGTCACTGTTATCTTGTCGCGGTGAGTAGGGACTACTCCGTACCTTCTGAGCGTGAGTAGCTAGTTGTAAGACTCGTCACCGGGTCGTACGGATCGCTAAGTCCCCACCGCTGTTCCCCAGAAAATCTAAGCGGGAACGAGATAAGGGGAAAATTAGGGAGTTATTTAGAAACGTTGTATAGACGCCCGAGTCGGGGGTACAACGGATTAAGTTAGGAAACCGCTGCGTAGACGCCCGAGTCGGGGGCGCAGTCGGGAATAGGTTTTAATCGGTATTCCGTCAGGTTGACGAGGTAAATAATGTTAATTGGTATTCCGTCAGGTTGACGAGGTAATTAGTTGGTATTTTATGGTATTCCGTCAGGTTGACGAGGAAATTAAGATGTTGAGATATTCCGTCGGAGTGACGAGGTTGAATAATTGGTAAATTAGTTATAGAAAAAATTGGCAAGGGCCAACGTAGGTGAGAGGTTCTCACAATTAAGTTAGTTATAAGGAAATTGTTAAGTTTGTAGATTGATTGAATAAATCATTTATATTTTTCTAATAATTTCTCTCAGTTTTATTCGCAGCCTTTCTCGGACTTCTCACGACCCTGTCCTTTCCTTCTCATGCTTCCCCGGTTTCTGGGACACCGTGTCTAAAATCCCAGTGGCGCCCTTTCTAAAGAGGAAAGGGGTAGCTAACTGGACCTGGGCTAAACCCCCACGGTTACACATTCCTATTGTTTTATGTAATTTTAATTTAGTAATTAAATAAAAATTATTAATTAGAACAACCTCCCACTATTAGTTAGTCATAAATTAAGTTATTAATTATTATTACTATTAACGGTTACTGATAACAGTTGCTAAGAATGGTTACTGGGAATCCGGTTATTATCCTCAAGCACAGTTTTTATATAAGTTCTTACTACAAATGTGTAAGCGTCCGGATAGAGCTGGGCGCTCTGCTTTTGCTTCGTACGTGCAAAAGCGCAAGTTCGAACCCGCTACCAAGATGCCATATCAAAGCTAATTTTTTTTTTTTTTTTTTTTTTTTTTTTTTCATTTAAAAGCAAACAGCTTTCCATATCACCCTGGAGGTACTGTGCCATGGAATACGTCCCCGTTATTTAACGTGACGGGATCCCCAATAGGCCTTCACCACGAACTTTGAATCTCCAGACAGACTCCACGAGATAGAATTGACGTAGAAGACATGCCTCCCGGACAATATCTTCATATAGGCATTCAGTCAACCATTTTGTCAATATTATCCGGTAAATTATTGCACCCAGTTCCGGAAGAGTTACTTGTCGACTTTAGTACAGATGGAGCTGAACTAAACAAGAATACACAAATGTGGCCTCTTCAAATTCGTTTGGTTAATTTTGTATATAACAAACCTGAGCTTGTTGGTATTTATGTCGGAGAAAAAAAACCAGCAAGCTTTAAACATTTCTTTGCGAACTTCGTTAAAGAAGCACAACAAATTATTAAAGATGGTGGTATAATGTACCGCAACACTCGAATAATGATCAAATTTCTATGCTTCATTGCCGATGCTCCGGCCCGATCATATGTTCTCAATCATATTTCTCACATAGGAATGAAACCATGTTCAAAATGTGAAGTTCAAGGAGAAAGATTTCAACATTCAACTCGATACAAAGGAATAAATCATAAAGTAAGAACCAATAAAGATTATCGAGATCTTGTTGATACAGAGCATCATACGGGACTTTCAGTTATAGATGGTCTTCCAATGGATCTTGTGAAACAAGTACCTTTTGATTACATGCATCTTCTGTGCCTTGGTGTTATGAAGAAATTGATTGAGGCGATATGTTTCGGAAAATGTATGGCACGAAAATTACCAACGTATAGCATTGAATTTTTATCACAGCGTTTAATTATATTACAAAGCTTTTGTCCACGTGAGTTTGCACGAATACCTCGAGAGTTAGATAAATACACAAAATAGAAAGCCACTGAATTCCGTCAGTTATTATTATATACATTTATCGTTGTAAGTAAAGGAATTATTTCTGATGACCACTACAATCACTTTTTATACATTCATACTGCTATGCGTGTATTACTAAATGATGCATCCTCACCAGAAAATATTGAATTTGCAGATAATGCTATAAAAAGATTTGTTTTGGAAGGTCCAAAAATACACGGATTAAAATTTATGACTTATAATACTCATGGTACTTTGCATCTTGTGTCAGATTATAAAATGTACGGCTCTTTAGATTCCATCTCAGCTTTTACATATGAAAACAGTATGCCAGTATATCGTTCATTTGTTAGAAAACATCATCAACCGCTTCAACAAATATCTAAAAGAACATGGGAACGATTACATTTTTCAAAAGGTCTTGACAGCAAAGAAGATGAAATATTTAAAGGCTATAATACTCATGATCAAGGCCCAATAATGGATATTATGAAAGATAATTCAAACCAATATGAGAATTTAAAATCGCCAAGTTTTTTTTATTCCATTCATAGTATTGATAATACAGTATTAATTGGAGATTCTCAAATTGGCATAATAAAGAATATTATCTATTATGAAAACCATTATTACTTTGTAATTAATCTTTTTGAACAGATACGTCCATTCTATAATATATTACATCAAAGTTCAATGAAGTTTGGAGTTTTCTTGTGTACTCAGTTAAGCAAAAATTTCTTATTTATAACTTACCATGAAATAAGCAAAAAATGTTATAGAATGCCACTCTGGGTTAATAGACCTTTAAATAAAGATTCAAATGATGTACTGTTGAACAATGCTTATGTTGTAATAACGATGTAGAGGGAATCTACTCAAATTATAATGTATTGGTAATAAACACTACAATATCCAATTTATGTACTGTAAGATAATTATAATAATTTTTAAATTAATTTTTAGATTTGTTCTTACTGAAAGGAATGTAACAATCGAAAAATGTTATTCAATGAAATGATATTGGTAAGTTAAAAATGTATAGAATTACTATTGCAATTTTTTAATGAATATTTATCAATTATTTCAGAAAATTTTTATGAACCTGCTGGTACACATGTAAAAATGTACAAATTTTGTAGATTTGTAAATTTATGTAAGTATTACCGTAACAGTCTATTTTTGGTAGTTATTTTTTCTTTTATTTACCATCAGAAAATACTGCATTTAAATAACAATTGCATAAATATTTATAAAACAATGATAATAATAATAATAATAATAATAATAATAATAATAATAATAATAATAATAATAATAATATAACAAACAAAAAATTCTTAATCGATTATTATATTTTTTCAGAATCAAGAGGAAGATAACTCAATTACTTTGGCCAAGTATTACATGGTAATAGATTGTCAATTTTAGTCTTCAAGAGCATAAATAAAGAAAAAAGCACATTCCATTTGGATGGAAAATTTTTTATATAAAGCGTTTGTAACGAATGTTATTTATAACATAACATTTATTGATGTAATAAAGTACTTTATTTTATTATTTATGATACATGTATTAATTTTTGTGACTAATTCTCTCAAATAAAATTATTTACTCTAAATGATTCTTTCTTAAACTTGAATTTTTTTGTTAATTATCCTTGCTGTTATAATAGTAATAAATAATGATCGGTTTCAAAAAATAAATTATCTAATATTGAAGGATAAGACTCCTAACAATAAATATAAAATTACGGTATTTAAAATTTTATATTTGCTTATTTAAACTTGTTAAAAAACGTATTGTATATCAAGATATTTTAATTGTTGGTTAATTCAAATCAAGTAAATATTTATTTGTATTTTTGCTTGGTTTTTATGACCAACATCAACTTATGAATTTAATCCTTATTTTATTTTTTAATTACGGGTTATTATAGAATTGAATAATAGTTATAATAGTTACTTAATTAAAGTAATTATAACTAATAGTTATGACAATTACAAATTTTGAATATATATATATTTTTTTTAATCGTAAAAAAGGTTCACAGTATGATTTTTGAGATCACCGCCGAAGCAGCTTATTATGTTAAATTATTTATATAATTAACATACTCAACGCCATCTATTGTTTTGGAAAAATCAATTGGTTAAAAATTGATATTAATTTCCCTACTTTTTAGAGAAAATTTTTTCTTAAATATTATTGATAACAATTTTTCTTTAAATTGCCCATAAAATTTTGTGTCAACTTTACAAGTAAAATACATTCAATTTTACGACAAATATTTCTAATTGAAGTTTTGAAGTAAAATTCCCAGTAAAATGACGTATGAAATTATCAACAACTTTAACGCAACTTTGTACTTATTTATTTTGGAAGTTAATTTGCGCTCTAGTACCGGCAGTAGATTCCCCGCAACTTCTATAGTAAGTTCTCCGTAACTTGCAGTAAAAAACGAAAATACCCGAACTTGACAGATAGTTTTCGTAAAATTGACCGAAATTATTGTAATGTCAAGTTTTGCTGAGTAAGCTGTGGCTATCAGGGTATATTTACTAATAGCCACGTGTAAAAAAACTTATCGAATGTCGTAAAAGAAAGAAATTACAGAACTGATAATTAAAACACCTAAATTACGACCGATAAACTTACATTGCAAGAATTCAAAAGTATTTAATTAAAATATTCTTGAATGATCAGCAATATCACCAGTATGAAAAGTTTTATTACAAAATAGATTGACCATCACTATTAATGCCAAAAACTCAATTAAAATCGAATCATTAATATGTGAAAATACATTTTTCCGAATTTTCGGAAGTAAACATAACAAATTTTGTTAAAAAAATAAATTTAGTAGAAGACAATCTAAAGATTTGTAATATGTCATAATAAAAACTCCAAGTTAGTCGGTTTTACAGTTTCATAACAACCCAAGTTAACATACGAGTCTGTGAGAAATCACTCCAAGGATGAAAAAGCTCCAGAAATAATTTTTAAGCTTTGAAATTCTATACGAGTCAATAAAAAATCTGTTTTAATTCTAAAATGTGTATTCTCTGAATAAACAAATTTTTTGCTCTTTCAAAATGAAATAGATAAATTTCCCTTGAATAAACCAATGTTCATTTATTTAATTTAATTTTTATCGATTCATGTTTGGCGTAATTATAGCTCACATATATTTAAATATTATCAAATTATATTTACGTTGGTGATAGCAGGTTCTAATGCTTCAGAAATTACGTTATCTGACAAACTTTCCTTAATATTTTGTTCTTCATCAATTTTTAAGGCTTTAATCTCGATAACTGCCTTATTTCGATGATTTACAGATTGCAACAGTATCGGCTTTTTTTGAGTTGATTTAATTTGTCTACAATCACGTTATTGATTACGTATTATTAAGTATTTGATAATATCATTAAAAAAGTCTGTTTTTTAAGTTCTATCTTATATTAAGAATTTAAATTGCAAGTTTCTAGAAATTATTACTCACTGACTCGATAGACGCTTTATACGCCAATCATATTTTGTTCGTTTTGGAATAGCCATTACACTCCCAAAAGTATTATATTGTTTGTAAGGACCTCGCTTTTTTTTTCGACTTGCTAATTTTACGTTTTTTGAATTATCTCCAATTTTTCTTTTTACTGACATCTTAGTAATGCAGATTTCGTAGTTTGATATAAAAACACCTAACACAGATATTCAATTTAAAGACACGCTTCTGTTTATGTGTGAAGTGAGCGTTCTTTTTTTCAAATAAAAATCAATTTTCATAACTTACGTCTGACAGCTGTCATAAAACTGTGGTTAAACTAAGTGCATCAATTTTGATTCACGAACTAATTCAACTTATATTAATCATAGGTGCCTTTTATCAATACATAAAATATATATTGTTTAACGTTGCCCTGGTATCCTAAAGTATATCTCTTGATCGCATAATTTATTAATAAATACATTTCACAAAGCTTGCGAAATGACTACGGTTGAATCGAAACAAATATTAGCCCTCGTACAATGGGTTGGGGGAAAATTTGATAAAACATACACTCCAGGAATTCCAATCGAGTGGAAATGTGTTGTAAAAATATCTCGTAAATAATCTCAAATATATTCATTTATTTACAATTTTTTTTGTTACAAACTATTTATTCACAGTTTAATTAATTAGAGGTTATTTATTTACAATGTATTAATTGATTTTTTCTTTTCATTTAAAGACAGCATAAAAGTATTGAACAACGAAGTTGCTCTGTTAGAGGGCAGCGTTACTCCATTAAAAAGTAAAAAAAATCCAATAAAATTTCCAAAAAAACGTATTTCAGAGAATTTTTCAGATGATGATGAGGTTAGAGCATCCACTTCAACTTAATCAGTAATATTTTAGTTATTTACTTTTGATAAGTATTAACGGTAATGTTTGCCGAGTTTTTATCGCTGTGATATTATAATTTACAGCCAAGTAAAAAATTAAAAAAAAGATCAAGCGTTGCAAAAAACCTTAATAAGGCTGCAAGTGGACGAAATATTCCACCCCTAGTAAGATAATTTTTCTAATTTAATCATAATTTTATTTTATTAATTACATTGTTTTTTGTATTTTGTGATAAGGTTTTTGAGGAGGAAACTATCCTTTCGAGTAGTGATGATGACATTTCCGAAGTTCTCCAGGACAATAATTCTGTCAATCATCAAAAGCATCGTAGTATAAATTTTTTCTTGAAAAATGTTTTTCCAAAACTACCAATGATTTTATTTTGTTTTATTTTTTAAATTAACAAAAAACACTAATTATTAGAAAATTATTTGAAATATTGATAATAATATTTATAAACATAACGATATAAATTTCAGATAATGAAATGATAATAAATAAGCTTTCGGAACTGTGTGCCGAAGTCAAAGACATAAAACAGTCTCAAGCGGCTTTGATTGAACGACAGAACAACCGTGTAAATCATCATGGTGATGAGGATGATCCAGTAAACATTTTATTTTCTGCAAAATAAATATAAATATAAATATTCTCAACAGCTATAGAATTGTGTGTCAGAGCTGATACACACTATAAGTTTACGCTCAGAAACTGATTTTCTTGACTTAAAATAATATTTTGAACGACAGAAAATTTTAGTAGTAAAATAATTTTTTGAAGCCAAGAAAATTTTTTTCTCGAGAACTTAGATTTTTACTTTACAATGAAAGTCTTCTGAAATTTTTTTTGTTGTTTTATACAGTGTATTTTTTTCTGTTGAAATTTATAAATTTCTTTAATTTAACTTAAAGTAATAAAATCAGAATTTTCATTTTTCTTTAAGATTGAAATTGGTCACCAAGGATCGAATGTATTTGTTTCTCGCAAACAATGGGATACTGCAGATACTCGTGATACATTTCAAGGAATGGGTAAATCGTTAGTTGAGGCACTTTTTCCGGATGAAGTTTTATTGGCTAGTAATTTGCGTGGTGGTTCCAGTAAAATTAATAAAAATGCTCCAGTTCGCCCGGCATTAGATAAGAATATCATTAAAGCTGTTGAGGGTATATTTTTCTCCAGTAACTAATGCTTTGAACTTGAACTGCTTCAAAATTAAAAAATTTCAACATTTGGATAATAATATAAAATATAATATAGTAATGAAATATATAGAAGAAGAGCTCCAGTTGATTTGAAACATGAAATCAATATAACATTTTTATTTCGACCAATTATTTATTTTTTTTCGTTGAACTTCATCAGAAACTAAACAATTTAAAGGAAAAAAAAAAATTCAAAAATGTCAATTGTTACGTTCCCAAATTTTGGGTGTAATTAATTTTTAAATTTAAATAATTTATTTAAATGTCCAGATTTTGACCTCGTTAGGAAGTCGATAGACTCCAGGTGGGTCATGTCACTGATTTATCCACGAAGTACTTTTTAAATATACATAATTTAATAATTCTCATTTTTAATTTATAAATAAAATATATTTTAATATTTTACTTTTGTTTTACCTGCCTACAGGTAGATAATGAAGGGGAATGGGTAGAGTGCCTGAACGCTGGCTAGCGCTCTGGGCAATTTCACCAGGGTGAGAACAGCTAATAAGCGCTCTTACCCTGGGGGTAATAGTTAGGATATTTTTGGATAGGATACCCGAACGCTGGCTAGCGCTCGAGGTAAAGGAACCAGGGTGAAACGCTGATAAGCGCTCTCAACCCTGGTTGAAGGTTTTAATAAGTACCCATTTTAATCGATTGACAATTAAAAAAGAAGTATTTATTAATAAGGAATTGGCAGGTTCAGCCTCGGACCAGCAGAGATTCCTCCTCTGCTAAGTCCTCGGACTGACTGTTCCAGAGGAAGTCTGGAGACAGAATGTATCATACAATAATAATTACAATGAGTTTTATAATGAATTTAAGCAACGTTGCATCTCAGGTTACCCTATGAGAACATCAACGCAGTCCAAAACCCACAACGTAGACTGTTTAGTCTACTAGACTGCGTTGACGTTCTATAAATCTGTTATCTCGAGGTATTTCCGTTACGAAATACCTCGGATAATAATTAAATGATTTAAATAATTATTTAATGATTTTTAAAACAGATTTATAAAACTTTAAATAAATTTAAAATTTACGAGAACGTAACACCTCCCGACTTAAGTGAGTCGCAGCGCTACACAAAGCGGTACGACTCCAAAAAAATAATTCGATACAAACCAAAAGAAATAGTAAATTTTAAATCAACATATTACTTATTCTAAACCTGAGATGTAACGCTAACATAAAATTTTTTATAATTAATACAAAAATGAGAGGTCCTTAAGAATGCCTCTTAAAATTAAACAATTTTGATTTGACATTTGGCGCCCTCCCGACTTAAGTCGTTTATAAAATTTTCAAATTATAAAAATTAAATGATTTTCATTAGTAATGTTCTACTGGCTGAATTTGGTGTTATTTCGTCGGTAAACAATTTATCGTTACCGCAATAGAATAATAAAAATGAACATACACATTTTGCAAAAACCGATTTGGGTAGCTGATGAAATGAATGCATAACGACTTTCCACTTCGCCCTTGAAAATTATCACCCAAGGAGGTGATTAATTTTACCATTATTGCTGTCCTCGAAGGGGAGGATCTATGCAGATGGTGGCCCGGACCTACCGTACTCGATGTTGTAGCCCAAAAATTTGAGGTCGATGTCACAACCATCTCGAAAAATGGCAAAAGTCTTCCTCAAGAATTTAATATTTAAGTTCTCCAGGATGAGTAACTTTAATAGTTACTCACCTGAGAAAATCCATTGCAAACAAAATAAAATCGCAAAGATTAAATTATAAAACAACCAGATTAAGCCAGTAATGTGAAACATTTTTAAGATTTATTAAAGAAATCTTGACAGTTGTTATTGTTTATCATATTTCAATTAAAAATTACGTAACTCAATTTTTATTAGATTGAGAACAAATTTGAAAAACTTCAATTATTTTTAGTTAATATGAACGCCAAATTTCAAATTGGGAACTTTGAACCCAAAATTTCATTTCTGATAGATTATTTTGTCAGAAAGTACTTAACTCGAAAATATTATGAGAATCTAAATTTGACGTTAGAATAATTTCATTATTAAATTAAACATTGAATTTTCAATTACCTTTTCTTTTATAAAATTTCGAAATCATTTTGATGAAAACAAATTTAAATTAACAATTACGTTAAAGATAATTAGAAAATTTTGAAAAGTATAAAATCACAACTAATTAGTTATAGAATAAACATTCGGAACAGTAAAATTTTATAATTTTACTGGCGTAATTGAATTATAAATTTTTTTTTTTTTTTTTTAATTTAATATAAACTTTTATTGACTCGATTAATCTACTGTGATAGATCTACAATGAATTCAAGTCATTTATCCTGATCATTAATAATAATAATGATTACTCTAGGATTAGAAAATTTAATCTATTGAGATAGGCACTTTTTGCCACCTACAATGTAAATGAGACATGGATCCTGATCATTAACAATAATAATGACTATTCTAGGGTCTCAAAATTTTAATCTTATTGAGATAGATATTTTTATCGATCTACAATGAATTTGAGGCTTGTATCCTGACTATTATAAGTATTAATAGCTATTCTAGGATATCATACCTCTACCGATTAGCTACATAAGAATTATTCTACTGAGACAGGTTTTTCCTATCAACAATTAATTCAAACATGTTTCCTGATCATTATTAATAACAATGACTATTCTAGGATATCGATTATACGTTTAGAAATTATTTAAGCAAATAATTCGTTATAAATTAATTTAAAAAAACTGAATTAGATACTTGAAATGTAAGTATCAATTTTATAATATGAGAGAATTTCATCGCTGATTTACGTGCAATGAACAATTTATGAAGAATATTTTTCTCCGTGTTAAATAATAATTCGACGAATCAAAACAGAAAATTAATTAATTCAAATTATTTACTTATTACTCAATAAATTTAAAATTTTTATATCACAGTATAATTTCTATAAGAATTTACTGTTAAGATTAATTTAAGAAAATCTAATTCAAAATTATTTTGAAACGATTTAAACTATTGAAAATATTAATAATTAATATTTAATAATTTACAATTCAGACAAAATAATATCATACTAAAGATTTACAATCCACGTGATAATTATCCGTAGCAATAATTTTAATATTATTTGTCATGAAATATGACATAATTTTTATAAAATTTTTGAGTAATTATACATTAAAATTAAAACTCTCATGTCACATAAAATCGCGAAATTACACGAAAAATCGTGATTAAAAAAATTTTTTTTTTTTTTAATTCGTAGTAACGATTCTCATTGATAGAGTTTTCAAGTTCGTTGCCGGAATCAATCTTCGAAAATGGACCTCCATCTTCCGACGTTAAGAAATTTACTTCCGTGAAAATATAATTAGAATAATCTTACTTTAATTTGTGTCCAGTGAGTTCCCAGTTTTTTTGAGGCGATCTGCACGTAGATTTGGTGCATAATAATGATGATCACTCCACAAGCAAAAAACATTTGATTAACATCACTGTATCATACATCAAACAAAAAACTTGATTTATGTAAAATCAATAGTCCGTAGCAACATACTGATAATTTTTAAATTTTCATTACTGTTTAAATTAACTCCAAAAACTTCATTGAAGTAATTTATCAATTGCAGCATGAAAATCACAATTTAATTATATGAAATAATAAAATATTCCGTAGCAACTCTTTCTTTGAATTATTTTGATTTAATAATTCACAGTAATTTATTAGAAGTTTAGAATTAAAATATTTTTAACTTGTATCATCACTGTTTTTATTATATAAAGTTAAACGTAACTTCACAAACATCGATGACATCACTGAATCACGATATTACGCGAAACAGTTTAATTTTTACAGAATAATGGTCCGTAGCAACACTTTTAAATTAAAATGAAATTTGAAAAATTTAATAAATTTATATTGAAAGTCACTTTTGTCAATTTTTAATAGTCACTTCGCGAATTCACCATGACATCCTGGTCACAGCACCACTGTTACGTTCCCAAATTTTGGGTGTAATTAATTTTTAAATTTAAATAATTTATTTAAATATCCAGATTTTGACCTCGTTAGGAAGTCGATAGACTCCAGGTGGGTCATGTCACTGATTTATCCGCGAAGTACTTTTTAAATATACATAATTTAATAATTCTCATTTTTAATTTATAAATAAAATATATTTTAATATTTTACTTTTGTTTTACCTGCCTACAGGTAGATAATGAAGGGGAATGGGTAGAGTGCCTGAACGCTGGCTAGCGCTCTGGGCAATTTCACCAGGGTGAGAACAGCTAATAAGCTCTCTTACCCTGGGGGTAATAGTTAGGATATTTTTGGATAGGATACCCGAACGCTGGCTAGCGCTCGAGGTAAAGGAACCAGGGTGAAACGCTAATAAGCGCTCTCAACCCTGGTTGAAGGTTTTAATAAGTACCCATTTTAATCGATTGACAATTAAAAAAGAAGTATTTATTAATAAGGAATTGGCAGGTTCAGCCTCGGACCAGCAGAGATTCCTCCTCTGCTAAGTCCTCGGACTGACTGTTCCAGAGGAAGTCTGGAGACAGAATGTATCATACAATAATAATTACAATGAGTTTTATAATGAATTTAAGCACCGTTGCATCTCAGGTTACCCTATGAGAACATCAACGCAGTTCAAAACCCACAACGTAGACTGTTTAGTCTACTAGACTGCGTTGACGTTCTATAAATCTGTTATCTCGAGGTATTTCCGTTACGAAATACCTCGGATAATAATTAAATAATTATTTAATGATTTTTAAAACAGATTTATAAAACTTGAAATAAATTTAAAATTTACGAGAACGTAACACAATTTTTGAAAGAATGTTTTGATCCCTGAAAAAAAGTGTTTGGAAAAATACCAAAAAAAAAGGCCATTCGGCAGCCGAAATGGAAGTAGATTTCATGAAAATGAATGTAAAAATCTAAAAATTACTTGGATTGAATACGAAATTATCGTTTCTAACTCATTATGGATCATTTTTAAACTTAACGTACTTATTATGAGTTTTATGTTTACACATGTTGAGTTCTTGAATCTGTAGATTCGTATTAATAAATGCACTTCACAGTTATTAATTAATATTGATTGCACTGAGTTGAATCACTTGATGATTTCTAACGATCTCTGATGAGTTTGATGAGTGAACTGAGAGGCCACCTCAGTTTGATCTCGGATGAGTATGAGTATTTGGTGACAATATTTGAAGATCTGAACAGTATCTGGCCCTTAGAGCCTGTGTAAGTGTATATATAACAGTCACGACTGACCCCACCAAGCAACACCCGCAATGCGGCATTTCCCACATAATGGGGCATAAGATGATGAGTAGTAGTCTAATAATAGACTTGAAGTCATGACAATATGTTTTGGTGATGTGTTGCTAGGCGAGAGTCAAAGGTGGCTGTTTTGCAATGATGTTATAAGACGGTATGAGTGTGTATGTGTCAGCATGGGGACGCCATGTGGTAATGAGTAAGAGTGAGATAGTAACATGAGTATAGGTTGGATTTGGTGTGATCACAGAGTACATTGAATATTGAATAAATCAATATCTGAGTTTGCGATGTTGATATTGAGCTTGAGAAAGGTCTTCTTGATTGAGTTGGGTTGATTGATGATCCTGGTTGCACTTGATGTTGAATTTGATGCACCAATATATATCACCACTTGGTTACTTGCACGTGTTTTGGAGATTTACTGCGCAACCGGGTTTGAGTTTATGTTGAGCACCTGAGGGCGCGTTTGTAGCAGCACCTCGGTCACTCTCAGCAAATTGCGGCAATTACAAATGTGTAATTCCGCAACACATATGTTATGGTATTCAAATTAAAGCTTATTTGAAGAGCTTTCAGATGCAATTAACAGAATTTCGACAAGTTATTCCATTCAAGAGTTATTTGAGCAAGAAAGTGAAGAAATATAAATTTTTATGATTTTGAAAATTTCAAAATCCTGGCATTTCTAAATTACTTGACCGATTAAGCTCATCTACGAACTTGACTTCGGTATCTATCTGTAGAATAATTATGTTGAGTTTGGTAAAGATCCGACGTAAATTGGCGACGCTATCGTCGTGACAAGCCGCGTTATATCTGATATATGTATATATATTATGTTGGGTTTTTCTTCACGGTGCTGGCGTCGACAGCGCCGGAAAGTTCCACCCAAATGTTGGCTTACCCGGTTCGTAGCTTGTTGGGCGCCAGAAACGTTACGTTCCGCGGTTCGAATTCAGCAATTGATCGTCGTCGGGCGGCAGGTCAACGTCGAAGAGATCCTAAATTTTGTAGAGCGAGTGTAGAAATCGAGGCGGAATAATTTTACCACCAGAGAATAGAAAAATAGAGACAGCTCAAAGAAACAAGTAATGCGCAGGGACTATTCAATTAAAAAAAAGAATCTGAATATGACCGAAATTACAAATAATGAGTTATTCTTGGTTCGTTTAACAAACAAAATTTCGAATTAAGGAAATTAATTGCATTCGCTTTATTATCGCCAACAACAAAAAAAAAACAAAAAAAAATAATCGTTTCGCTTATCGTATCGTAACAACAAATTTCGAATTTCTCAACAAAACAAATTAAATGTCGCCGCTTTGTATTAACCAATTCAAAAAAAAATTAACAAAGAGAAGGAAAAAAAATGTTCTAGTTCGCGTTTATTTTCCTAACAATAAAAATTTCGACTTCATCAATATAATTTATTATCGCCACTTTCTTCGTAACAAATAAATTTGAGTTTTCAAAAAAATTACAAAAATATAATTGTCGTAGCCTTTCTTTCATAATAACAAATTTTTAAATAAAAAAAAAAATCAACAACAAAAAAAAAATGTACTGTTTCGTATTTCTTTCCTAACAACCACTTTCGCATTTATCAATAGCATCGATTTGTCGTATACTGGTTCGATGATACAAGCGATCGATCAATTATCCGCCGCGGCGGGTAAGTGAACCGTCGGTAACTGTTGTTACCCGGCGGGCAATATACGGGACAAAGCTCGAGGTATAGTTCCTAGTTACGCTCGTAGATGGACCTGGGTTCGCGCCAATTTTATTCGGCATGCAATCTCAAACTTTGGTCAATTAAATTGACACTGTACACAACCTTCCTTACAACGGATTAAATATTTTTTTTTTGGCACCGAATACCTGGCTGACGTCACCCCGAAGCCGAAATTCAACAACGCAATTGCTGAATTTCGGTACGATTTTACTTTCTGACTTAATTAAAACATTCGTAATTATCTGATTTTCGATAACAATAAAAAAAAATAATTAATTAATTGCAAATCATAACTCTCTGCGTAATCGTGGACCGCGGTGAAGTCACCCAGGAATATTAACAAATTGCGACCGCACTTACCCCGTTCAGTCGACTCTCCAGGGTGGTTTGAAATTCCTGATAGCAGTTGTCGGCGGTGCTGACGGCGGCAGAGGCTCTCGGCGATGGCGTCACGGAATTTTTCGTTGTCGGAATGACCAAATCTCCTTTCTTTTTTTTTTTTTTTGAATTCTTGACTGCCTGGCAGTTGACAATTACAGCAATTACAGCAATTCACGAGAGAAACTCTAGCGTCGACTGGATCGACACTCAAAATAACAATTACTCAACAAAATAAGTAAATTCACCACCTAAGCGACTGAATTTTCGTAATAATAATTAACATTCGTTTTAACTTTATTTCGTAGCGTAACAACAAAACTATCAGCGGTTCAACAGTGGCTTTTTCGGTGTCCGGCTCAGAATTGCTGGCTTTTTCGTTTTCCAGCAACATGTGGTATTTTCGCTAGCGCAGCTACAAAGCTGCGCGTCCAATCAGCCGTTGTTGGATAAATTTCCATAGTCGATGGTTGGTCGATTCGCAATTTAGTACTCCATTCGGCGTTCAGGTGGAGCCCTGGTGTGCTCCCGTTGCTTCATGGTACGGTGATTCGTAGATTCCGATTCCGGGTTTTCCTCGTTGCTCGTTGTCACTCCCAGATGTCTCCCTGGTCATTGATGGTAAACTGAACTGCGGGTTCGCCCGGTCGCTTTTGTCATTCGCTCTCTCTCACACACATTCTTAGTTTACATAGTAAATTTTTCGGACGCATCAATCCATACTAAATTTGATTATTTGGCGCGGTTCGGCTTATTTTATTTACCTCAAGCTTCGCAATCTGACCGGAACCCACTTAGGGCGACACAGGCGCGTCGAATCTCAGCATTCCGTCAGCCTGGCCAACACTATAGACTAATTAATGCTTAAAAAAAATAATCTCTATAATGAAATTTAGTGGGAAAAATTTCCCATGTCACAATATATATATATATATATATATATATATATATATATATATATATATATATATATATATATATATATATATATATATACATATATATATACATACATATATAAACTTTTGAACCATATGCATTTTCCGACTCAGCTCGACGAGTATAGTCGAAATATAGCAAAATTTTTCAAAAGTTCCGTCATGAGGACCAATGCAATAGTAGTTAGATTTCTATGAAATCTACTAAAAATTAAATTAATATTTCGGAAATTTTTTTAAAATTGTTCAGTTTTTGATACGTAAAAGAAATTTTGATTTTGGACACTTTTTAAATACAATTATCTTTGTTCAAACGATATTTTTTTGGCTAAAGGTAAAATTTTATCATAAATCCGCCGTGGAAATGAATAATTTAACAATAAAATTTCCAAAAATGTTTATTTATCGATTTTTTATGGCTAAAAAACAGTGAAGCTCCCCTTGTATATAATTACTCATATTATACAGTAATATTCTGTATGATATCCAACCGTAATTCAAACCAATCACCAACATTTTAACCCTTGAATTTCTTAAGTTATTAAACGTGTGTAATTACAGAAGCTGTAATGAATAAATTTCCTCGACATTACAAGCGCGGGTTATTTGGAACAGCCATCAACAACATGCTTGAAGACAAACGTCGCAAAAATCGAGTGGCCGCTGAGCCTAATGAAGTTGAACACGAGAATCATTAGGGCCAAACATTGAATGAAGTTTATTCAATCAATATGATTATTTATTCCACAAATATTTATTTATTTATTTACTTATATATTTATTTATTTATCAAACATGTTTATTTATTTAATCAAATTATTGATATTTGTTAAATTAATTAATTAAAATAAATTTTGAAATTCAATAAACTTATATGGCAATTACTTATACATATACAGGAATACATTGTTAGAAAAATAAATATACAGGAATTAAAACAATAATAATATTAATACATAATATTAAAGATGATTAAGGATATATTATAAAGTATATGACTTAAAATATATAATATAATATATTTCTGAAAATATACAGTAACATATATATTCAAAAATATATAATAAAATATATGTTAAACAATATATACAATAATATATGATTTTAAATATATAACAGCATATACATGAATAATCTATGTACAAAACTATAATAATTATATATTTAATCGGCGAAAACAACTATATGTTATTTTATAAAATTTTATATACAATTAAATATATTATCATATAATTTCCATATATTTTCCAATATATTTTTTTCATATATTTTTTTTTCATGCGGGTTTGACTTGTGCAGAAATTATTATGTATTCGGAATATTTTTTTAATCCTCTTCTGAATATTGAAGTTTTGATTTGAATAATTTAGAATTCTAAAGTAATAGAATGTCAGGTAGTATATTTCAATTATTTTCAAGAAATAACAATATTTATTATAATTTTCAAGTAAAAATAAAATAAAATAGACTTTTGTAGCTTTGTGAACTTCAAAAATTTTGAAATCTCTGGTCTATGTTTTTTAGTATATGATGATAAAAAAATTTTTCTTGAACAATTTTCTTTGAAAATTAATTTCATTTTATCGTTAACGGTGTCAATTTTATGAAACTCGGATTTATTACTAACAAATTCAGCAAAAAACAAAAAATTTTTTTTTTTTTACTTTTTAAATTTTTAATTTAATGTCTCAAGCTCTCTGATCCGGAATATGAAGAAAAATTTCAATTAATGAATAAATTATTATCACGCCTCTTAATTATCCAAAGAACAACGTAGTGTAAATGTTGTGAATTACGTAAAAAAATCTCTAATTTAAATAAATCCAAGTGGGGTGTACAGAATACCCCATCAAAAAATACTGTCTTGGTTAACCTCAAATATTCATTTGGATTATTGTCCACTAGAGAGATATATTTAGATAAATTTTTGCCCCAAATATTCATTATTTTAGATAAATAATTTAACAGCATTTGTTGGGGTGTAAATTGCACCCCACCTGATTTTATATTAATTCATAATTATTTTTCGTACTTTATAACATAGGTGCCTTACTGTTTATTTGATTGGCAATAACTAAGCCTATAAATTATTGAGTTATTTAATTTGTTTTTATTACCCTCTAGTTCATGAAGTTTTATATTTGAGGTTTAAAAAAATTTGAAAATATTAAATTATGAAGCAATGTTTTTTTATTTTACCTTTTTTAGAAAATGCCAATATTTATCCTAGATTTCAAATGATAATAAAATTAATTTCACTTTTACAGCTTTGAATACTCTAACATTCTTGAAAACTGTTGGCTATGTTCTTTGTTATTAAAATAGAAAACAATCGCTTCTTGAAACTTTTTCGTTGAGAAATTAATTTTTTTCTATTTTAAATGGTGTCAAATTAAAAACAAAAAAAAATAGGTTAATTATTAACCCTTTTTGCAGAAACAAAAATTTTTTTCCCTTGGTACTTTTTGAATTTTTTATGTCATTCGCTAAGCTTTCTGACTCCGACAATAAAAAGAATAGATGCATAAATCACTTATCAATATCCTTATAGACTATCCAACGAACATCTAAGTGTAAATGTTTCGAGTTATGTTAAATAATTTATCAAGCCAAATATGAGTGCTAAAAATTTGTATTGTATTTAAATTTTGTTTTCAATGGGGTATTAAATGTACTCCACTTCGAATTACTTCTTACTAGATATATTGAATGCTATTCGATATAATTTGCGTTAAACATTCGAATTTTTTAATTATTGACAATTATTATTTTTATTAATGATATTATGTCTAATTCGTAGTAAAGTCTGCTACCGGTAATTCAGAATCTTAATATACTCACTGAGCAGAAATATTATAGTTGGTAGTATAGTTGGATATAGTCTGCTTGAAGGTTTTAATAACTATTATTATTATTTTATATCTAATTATTCTTTCTTCACTCTTCTTTTGTTTTAAGTCCACTAAAATTTTATATTATGCATTAGTCATTATTATGGAGTTTGATAATACGAATGAAATTGAGTGCAATGAATTCATTACATTATAATTCTAAACTGGCGTTTTCTATTATTAAAAAAAGACAAAAGTTCCTTTTAATGAAAGGACGTATTCAAATTGCATGTATTCAAGGTAAGTAAAATATTCAATGAATTTGTTGAGTTATGAGTCTCATAAAGAGTAAGCTATTTTGTTGGATGCTATCATAGAGAACATATGGTCATTTATAAAATTTCAGGCATTTCAAATACAGTTAGTTTATTTGAAATTTGTCGATCACTAAATAATAATTTGCCGAAATTACAATTGAGAAAAGTGAGTAATTTTACTATTAATCAACACAAGTCACCAAAATTAAGCAGCAATGATTTTGATGGTGAATTTGACAAAAATTTGAAGAGTTACGATGCAAATCATTCCGAAAACCAAAATCCGGGTGAAACTTGCAATAATTTTTCTGATGATGAATACGAGATGAATTTTCTTAATACCACTACAAATCTAATAAACAACGATGCTCAGTTTAGTTCAACCAATGAAAAGTTGGCAGACAAGGTATAGATTGTGATTATTGCTAATTAGCTGACGATTTTGGTTGGTTTTTAATTTTCTAATACTTTGATCGATTTTTTTTCATTTACAGATAATTTTCTTGGATCAAAAAAATATCTTAGAAAACGGAAGTCAAAATGTGTCAAAAAGTTTTGCTTTATGTAAAAATAATGATAAAGATCAAAATCATTGTGAAGAATCAAAACCGCTGATTGATATGAATCATATTAAGGTACAGCTACACTGAAAGAAAAATATTTCACATATTATTTTTGAAATTTTTTAAATCATGACTTGAAAAAATGATAATTGATCTAGATTTTTTATGTGAAAATCACTTAATTTCATTCATAAAATCTGCATGTATCTTTATTTTTCAGGCAAATCATCTCGAAAGAAGTAACCAAGTTCATTGTGAATTCAAAAAATCTTCAGAATTTAAAAATTTTTTTGATAGTGTTCAACAAGATATAGAAGTCAATTTTGATGTTACAGAAAATGCAGGAGAAGAAAAGGTTAGTATTAATTTTGAATGACATTAATTATACCTTTGCAATTGTAGAATTTATTTGAAAAAAATTTTTCTCTTTGGTAATTTTCGTAATTGAAACGAATAATCCAACATATTTCTCAACTAGCATTAGCTTAGAAGCAAAAAAAGTCTATTTTATTTACCTTATATGATTATTTTTGTTTAAGAGCTGTTTATGTCTTTTTATATGAAGTTATTTAGCTCTCGATTTTTAATTTTAGTTGAGCTATCTCGACTTCTCAATCTAATTTCGAATTGATGCATTTAAAAATAAAAATATTGTTATGAAAATCATTAGATAGTTTTATAGCTATAGTTCCTCTAATGTATTTCTTATTTCAGAATAAATTTGATGAAATTTTTAATGTAGAATGTAAAAAAATTAATCAAAATCATTTATTGACTCCACATATGACCATTACTCCAGAAGATGATTTAATGGAATTAGCAATTCTACCATCCAATTCTATACAGATTCAAACTCTTTTTAATAATGAAAATGATCTCTTTTCATATGGTACAAATACTGAGGTATTTTTTATAAATATTTAAAGTATTATTCTTTCTTATGATATAGTTTAATTTTTTTTCTAGATTTCTGATAGCTTAGAACGAATTCTCTCTATGCAATTAGACAACAGAACTATTGAAATAGTTAGAAATAATTCTGAAATAACTGAAGATCTTAGTTTAATTTTATCTTTAAAAATATTCAAAGACCAAAAACAATCAACTTTCGACACTTCGTCAAGATCTGCTTGTATGGATTTAGATGATATAAGAGACGAAGATTTTGATCCGCTTACAATTCCTCATTCATCAACAGCTTTACTTGAAAATGAGATAAATTCTGTTAGTACTGAGAATCAAATTTCGATTGATGAAGAAAACGATACAGGTGAATACGTCGAAAGTGAACGAAGCATTGATCACGAACTAGATACATCAAAATCTCCCAATTTCACTTCTGCTGAAACAGTTTTACGTAAGATTCCTTTTGCGCGTGAAGGATCTTGTGACAACACTAAAATGATAGTTAATGCTAACAGCTCCGCTCGATGGAAAAAAACTTACGCTTGTATGTACTGTCACAAGAGGTTTGTAAAATTACCTCGTCATATTGAAACTGTACATAAAGAATTTGAAGATGTTATAAAACTGAAAGCTACTGCAAAAGGTAATTATTATTTTTAAAAAACTTTTTTCTGGCAAAATTTATCATTTATTTTTTTGATTAAAATAATTTATTATTATCATTATTTTTATACTTATTATTTATTCTGCATGAAGTAAACGGTATTATGAATGATATTTTAAAGCTATGTGATTATTTAATGAGTTAATTTAATTAAGCAATTCTTTTTTCTAGAAATAAAAGTTTCAATGTGCTTAGAATTAAAAAAAAGCCACAATAATAATAGTGACGAATTTTAATTTTTAATAAAAAAATTTCCCAACCAACTATCAGTGATATGAAAAATAATATTTTAAAATCCTCTTAAATTAATGTTTTTTTCAGGTACTAAAGAACGTAAAGATGTTATTAAGATTTTTCGGAATAATGGAAATTTTATTCACAATACTAGTGAAATCTACAATGACGGTGAGCTGCTTGTACCTCGACGTCCGAAAATTGCTCGATCAGCTACTGATTATACTACTTGCCCCAATTGTTTAATAACACTATCGAAATCGAATGCAAGAAAGAATGTCTTTAATGACAAATTTAGCTATTATATATGGCTCTTTACCGTAAGATGGACGGTGGTGTTTATTACTCGATAGGCCTTATTAGGTGACTGAATAGTAATTACGGGCAGTGTCTCGGATAGCTTAACTGGTAGAGCCTTTGGCGCGTAACCAAACGATCCGAGTTCGATTCCCGGTCTGGGCTGTCCGAATTACTTTTTCAGTTACCGAAAATTCCTACTGAGTAAAGGTCCTCCCCTTCCCCCTTTATCCTTTATTTCCCCCAGTTCCCAAAAAATTTGTCTCTAATGACAAATTTAGCTATTATATATGGCAGCATATTTCAAAGTGTGTTGATAAAAAAATCAAAGGATCGCGTACTTACAAAGTATTCGGAAATATCGTGGAGGGACGATTGCACTCCAAAGCTAGTGACACGTTACGATTAATGATATTCCCTGTACTCAGAGAGGACGAGATAGTACGTTTAATAAGATACGATTGGATAATTATTGTGCATGGAAATAAATTATGTATAAAATATGCATCGAATCATTTCCAACATAATATGATAAGAGCGAGATTGCGTCTTATGGGTAGACTTTTGTGTGCTGCAAAATATCTTAACTCTAATGTTACTGAATTAGCTCAGTTATTCTATCCTCAATTTGCTGAATTAGTTGTTGAGGCTATCGCACTTGTCGCTAGAATAGATCGGACTAAAAATCAATGTAAAGCTCCTGCCGTTGCGGAAAATCTTGTAACATACATTAAACAAATTGCAAAACTGCTAGAATCTGAGTGTCAAAAAAAGTGATCAAGATGGATTGAATCGTGTCATTAATTACACAAAAGTGTTCCTAGTAGAAGCACCTGATGCTATAAACAAGTTTGCTATGGAAGCTCAATCCAAGCTCAAGCCTCAAAAAGTCGTAATTCTTTCAATTACTGATGACATAAATAAATTAATCAATAATTTAACGACTGAAAGACAAAATTGTTTTGCAATTTTGAAGAAGCGATTCGATTACTCACAATGGTTAAATGGACTTAAGATTGTGGCAGTACACTTACTTGTTTTCAATCATCGACGAGTAGGTGACATCCAAAATATTTTAGTTACTGATATCGATAAATTAGAAAGTATTGATAAAGGTACGGATAAAGAGGAATTTGAGAAATTAGATGATATTGGGAAAATCATTGCGAGTAAATTTTATCGATTTGAAGTGAGAGGAAAGTTAAATCGTATTGTAGCGGTAATTGCTAAAGCTGAGATTATTGAAGAATTAAATGTTTTACGCAAATATCGTTCTTTAGCGAAAGTCCCAGAAAACAATGAATTTTTATTCGGTCTTCCGAACATGGTTAATGATAGAATCAGAGTGCTCAATTTATGTAATGAAATGCGAGTATGTTCAGAACTGTGTGGAGCTGAGAGACCAGAATTGTTACGGGGCACTGTTCTACGAAAACACGTAGCAACTAAATGTGTTGAGCTTGATTTAAATAATGCTGCACTTTCTGATGTAATTGGTCATTTAGGTCATTCAAGCAAAATTCACCATGAAATATATCGTCAGCAGCTTAAATCAAAAACAATAGTTCAGGTGACGAAAGTTCTTGATGCAGCTCGAGGTAAGTCTAACGACATTGTTATGGATGAAAAAGAAGAACAAGAAGAAGAAGAGGAAGAAGAAGAAAACGACGACCAAAGTGAATTTATTGAAATTTCTATCAATGATTCAACTGATGTAAAGACTACAATAGGAAGTACAGTTGATGAATCTATGCCTTCAACTTCCAAATATCCTGATAATTACAGTGATCACAACTTAGTCGACGATACATTGCCCTCTAATAATACAAGTATGTTGTTTTTTGTATCCGAAAAAACTTTTATTATTGATAATCTCTACACAATTTAGAGTTTATATTTTATTTGAAATCATTTTGTAACAAATAGTGAAAAAGCTGATGAACAATTCTCATTAAAAGTATCGAAAAACAGTCGCTCTAAGTAAATTATATATCTATATATATATATATATATATCAAAAAATTAAAATTATTGAAAATAATTTAAATCTCATCATTTTCAATATTTTTCAATAAGGATTTTTAATCAGGGAAATATCTCTAATTTATCTTCAATTTCGCGAAGATTTTTTTAACGATTTTTTCAATCGTAGACAGTCTTTTTTCTGAATGCATTTATTTTTAATAATAAAAATTGCTTACAGGAATATCAACAAAACGTCATGGGTGGAGTGCAGAAGAAAAAAATGTAATTTATTGAGAATTTGGAGAGAATTTAAGATCTAAAGTTCTACCGTCATTTAAAATTATTGATGAGGTTAAAAATCGTTATCCTTGCTTAAAAAATCGATCTCGCCAATGTATCAAAACATGGATTTCGAATCAACTGAAAATTTCAACACGATCACCAACGAACAGGCCACGAATTATATCTGATCAGTCTGTTAACTTTGATTTCATTAAGTTTAAAAAGTAAACTTCTAAAAAATGTTGATATTAAAGTTAAACTGAATATAATCACATATTGATTAAACTATTGGAAAAAATGAACTGAAATATTAGCTTATCATTTTTATTAAGAAATTCATGACTTAATTATTTGTTTGATACTTAAGAAAAGTAACAATAATTTCTCCTTCGTGTAAGCAAAATTAAAAAGTAATAATAAAATAATAATAAATGTTTTATTGTACTCATTGTTACACGCTTTTTATTAGCTTCAGCTGTATGTTTGTATGTTTGTAACCGACTCCTTTGCCGCGATTTTGACCCATTTTAAACGGCCAAATTTTGTTCAAACCTTGTAGATTTATCGAGGACCGATGACAATACTCTAATTTGAAAAAATTATTCCATTTTTCAATTTGCAAAATAAGATTTTTGTTAATTTATATAATTTTCATCTATAGTCGATAAAGCAAGAGTTTCAATTTTATTTTTTTATAATTTTCCTCTATAGTCGATAAGACAGAAATTGATGTTAATTTTATTTCCCAATCATTATCTTTAGCCGATTTCGCCAATAGTAACAAATTTCTGAATACTAAAGAGAATTTTAGTTCTATAAAACGAATAATAGTTTTAAAAAAGTACAAAATCACGCTTTTATAAATAAACTAAATTAAAAACAGAATAATGAATAATAGTTTAAAAAAACTAAAAACACGCTTTTTATAGAAAACCAAACTGAGAAATAGAAAATAAATTTTAATAAATTTAAATTAAGAATAGTGTTGAAAATTTCAATGAATATAAATTAATAATAGTGTAAATAAGAAGAAATGTATTTTATTTAAAAAAAGCGTAGGGTGGATGGTGTCAATAGTTATGAATGTTTTTAAAAAATATTAAAAAAATTATCCTTTTATTATAACAATTTTTGAAATGATTTTAATGCCCTAATATTTTTTTTCTGCATTTTCATTAATTTCACCCTCATTTTATTTCGAAAAAGCCTTTTCAGAACTAGTTTTATCACAAAAGTTTATTTCTATTATATGCGGATCCAGAGTTATTGCAAAAAATATTTAAAAAATCAGACGAATCTAATAGTGCAAAATTCACTGCAATCCGACAATAGATAGCTCGGGCTCCGGTTTCACAATGTCGTTTTTCCGTTCGGCAACTTCACTTGTCCCTCGTGTGGGATTATCCCCACCCGCGGAACACCTATTTCCTAGGCCCCGAAACTTATGTAAATTTTATTTCTACTGCGCGAGCATCCTAGGCCACAGCGCTCTGTGATCCATCGATAACTAACCGCGGCTAGGGTGAGGACCTTCAACGGATAATGAAGGAGCCCCGTGACAAGGTCTCCGTCTTGCAGGTGGAATAAGCCCAGGAATTTGATTGGTGTAATGTTATTAGTTGCGTTGAACATTTAGGCAGTATTCGGACGTCACATTGGTTCATACTTTCGTAGTCTGGATTCAAATAGAGCTGTAGTTTGCACTTTGTGTAGTCTTTTATTGACTTAAGGAGTACTTTTATTTCGCAGGCTAAGTCTGTCAAAACTGTTATGCATTTTCTGATGGTTTCCAGGTCCGCTAAGAAGTATTGATTTTGGAAGGCGTCTATTGCGAGATAGTCCTTATTTGGGCGAACTAGTAGGCTCTTCATGGCTTCTCCGATCGTTTGAGGGACATGGATAGGTCTTATCTGGTATAGTTAGAATGTAACTTGATTGAATAGCAGTAGGGTGATTATTAGGGTGTGCCAAAAATTAATTTTCATGAAGAACTTTTTAAAATTAAAATTTTGAGTATCGCTTTTGGCAGGAATCGTGTTTGGGCATGTCCTAAAATATTTTAGGGTGAGACGATTTATTTGATTTTCATAGAATTTTTTAACAGAAGTTTAGTTTGGGTATTTCCGCTGAAATTTCAAATTTTGGCCGGAAGTGCCTAACTAAATCTCCTGTTAAGAATTCTATGAAAATCAGATAAATCGTCTCACCCCAAAATATCTTGGGAAATGCCTAAACACAGCTCCTGCTAAAAGCGGAACTCAAAATTCCAATTTTAAAAGGTTCTTCACGGAAATTGAATTTTGGCACACCCTAGTGATTATAGATAGGAATTTATTATCTATTCTTCCCGTGTCCACCTTTGCGACGTTGGATACCGCTTGGAGATTTACTTGGTCCACTGGTTGAGGTGGATTTAGGCCAGGAAAACGTGTTGTAATATCTCGGGTTGCGTTTCTCAGCTGGTCGAGTAAGAGAATTCCTCCTAGGACGTTCCCTCTCTTAGCGTCTTCTATCGCAGACTCGGATTCTTTTAGGTAGCGTAGTAGACCCATCGTTCGTTGCACTCTTTCGTAAAATGTCGACGTTGCTTCATTTTCTCGATTTCGCTTCCAACTTTGGCGGCGTAACAGTTGATGGTGTTGGAGAGCTGTGTGACTCTGACCTTGGTTGTGTTTTGGCCAGAGATAATTTTTTTTAATTCGGATTTTATTATATGTGTCGAGTTATTTACGAGCGTTGTTATCTCTCATTGGCCATTGTATAATTCGTCTATTTCTTGAGAAAAGTGTTCGTGGTCGTCATAATCCATAAGTCCGAAGGCTTTTCGTGCTATGGACCCAACGAATCCAAACCAGGGTGTTCTTCGCTTGCATAGTTTCATTGATGTAGTGTAGTCTACTTGTTGGAGATTTCGTTTTAGCCGATTACTTACATCTTGCCGGTCTCTTTCTAAATTCGTTAGTATAGCTTCTTTTCCCAGGGTTGCACACTCGACCGGAGGGAAGTATAATAGACAGGTTTTAGGGCTTTCGTTATCGCCAGATGATGTCATTTCTGCCAAGGGGATATGTTGATGATGGTGAAATGGTACGTGACTCTTTTGAAAAGCCCCCTCGTTCTCTGTGGTCACTTCTTAATTTATTTAGGGCGCCACTGGATTTTTAGACACAGTATCCAGAAACTGGACCAGAGCATGGAGTAAGTTCTACAGGGTCGTGAGAGATTGCTGGGAAGAAAACAGAAATCACCAAAGAAATTCATTTTTCAAGAAATTTTATTTAACCCACCCCATTAAAATGATATTTCCCTTACAATTAATTAACACTTAATCCTAAGTCCTATTCCCGTTTATAAGACGGTTTCCTATCAAAGCTCCTAATCCCGACGATACCCTCTTATGGAGCGACCATACTGCGGTTTCTATCATAGTTACTTATTCCCGACGGTACCCTCTTATGAAGCGACCATACCGCGGTTTCTAATTATTTTCCTCCATTTTTCAATTTTCCATAATTTTCCATAATTTCCATTTTCCATAATTTGCTATAGTTTCATAGTTTCATAATTTTCCACACGCACCCACAATATAATTATTATCATTCAAACACACTAATTAAAATTTCCATACTTTATTAATTATTTTCTAAGACTATTATTTACTTTTATTTTCCAAATTAAATCTGATTATTAAATTTTCTAAATCCAAATTAAATTTCAATTATTAAATTTTCTCTTGAATAAATTTTCCATTCATTCCCAATCCAAATTCCTATAGCGATTAATTTCCTTTTTAAAATTCTTAACTAATTTACTGCAGTGGTCTTAATAATACAACAATAAAGATTTAATACTAAGAGGTCTTCGTATCTCGTATTAATAGATTAAAATTTGATGACAGAGGTCTTAATAATCTGCCGACAAAATATTCGCTACGTTCTAGTATTCTTACAAATTTATTTTACTTTTGTCGATTTTATTACGCCATATTTTATTATAAAATTTTACTTGATTACTTTAATTAATTTCTTTAAAATTAATTTAGTTTCATTTTATTAATTATTTTCTTCGAATTTCATTTTTCCGACTTTTGTAATTTTATTTTATTTAGTTGAATTGTTTTAATCTTGTCCAAATTATTTGTCAGAGTTAATTAATTAATTTATTTAGTTTTAATCTCTAAATTAAGAAATTGACAATTGATTTTATTTCACTCAATTTTAACTAAATTATTATTTTACTTGTCTCTGAATAACTGAGTTTATTTTATTTTTGCTAAATTACTTTATTTTACTTTTGTATTGTTTGAAACTTGAAATTTATTTTATTTTAATTTTGAGGATTATATTTCACCTTACAACGCCTTGAGATTTTTTAGTCTCGACCTTGTACGTCCTTTACTCAGCGTTTTAGCTTGAAACAAGATGGCGGACCCTCTCCCAACTTTTGTTGAATTTTTCTTCAAGTGAAATTTACAACTGATTTATTTTCTTTTTTTATCTAAATGATTTTAACAATTATTCTAACGATTTTTTTTTTTTACGATTCTAATTTTACTTCTATTTTATTTCACACAATCAAAATTCGCTCCAAATTATTTATATTGATTTTAGTTAATTTTAACTTCTGATGATTTTACTCAAACTCAATTACCAGAGATCAAATTTTCACGTGACACCAAAATCATGAATTAACAAACTGAAATAATTCCTAGTAAGATTAGTCCAGACTCTGCCTATGTGTTTAATTAACAACCCGAAATAATTCCTAGTATTATTAATTAAATATTTAGTTATCTCATTTCTGACTTGTTCTTAAATTTATTCTTAACTTTATTCCGTCTTTTATTCAGACTTTAGTTCAAGTAACGAGTGCTTAATTATTGACTAAACCAATTGCTTAAATTTTGGCAAGATTAATTAATTAAACTTTTATTTAAAAACTAATGATTGTAATCGAACGCGAAATGGCGATAACCTTCAGCCGACTTAAGGCCTGGCTGATGCCGCTTCACCGAGAATCTATTTAGACGTATTTATTGTACCTGGAGTTTTCTTGGGTTTTATTTTCAAAAATCCCTCGACGCTTTTACTCCCGGGTTTCTCGTCTTTCCTTGATGAGGTCTTATTGGCAGCACGGTCCTGAATCGCCACTTCGTAACTTAATTCTCAGAGAATATTTTATTCTGGAACACGAAATTGGTATTAGAATATTTCTTAGATTAATTAAACTTAAGCGAGCCGGCATTGGGCCTAGCAAGCATTAAATTTAACTAAAATTTATCGCCTCGTTCCACAAGAAACAATAGAATAGAAATAATTACCTGAGTGAGATGTTTGCGATGTCGATTCTTCGATCGTTAGAACACAATAACACTTACCAAAATTTGTTGGTTCGTTTCTTCTTGGCTCCATCTTCCCCACTCCCTCTCTCTCTCAGCGCCGGCGTTACCCTCTCGGGGACTTACTCACTAGCATAAGACTATTGGCGCGAGTACTTCGGAGCACAGCGCCCTGGGGAATTGGTCGATAATTTTAGCTCGGATCGAAGACCTTCACCGGATAAAGAAGATCTCGTGTACTCCGTTACAATGGTACCGACGTCTATGGTGGATACTTTTTTCCATTCTCCTTCTCTTAGATGGATAGTTTTGTATTTTTCGTATAGAACTCCTGGATTGGATGAAGTCGGTTGAATTGTTAGAGTGTCTTGCGTTGGTTTCGTAAAGCTGATGAGTAAGCATCATATGTTGACATGTAGTAGCAGCATGTTTTATTCTATTATTATTTTTTTTTGTATCGGATTACTTGTGAGTATGATTGTAGTCTGTAACAGAAGTGAGTTTATTTATTCAATGGCTCAGTTCACTATGCTGGGGTGTTTGATTATGCATTTGCCATTGGGAAGCAGCCCTTATCGGTAATTTCGACGATCTCAAAAGGGCCTTCATAACAGGTATCGAGTCTATTTTTGAGTTTCGCTTAAGTTATAAGCGAAGTCTCCTACTTAAAAATCTAGTGGGTGTAGATTTTTATCGAATCTTTCTATAGATCTTAATTTTGATTCGACAAGTGAATCGCGGGCGACGCTTCGAATGTGACAATCAATTCATTAGATCAACTAGGTAATCGGGGTAAGTTTCAATTTTTTCATAATCGGGAAACTCAGTTGGAGCGCGGGCCTTTTTACCGAAGATTAGCTCGTGAGGTGTAAATTTTGTCCCACTATGGTCTGAGGTGTTATAATTAAACACGGCAATGGGTAAGTATTTGTCCCAGTCTCAGAAGGATTCGACCAATACTCTGAGATATTCGACGAGAGTTTGATGGCTTCTCTCCAGTGATCCGTTGGCTTAAGGATAGTATCCCAAGGTTGTTACTCTTCTTATTTTCAAAATTTCGGACATTTTTGCTAACAGTTTAAAGGTAAATGATGTTCCTCTATTCGATAAGATCGTTCTCGGGCATCCGTATAGGCAGATATATTGATTAATTAGGGCCTCTGCGATTGTTTAGGTCCTGATATCTGGTATTGCTATGGCTGCGCAATGTTTTGTGAAATTATCCTGTATAATGGAGATATGTACGTTGTCTTTTGTTGTCATAAGTAGTGGCCTTACGGTTTCGATTGAGATTTTCTCGAAAGCGTCGGATGGTGTATCGGTGATTACCATGGGTTGTTTAGTTTTTATTCTCGATAATTTTTTACTTCCCGCTAAGAAAATTGAAAATTTTTAAATATCGGGAGATTATTGGTTTTACACCGTTTTTCAAAAATCGAGTTTTCATCGGATCTGGACATTTTGAGGTCCTAGAAAGCTTCCCTGACTATTCCTGCGAGGGTGTCACTATGTCTGTATGTATGTATGTGTATGTGCGCGCGCGCGCGTGTGTGTGTGCGCGTGTGTGTGTGTGTGCGTGTGTGTGCGTGTGTGAGTATGAAAACCTCTTTTCACTTTTGAACAGTTGAACCGATTGCATCGCGGGTCGTGCTATTTGAAAGGGCTTTGCCAAACTTAGATTTCCTGGAAATTTGAACCGATTCGGACCGATAGATTTTGAGAAATTTGGAGAAATCTCAAACCAAATAGGAAAAAAAATTTTTTTAGAAGTTGTTTTTTTGGAGTAACTTTTAAACAGCTTAACTGATCGATTCCAAAAACTAAACAGCTCTCAACATTGAAAAACCACGTCAATCGCCGTCAATCCGATCAAACCGGTTGATTCGTTCGAGAGACATCGTGAACGAAAGAAAACCGAAAAAAGTGTTTTTTTTGAGTTACTCCAAAATTTCTGGTTTGACCAATTTAAACTTAGAAATTCTTTATGAGGCTTAAAAAACTGCGTAGAATGCCGCCAACTACGTAAGAATCAGTTTATGCATTCAAAAGTTATTGCGGTTAAAAATCCAAAAAATAGTGTTCTATGAAACTTCTATCAGATTTTTGAGCTTGAAGAGCTCAAGATAACATACAGATTGTATTTTTGAGCTTGAAGAGCTCAACAAAAATGGCCATGTATTAACGGAATTAGCGGGAAGTTGCAGAGATGGCCTTTAGGGTCAGCCGTTCACCTAATTTTTCTTGTTGGCAAGTGTCGCATCTCAGGATGTATTGATAAATTTGTTCCTTCACACCCAGCCAGCAGAATTTTTCTTGTATTCTCCAGTAAGTCTTGAGGACTCCTTTGTGTCCTTCAATCTGGCTTGCGTGTTTTTTTTTTTTTTTTATAATTTCTAGTCGTAATTATTCGGCTGGTACAGAGATTTCTCCGTCGCATAGTATTATTCGTACGGGGCAGTCTCGTAGTTCTTCCAGCAGATGTTGTTGTATATTCATGGACCCGAATCCATCTCCTTTTTGGGCTATTCTCCGTGAATGGATTACGTAACGTTCTAATGCGAGACAAAAACTTTGAGGCCGTTTATTAGGTCTTTTTTTGATATTTCTGTCCGATGGTATTCTCCGATGAAGATAGAGAAAATCCGATATTTGCCAATTTTTGTCACCACGACTCTCCTTTACGTGGCTTGGCTTGTTTTTGGTCATCAATATTTATGAATTTGATGTCACGGAGTAACTTCGCTGTCAGACTGGCTAGTTCACAGTCTGTAGTGAGAAAGTGAGCGATGTTATCTCGACCGTACGTGAGTCCGTCTCGGCTATTTAATAGTTCTACTACTCTTAATTCGTCGGGTCCGTCTGGCACTGGTTCTTCTGACGTTATTAAATTTTCCATCCCCCTCTCTTGGTTTTTATTTTGAGGTTGATTGTGATTGGGGATTATTTCTTCTTCCGAAGGCGTTTTCGGTGAGTATGATTTTTGATGGTTTATTCTCAGACATTTGAGTTGTTGTTAGCGTGGGAGGATTATTGTCTGTTCATACGGTTGGGACTTCTCGGATTTCTTGAGGTGTCAAGAGTGTGGATGTTTCTGGGGAAGTCGTGTTTTCTTTATTGTTGGGTACATTTTGAGATTTTGGTGAATTATATGTAGTTCCTGGTGTTTGAGGTGTAGGTTCCAGGAAGGAGACTCTTTTCTGGCCATTTCTGCTTCTTCGCTGGCCTTTCCAGATTCTTCTTGGTCATTGAAAGTTTTATTTATTGCTTTTATTTGACGAGAATTTTCGATAGACCTTTTCATTTCTTTTATTACATTGGGGCTTGGCGTCGGTAGCGGTCGCCACCATCGGGGGTTTCCCTTAGGAATTGTGGGTGAGAAGGGAGGACGGGACGGAGTGTGATTTTGACTTTCCGATGACTACTCAAATGTTCTTTGGGTGTTGTGAACGTTGGGAGTGTCTTCTTTTGTTGATTCCGTGAATTCTCCAGATGATTCTGTCTGTGGTGAAGCTATGGGGGTCTCTTCTTCTTCTTCATCTTCATCGTCACCGGAGTCAAAGTAGGCTGGGGGAGTTAGTTCCTTAATTGTATCTGTAACTAGTAGAGATGAACCAGCTCCCTCCCCCCTCTAGGCTCTGGAGTGTGGAACACATCGTCATCTCTTACGTGATCTTGAGTTAACCCTTGGGCTTTTTCGTCGTTGCTGGAGTTGGCGGGGTCCATGTAATTGATGGAATTTTTATGCGATCCTCTGCGTAGTTCGGAGCGTAATCGTGAGGCGATCGTTTTTCGAATCTCAGGAGCGCTCTTGAGGGCTGTTCGATTTTTCGAACCTAGAGAACGTTTAGGGCGACGTTTTGGAGGATCCGTGATGACTTTCTCAACTCCTGTAGCTGGTAACAGGACGGCTTCTGGTATATTCTCTACATTAGTAATCGTTGAGAGGTCGTCGAGTGTTTTCTCTGGACTTGGGAATTCTTGTTTATTTGCCAGACGTCCTGTAGGATTATATGAGAGCGCGTCTGCGTATTGATCTCCAATGTTCGTTCGGATCGCGACCTTGAAGCGATATTCATTGATTTTTGACCGCCACTTCCGTTGTCCGTCTGTAAGATCGTGAGTGTCTCGCAGCCAGGCAACGCAAGCTTTTTTCGTTTAGATGGTAAACCTTTTGCCGTATAAATAAGGTCTAAATTGTTGTATGGAATAGACTACTGCACGTCATTCTTTTCCGTCTGGAGTATAGCGTAGCTCTGCTTCGCGTATGACCCTGGAAGCGCAAGCTACGATTTTTCCTTTTTTGTGACCCTCTGCTGGTGATTCTGGAGGGTTTGGAGGGTCCAGTTCTCAACTTAGGATGCCTGTTATCCCCTCTTCTGACGAGCTGATTGCCAAGATGAGGGGCTTGTCGAGGTCTGGGTATGAGAGAGTTGAATTTTTACATATCTCGTCCTTTATGTCTTTAATTGCTTTATCGGCTTCTTCAGACCATTTGAAAGATTTAGATTTTCGAGTTACATCTATTTAAGGTTTAGTTTGAATCGCATAGTTATCGATGAATCGGCGGTGATAGTTTGCTAGGCCTAATAATTTTCTCATTTCTCGTTGATTGCGTGGATTTGGGGCCTCTTGAATCGCCTGCATTTTCTCAGGATCGGGTTTTACACCGTCTCAACAGATGACGTATCCCAGATAATCGACTTCTGTACACAGAAATTCGCATTAATCTAGTTGAAGCGTGAGCCCGGCATCTCGGAGAACTTGGAATAGTCTTTGGAGGCGAACGCCATGTTCTTCTAGGGATCGAGCATGGAGGATTATGTCATCTAGATATATCAATATCCAAGGTAGACAGCTCAAGGTTGAATTCATCATCTTCTGGAAGGCGGCTGGAGCTCCTTCTAGGCCGAAAGGCATTCGGACATATTCAAATTGTCCGAATGGCGTTGTGAATGCAGTTTTGTGGGCGTCTTCGGGGTCCTTTTCTATTAGATAAAATCCACTGGCAAGACGCTGAAGTAAAGAGCGTCTTCTAGTTGGTCCAGGATGCCGATTATAGACGGTAATGGATATGCATCTCCTATGGAATTTTTATTTAAATCTCTATAGTCGATTACCATTCTCCATTTCTTGCCTCCTGTTTTGGGGTCGGCTTTCTTTGGAACGACCCAAACTGGGGAATTATATGGAGATTTGAAATTTCGTATAATTCCTTATTCCATCAAGTTGTCGATTTGTCGTTGGAATTCGTCTTGTTGTTTAGGGAAACGATATTATTTCACGTGGACCGGCTTATTAGTGGTAATCGGAATTTTACTGGTCGCTCGGGTAGAGCATCCAAGTTTGTTACCAGGTAGATGAAAAATGTCGGTGAAGTCTTGAACGATGTCATTGATTTGTTGTCGTTGTTCTGTATTAAGATGTTGTAGTGGAAAATTATTTAAAGTTTCCGTCGCACGTTTTTCGATGGTCTTAATCTGTGCTGGACCGTGGTCTGGAGAGTCTCCAGAACTGTTGAGTGGCTCTTCGACGTGAAATTCGTATTCTTCGAGGGTTTGGAGGTCTAATTTGAGCGTGATGGTTTCGCTAGCTGTATTAATGACCATACAAGTGGCCACCCCTCCGTCTACTGTTACCAAGGCTTCGCTTATAAATAAGCCTACCGGTAGGTTTACTCGTGGTAAATAACCTTGGAATAATTTCGGATTTTGGATCGAAACTGGGACGATCATCTACGACCTAGGGGGAACCGTGAATGCAGATGGCTCGTAAATGTCCAAACTGAAGGGTATAGGCTTTAGAGGTCGAGCCATGACGGTGAGAGTCTGTTCGTAGAGAGATATTTCGGCTTTCTTACGCTCTAGCCAGTCGTTTCCGATGATACTCCAGGGAGGGGCAGATCTTCTCGGCTGACTTAGCACTGGACTGGTATTTTTGGCACAGGCCGAAAATTTTTAGCTCGACTGTACCGAGTGTTTGGACTGCTTCCCCGCTGATTCCTCTTGCGATTAATCGGTTATTCGAGTTCATGTACGTTCCGGGTTGAAGCGCTGATTTATTGATGATTGTGACGTCTCAGCCTGTGTCTATGATGAAGCGTTGGTATTTCCCGAGTAAAAGCGGACATGATAAGTCGATCTTGGGACCGTTGCCTACCGCGACTGTTTGGGATTCACAGGACCCTCGCTTGATGATGAACGGGATCGGTCGAACAGGCTGGCGTCTCAGGACCATCGTATGCAAGTAAAGTGATATGTTGGCTTGTTCTTTGGCTAGAAATTCGCTCCCAAGAATAGCTCGGTAACCTCCTAGTCGATGAGGCACTATTCGGAACGAGATGACTTTATCGAATAGATTAAGAGTGACGAGTCCGATTATAGGCTGTTTATTGGATCCGACTCCCCTCCCCACTTGCCCGAGGTCTATGTAGATAATGGTGGTGTCGTCAGCAAAGGGTTCGATGCTGATAAGATTGTAATTGGGCCCGGAATCTATTAAAATTTCGCAGTGATTATCGGTTGAGGCTGTTAGGGCTTGCTCGTCTTTACCTCGGTCTGACGAGTGCCCGTCAAGTTTAAAGACGGTGCTAGGGGGTCTTCTTCTTTCTTGAAGTTTCGTCTTGGGCACCCCGGACAGTTACAGATTTCAAGGCTTTCAATGTGTTGTTCCAGTCTCACGAGTAACGATTCGGGGTATATTTCTGTAGGTATGGACGGAAATGCGCCTTGTGACTGCTTCGATTGGATTATTCCGTGAGCTTCCATCGGTTGATTTTGATATTGTTTAATTTTTGGAGAATATTCAGGGGGTTGAGAGGGATATTAAGGTTTGTTTTGAGGGTTGTATTGGGGGTTAAATTGAGGTCGATGGTGAAAGTTTGTATAGGCTGGATTGTAATTTCCAGGGTGGTTTGGATTTTGATAGGGTGTTCAATATTAGGGATTTCTTTGTTGGTTATTGTTGTTATTATGACAATGATTATTATTCACGGAATATGCCATTGCTTGAGGTTCTCTGCAATCTGAGTGTTCGCATTCGTTATTTCCGCATAGCGGTAGTCCATACCAGTCTTGAGTGGTAACCGGATAGTCTCCGTAGTAGTGTGCCTCTTCGGCAGCGAAATTTGATATTTCTTGAGCATTGTAGGCGAATGCGACTGGTTTCAGGTTCACATAAAAATCTGTTTCCGGTTTGGACCACGGATGTCCATGAGCTGCGGGTCGCTGCTGTTGACTTTTTTGGAAATATCGTCGTGGGCCGTTGTTACGAGGGTAGTGATTCCCATTTTGGTCTGGAGGGAACTCCCTTTGCGAAGGTTTTGGATTCTGAAGTCTCATGTTGTTATCATATTTCAGCGTTTGGCCTTGGATTGACTCGTATAGTGCGGTCAATGTTGTGTGTTGTTGAGTCGAGGCGAGTTATTTTAAATAATCCGGTAAAAATTCGAAAAATAAGTCGACTGCGAAACGGTGGGTTTGGTTTGTAATTGCTTCGCGGTCGGCGTCCGGGACTGCAGCTTGTATTTTACAGAGGATTGATCCCAATCGGTAGTAAAAACTCTCTACTGCTTCGAATTTTCCCCTTTGGGCCGATGTTTATTTTGCCAAGTTTATCCGTAGTGGGTCTCCCAGTCGAAAATTGCTTCACAGAACACTAACCAGCTCTTGTATCGACCGAACTTCCATATCTTCGATTACGTTTCTCATGCGACCCGTGAGTTTTTGTAGCATACGTCCGATGAAGGGTTGTTGATTAGTCTCCGGCATCATATGGAGCCATTCTTTTAAACGGCGGTCAAATTATTTGTAGCTCACGTCCCCGTCATCGGTGAACGTGAGAAGAGATTCTTCCATTTCTTGCGTGATACGGTAGTAATCCTTTTCCGGTTCATCTCGGTTCGTGCCGAATAATTTAACCCCGTGTCGATTCGCTTCATTGGCGCTTCTGTTAGCTTCTTCCCGTTCCCTATTAAGCCGCTGTTGCTCTGCTGCTGTTATTTGCTCTGGGTTTGGAGGTGCCATTGTAGTTGGTTTTATTTAATTTGGGTATTTGTGGTACTTTGAAATAGCCTGGCGGGAGCTGGGATGTTATTATTATCCTAGGTTTTTTAGATAGCGTTTCTTCGACAAGACAATTTAACTGGATTACTAAGATTTGATTTATCCAGTTGATAACCTTGGTGTAAACTTCCATAGGGATCGCGTTGTTCGGTTTTGGGACCGGTCTTCCCTTTTTACTCGCTGGTAGTACCCCGTTTAACGGTGTTTTAATACAATTTTTCTGTTCGCTATCAGTGGTGAATTTCCTTTTCCTTATGATCGGGGAGGACGGGTTAATGAAGGTAGGATCTTTCCGAAAACGCAATTCTATTCAGGGACGGTGGTAAATTTGACCGTTGAATAAGTCTGAATAGATTTTTCGGATTTGAAATTTAAAACCGCTTCGCGAATGTCGAACCATAAAAAATTGCTTTTCTTTTGGGTGTTATAGTTAACATTCCATAAGTTCAAAAACGAAAAAAAAAATTTTCAAAAACAAAAAAAAATTTTATAATAATGAAAATAAAAAAAATATTTTCATCGGTACTGTGTAGCCCTGCCTTGTACACGATTGATTTAAAATTCCATAACTTTTGATGCTCGATAGACAGCAGCCAAAAAAATTTTGTGTCGCAAGAGTATAGAGAGTTTACTTACGGTGTGTTAAACCGAAAGATCAATCCCAAGAATCGTCTCGTTGCACAATAGACAGCAGCAAGGTGTTTTGAAACTGATTTCCGGATCAAGCAACTGCTAGTATTACAGCAGAAACTCGTAAACAAATCGTAAGTTTTATTCATCACTAGTTCACAGCTGTGAGTATGATAAATATAATATACTGGCTAAGACGTTAATGAACTTAGGAGAAATTTGTTACGTCAGCAAAATTCAAACGCGATAGCTAAGTGTGTTGCAACGGATAAGTTCAACGGACGAGACGTTAACGAACTAAAAAGTCTCAGTCAGCAAAATTTTCTTCTAAATACAACAGACTGATATTGAAATAATAAAATGACCCGGGAAAAAATGATCAGACCTGTCCATGCCTGTTCATGTATGATCAGGCCTGAAATTAGACTTGATCAGGCCTGTTCATGTATGACCAGACCTGAAATTAGACATGATCATGCCTGCTCAGGTCTGCCCATGCCTGTTCATGCCTGGCCAGGTCTGTTCATGTCTGATCATTTTTCCCGGGGATATTGAAAGAATTAGTGGAATAATGTTTTGCAAGATCTCGACGGGCAACGCCCTAGTCGAAAAAAATATTATTTCGAAAAGGTTAATTTTAGATGTCTGATTTTTGCGTTTGTAAAACGATAGACGAGTTTAAAAGACGAGATATAAACTGTACAAATAGACAGGAATGTCTCAATTAGCGAGAAAAAATTTTTATTGGTAAGAACAAATAATAGACAATAGTGAAATTTAGAGTTTCGTATAAGCGACCTAGTGCTTTATACTGCCTCGTACGTAACGCGGTACAAGGACACACACGGGTTCTACGAGGATACCTTCCCTCGTATTCTTTAATAAAAGATTGAACAAGTGATCCGTGGTGTTTGGTGGTTTTATACACTCGGATCGCGATTTTCGTAAGGGAGTTAATTTTTGTTATTGGTCTAAAAATGCAAAATTGGCAGAACGTGGGAAGTGTGCTTATTTCTTAATCGAGCTGTTGTCCGAGTGATTGTCCTTTAAAGTGCAAGCGCTGCACTTTTCGTCGTGAGGACAGACACCCTGTGAGTTTTATGAGGGAACGCCGGATATAACAGGGTATTCTGGAACGCTGTACGTGGATGCGGTCGGTTTCGGTTTGACGTATACGTCGGTTTTCGGTGGTTTTGTCCACGGATGACCTTGATTAGGGACGACTTGTTGTTGATAACGTTGTTGATTTTGGAAATAACCCGGAATTCCATTTGACCTCTTATGATTACTGTGAGGTTCTGTTAGGACCGAATTAGGATCGCGTTGGATCGGTCTAGGATTTTGTAAACGCATATTATTATCATATTTTATTGTTTGTTTATCGATCACATTGAACAGAGCCGTTAGTGTGGTGTATTGACCGGTGGATGCTAGGCATCTTAGGTAATCTGGTAATAATTTGAAAAATGCATCTAGCGCGAGCTAGTGAGTTTGGTTCATCGCGGCTGCTCGGTCAGCTTCCAGTACCGCAGCTTGTATTTTTCGGTAAATTGAGCGTAATCAATAAAAGCAGCTCTCTACAGCTACATAATTACCTCTTCGAGCGGTTTTTAATTTGCTTAGAGAAACTTTGAATGGGTTCCCAAGTTTGAAATGGCTCCGAAGTACGCTCAAACGTTCCTGGACCGAACGAATTTCCATGTCTTGGACTACATGGCGAGCACGACCTTGTAATTTCCGTAAACTACGTCCAATAAAAGTTGATTGTTATCGGGTATTAAGTGTAGCCAATCTTTTAGTCTACTGTCAAATTTTTCAAAGCTAACGTCGCTATCGCCCGTAAACGTGTTAGTTTTCGTCTATTTCTCGCGTGATGTGGTAATGATCTTTTTCGGGTTCTTCTCGTATGGATGTATACAGCCTTGTTCCTAGGCTTGCTGCGACTTCCTCTCCATTATTATGGTCAACCATGATCGAACCGAATGTAATAAATTCGAGGGGTATCGAAAGGTCGTACATCCGTTATGACTTCTTCTGAGGATGAGGGTGGAGTATTTACTTCCGAGTACGGTTGGGTAAGCGTAGGTTCTGCTCTCTGGACTTTTAATAGTTCTTTTAAATTTCTGGGTACTGTCTCAATGCTAAGTATTTTAGGTATTTCTTTCTTAATTTTCGGGATTGGAAAGGAACTTTGATTAGTGAAAGAGGGGTCTTTCCAATATTTAGTCTCTATCAAGGGTCTATGATAAATTTTTTCGCTAAGCAGATCAGCGTATGATTTCCGAATTTGGAATTCACACCCGCAACGACGACTTTTATTTACCATTAGATGTAAGAGTAGAGAATAAGTTGAGAGAGCGCGGAGAAAAAGAGAAAAAAAAGATCTGAGAAAAAAGAAAATTATAAAAAGATAGAAAGAAAGATGAATTTCTATTTGAATTGAATTGCGATGTATTTTATCGGTCACTTGGTAAGTTGGTCTCAGCTGGAGAGTACAATAACCGGAGAGTAAGATTAGTTATCGTGGGTATAGGGTTGCGGAATGTCGTGGACGGAAGGATAGACGCGTACAGATGAAGTGTGAGTTTTTCTTTGTAGGTATTGTCGTCGAGATAGCTCGAGTCGTGTCACTATTTTAATCAAGGATTTGTTGTCGAGGCCTTGGTGCTAGTATTATTGCTCACAAGGTCAGCAAGAAATCTTCACAAGATCGTGATTGCATACAGCACAGTCTAAGTAATCGGCTAACGACGGCTCGAGTTATTGAATCTTGAAACAATAATCATTTTATCAAAATTTAAAGTGATAGGAAGAAATGAAATCAAAGAAAGTATATTATATAAGTAATTAAGATAAGTTAAAATAAGTTTGTGAACAGAAGCAAACGATTAAATAAAGTTGAACGTCATTTACTCGTGCAAGTACGATACAGTAGTTTGCTTAGGAACTCCTTATCAGCCGCAAGGTGCTATAATTACAGTACACCAGGCTGGCAGAGAGTAGTCCATAAAGACGTGCTTGTATACAGCACAATCTCAGCAGGCAGTATGATATAGGTTCGCATACAAGATGATCAACAAATATTTAATCAAAATCGGACTTAAAATCCGAGTAAAGTTGGAAATAGAAGGGAGCAAAATTCCAATTTTCGAAATAATGAAAAATAAGTCATTAGTAGGAATTTAAAAAGAAAAATATAGGAAGAAAGAGATTTGAATAGAATTAAATATCCTAATCAAATAATCAAGACAAACAAAAATTTTTATCGATTGGTAGCAAATTTGCTTTGAATAGAATTTAGTTTCAATCGAAACAAAGAAAAAAAAATTATTAGTCAGCATCGACAAAAAGGAAAAAAATAAATTTGAACGGTTTAGCTGATGGCTAATTTTAAACATCAGCAAAAAAAATTTTTAATTTTATTATTGAATTTTAATAAAATTTTAAAGTCGAATGAGAGTTGTATTACGCCGGATGTATCAAATAACGAATCGAAGTTAAATTTAATTTTTGCTTAGCTAGCGGAATGAAAATATATGAAAATTTATATCAAGAGAAAGAAAATAAAATTTTGGGTATGGTACTTGATTTTGAAAAAATTTTGAGAATTTTGGAGAATTTAAGAAGGAAATACCCTTTTTTTACTGAATTTTGAACCGGGGTGGTTTGTCTAATACGAGGGATCACCAGTCAAATCCCAACGCTGTCACCGAAAATTCAGGTCTGTTACGTCCGAAAAATGCAATCCTAGAATTCAGTAGCTGGACTATCAGAGGTTCGGATAACAGATGAATTTCCCTTACGAAAGGATCGTTAAGTTTTTAATTTATGGGTTTGCAAAGGTAAAAACCCCGGAGAGGGCTCCTTGGAATAGACAATCGACCTCGGAAATAATAATAATAACCTCCACTTACTATTACGAATCTGACTCGAATGATGATACAGCCTTGGATTAGACGTTCATCTCTATCTTCTTCCGCTGCTTGGTCGCGTTTTTTTTCCTGCTGACTGGAGATCGAAGATTGAAGAGTTTTAACTTAGAAATGATGATACACTTCGATTCGGGTTTTTAGTTTGTATATTCTGATTCAATGGCCCTATGAGCAAACACGTCTTAATTTACACTATTTACTTATTAACTATTAACAATATGAAATAAAGATTGAAAGTTTATGAGTCCGTAACCGGAGTAACGACTCGGGCAAACAGAAGTTTGCCGTTTAAAGTTCACAAGAAAAATATAATTTGAGAGGGGACCTGGTCACCAGAACTCCGGGAATCTCGATTATCATAAAGACGAATCGTGGCTCGAAGATTCACTATCACAGAACTTGGAAATACCGTTAAGGAAATCGAAATTAATAATTAGGGAAAAGATGACGAATTATTTTAATAATTGAAATCCGCCTATGCGCATCGGGGTATAGGACTCACCCGGGCTTTAAGGCAGAACTGTTACCTTGTGAATAGGATATCGAATTATGGTGTTCGCGGTTCTTATCATCTCGGTCGTGATTTACAAGAGGGGCTACTGATTGAACAATTGGTTCCTTAGGTGAGGTGACTAAGCGCGGTAAAGTGTCTTCTTCGGCCACGAGTGAGTTGTCGCGCAGTCCAGGTTGTTGTTCCCAAAATATGCAAGTGCTGCACTTTTCGGCGAGAATGGGAGGCCCTGTATTATATACAGTAAGCCGGATATAACAGTACTAATCTACAATTTTAATAAAATAAATAAATATCTATGTATAATATGTGATGTGATAATTGAAAAAAAAGTAATTTAAATAAAAACATCATAATTTCATCTCTGTAATAATATATTGTATATCACTAATAATCCTCATTAATAATCATATTATTTTCATTATTTATTTAAATTTAATTATAACCATTTACGGTAAGAAAATAATTATCACATAAATCCAACTAAACTTCACTACTATTTTTCGATCGTTCAAAGAGATGTAACAAATGCTTAAGTCATTTTTCCTTGTCGAGATGTACTTGAATCCTTATTGCTCTTAATGATAGTGCTTATGAACTGATTCATATCCCCTAATGAAGTACCCAAGCCATTTTTGAGTTGTTTGAATTCTTGCGTTAGAATTGAAAGACGTCCAAGAAGATAATTCAAGTTTTTTTCTATGTCAATGGTTTTTTTTGTTATAATTGAAATCTGAAAAGTGCATATTTAGGATGACAATGGACTTGATTTATAAAAACACTTACGGTAAATTGAACATTATCCATAGTGACTATTGTCGCATTAAAAAAAAAGTGACTTTCTCCATTAATCAAGTTTGAGATGTTTGCATAAGATTTAATTTGTTGATTCAAAAAATTTATTTGACGCCATATCTGAAAAATTCCAATTTTTTGTTTCAATATTTATTACAATGACCGAATCTCAATAGTCTGTTGCCCTGAAAAGAAAGAATTGGGTATCCTAGAGATAAGGGAATCTGGGTTAAACTTTCTCTTTTTGAGTATAAGCAAATTTCTCGATATGCGCAGTGTTGCGGAATCATTCAAACCTTCCCGCAACAAACTGGTAGCACCGAGGCGCCGCTACACAAGCGCCCTCGGGTGCTCTACCTCAACTCAACTGGCTCACCGGCAAGCGGCAGACTCATAACACGTGCTAATTACACAGCGTACACACTCATTTACCGTGAACAGTGCACTTTGTGTATTTATTAAATCATCAAGCTCATCCACTCAGCTTAACTGAAGCCAACTACAGCATCGCTACTCATCTCATTCACCAGCAATCATTGGCAACTCAGGTACAATTAAGTATTCATTGTAAATCATCTGAGATCACTTTATCACAATTCAATGCTCCCTCTCTCTCTTACTCATTGTCACATGGCTTACCCATGTGTCGCTCTCTCTCACACACATATACAACAGTCACCTACACTTCTACCTAGCAACGATAATACTACAACTACTAATAGAAATTCGTCATCATGCGGCAAAATCAAATGCCGCATTGCAGAGGTTGCTTGGTGGAGATTGGGGGTGACTGCCACCTGCTCTTGGGCCTGTCGGCCATTCCGTGTTCAACGTTCAGTGTTCTATCTCGTATCCCGAGACTCACGTACTCAATTAAACTCATTAGTTTTAAGGCTCATTCGCTCACACTGTGAGAGTTAATTATATTGTTAATTGATTAATAATCCAGTGACTCTAATTTTCTACAACTCATATTTAACGCTCATAATTGCTAGTGTTAATTATATTTTACATTAATTAACAGTTCAATTGAAGATCAATTTCTACAACTCATACTCAGTATAATTAACATACATTAATTGATACAACTCATATTTATCGCTCATAATTGTTAGTGTTAATTATATTATACATTAATTAACACTTCAATTGAAGATCAACTTTCTACAACTCATGCCCTGTCTAATCACCATGCCTTGATTAGCAGAACTCAATTGAACTCAATCAACTCGTACTCATGAACTAATGTAATAACTCAAATTCAGAATAAGTGTTAAAAGTGCTCAATATTTGTAAACTGCTCAAACTCTGTACAACCAAAACTACGTCTGTGATTAATTTTAGAATAAATACTATTATAACCACGAATGTGTCTCCTCCATCTTTTAACACCTGGTCCCGGCAAATAAATATTTAATGTTAAGACAATTATCTTACATTGTGGTCCCTCGAGCCGGATTAGGTGTTAAAATTAACTAAAAGTGATCCCAGACTTACATCACACTCACAATCAATAATCAACTAATTGTTATACATTCCTCAGATTCCACACTCATCATGATTGACGGAAAGGTCCCTGACAATCATCAGGAAGATACTCAACCTGCTCAGCAGACCACTCAACAGCATACTGCTACACCGACTCCACAAGGTCAGAGCTCATCCACTCATCCAGGCCAGGGAACTGCCAGCATCGGTCTCACACCAGACAGCGTACCACTGCTGGTGCCACCTCCCACGTCCTCCAACATCTCGGGCAGTCACGATCTCAGTGACTCTGAAGTCACAGATGGTGATGGTGGCTCAAAGACTGATGGGAAACAGAACCTGACCCCCGTCAACACTCGCAAGCGATCAACCTCTCGCATGTGCGAGATGGAATTCAAAATTGCCGGCCAACTGGCTCGCATGAAGCTCACCTCCGACAAGGAGACTCTCTCATCAGCACTCGATGCAGCATCTGGGGTTCACATGCTCAAGGCTCATCTACAAGTACTCAACGAAGAGTGGAAGCTCTTCCAGGAAGTCAACGACTATCTTGGATCAGCTGGAACCAAGGAGTTCTTGCATCACCCATATGTCACTGATGGTGTGTACCAGGTGACATATCAATCCTACCAAGGGGCTCGTACAGCACTCACTGCACTCATCAACCAGGTGGACATTCCAGCTCCACCAGCTCCAATTGCTCAACAAAACCAATCAGCTCCATCCACCATCACTCTGGCACCCCTCAACATCACGGTGTTTTCTGGTGATTTCACCAAGTGGCCAGAGTTTCGTGACATGTTCACCACACATGTCATCAATCGCAACATGGGAGATGTGGACAGGCTCCACTACCTCAAGAACTATCTTTCGGGATCAGCTGCTCAACTGGTGGTCAACCTGCCATCATCTGGCGATCAATTCCCCATAGCTTGGGAAGCCATACGCTCACGGTACGAGGTTCCTCGACTACTCATCGGCGCTCAATTGGAGAAAATCATCAAAATCCAACCTCTCACCCCCAGATCAGCCTCACAACTCAATGCACTCATCAACCGGGTCCACGAGGTGGTTGCAGCGCTCAAGGCCATGAAAGTGGAATTCTCGCAAGGTGAAAACCACTTTCTCACCTACTTCATCATCTCCAAACTGGACAGAGTCACTCGTGAAGCCTGGGAACACTCATTGGGATCATCAACAGAATTCCCAACACTCACACAACTCAACGAGTTCCTATTAGAGCGTGCAAGAGCTCAAGAGCGGTATGAAGAAAGTACCAACAAGCTCAACTCAGCCAAAGACTCATCTAGACCCCACCGGGGTCACTACAATGCAACTCCACAGCGAGATCAGGTTCGCTGTCACCTCTCATCATCACCCACCTCTCATCCATCGAGCTCCAATCAAGTCCAGAGGCCAAGCACGGCCACAGCACAGTACCCTTGCGATGAATGCCAAGGCAACCACTTCATCGTAAGGTGTGAAACATTTGCCAGCTTAACACCTGCTGAAAGGGCCATGCGAGTTGTCAAGCTCAAACTGTGCCCAAACTGCCTAGGACATCATCAAGTGGCAGCATGCAAGTCCAAGTTCAGATGCAAGGTCTGCAACGCGAATCACCACACCATGATTCATCCTGGACCATCAACCAAATTAGCAATCGCAAACGCTCCATTCACCGACTAGGAACTCGAGCTTCCGCATGAAGCATCACTCATCCACTCAATATGCAACTCAACTACTTGGCACTCATCAAACTCTGCTCACACTCATACTCAAGATCCGCCAAAGATCATCACTCATGATCAGTATGATCACTATCACACTCACCGCACTCCAACTGGTACTCTCAATGATCAACACTCTGCCACAATTCTCGCCACCTGCCTGGTCAACATCATTACAAAGCTAAGTACCATTCCAATACGCATCTTGCTAGACTCTGGTTCTGAGATCTCCTTTATTTCAGATTCATTGGTACATAGTCTCAATCTCACTCGCACTCGATCTCAACTCAGTGTCATTGGCATTGGCAATGCAAAGGCTGGCCGAACCAAGGGCTGTGTTGAGCTAACTCTGAGATCACAACACTCAAGCAAAACACTCAACCTTCACGCTCATGTATTGCGCGGATTGACAATACAATTACCATCAGTGTCAATCCCGCACAATCAACTCACACAACTACAACATCTTACTCTAGCTGACCCTGAATTCTGCACACCAGGTCCAATTAACATCATCATTGGAGCCGAATACTACGGTCAAGTGATTACTGGTGGACTCATTCAGCTCGAATTTCCGGGTCTAATCGCTCAACACACTCTATTTGAATGGATCATTCTTGGTCCCACCCAACATCATACTCATCAGTCAAGGAGATCATTCCAGGCAGCTACTATTCAACAAGACGTGAACCTACAGGACATCTTGACACGGTTCTGGGTTCAAGAAGAGATCATCACCACTCATCAACCTCAATTAACACCCGACGAGGAGGCTTGTGAAGCTCACTTTGCAAGGACTCACTCTCGTGACTCATCTGGGCGATACATGGTCAGATTACCAGTAATCTCTCCAGTTCACAAACTTGGAGATTCATTCAAAGCAGCATACCAATGCCTTCGCCACCTCATGCATCGACTCAGCAAAGACCCACAACTCAAACAACTCTACATGGAATTCATGGCAGAATACATATCACTCAACCACATGGAACCAACCACATTGCGATCATCATCAGTTCAATACTTCCTACCACATCATGGAGTATTGAAGCAGAACACCAACTCACCCAAAATCCGTGTGGTTTTCAATGGCTCAAAGAATACCAGTTCTGGGCTCTCACTCAACGACATCATGCATACTGGACCTAATCTACTCATCAACATCTTCGATGTTCTCATAACATCCAGAAGACATCGGTTCTTCTTCATCACTGACGTGGCAAAAATGTACCGCCAAGTCTTGGTCCATCCTGATGATCGACATCTTCAACAAATCCTCTGGTTTAACCCAGATGGGGACATCACTCCATACATGCTCACCACTGTCACCTATGGGACAAGGGCTGCACCATACCTAGCCGTTCGTGCTCTACTCCAACTCGTCAATGACGAAGGCCATAGATTCCCACTGGCAGTGGAACCACTTACTCAAGGACGCTACGTGGATGATATATCCGGTGGCGCAGACACTCAAGATCTACTACAACAAATAGCAAATCAAACAGAAGAACTCTGCATGGCGGGCGGATTTCCTCTAGCCAAGTGGGCAAGCAATCACCCTAAATTAAAACAACTCAATCATGCGGAAGCAATAACACAATACACCATTGAGGATCCAGACAACAGCACAAAAATTCTGGGTATGTACTGGTCTCCTCAACGAGATTACTTCTCATTCAAGAACTCGACACCATGCAAGGCTCAAAGATACTCAAAGCGATCAATTTTATCAGAGATAGCCCAAATCTTTGATCCCCTGGGATTCTTGTCACCACTCATCATTCAAGCCAAGATGTTCATGCAGGAACTCTGGCTTGTCAAACTCAGCTGGGACTCACCATTGCCTGAAACTCTCTGTAAACGGTGGAAGGCATTCACTCATCAACTTGCCATGATCAATTGTATTAAAATTCCCAGGTGGATCCACTCGTCCACGAACTCATCACTCGAAATCCATGGATTCTCAGATGCCTCGCAACTGGCGATGGCAGCTGTGGTATACATCAAGGTCCATCATCACAACTGCACTCAAGGAGCAAAGGTTACGCTGCTTTGCTCCAAAACCAAAGTAGCACCGTTAAAACAATTAACCATACCAAGGTTAGAACTCACCGCTGCTCATATGTTGGCTAAACTCATCGCTCATTGCCAGTCAATACTCAAACTCAACAATGTGCCAACATACCTTTGGACCGACTCTGCAATTGCACTCACGTGGATACAATCGCATCCGTCTCGTTGGAAGGACTTCGTCAGAAATCGTGTGTCACAAATCCAAGATCTAATTCCAGGTGGCCACTGGAAGTTCGTTCCTGGCTTAGAAAATCCAGCAGACTGTGCAACAAGAGGATTGACAACCCTCCAACTCAAAAGTCATCAACTATGGTGGACTGGCCCACCATGGTTACTTCAAGACTCATCGTCCTGGCCACTCATCAACTCGAGACTCGACTCCAACACTCAGCTGGAAGAACGGCCAATAAAGGCCCTCTACTCAACCACCAAGCCTCTAACATCAAGATGGTCAATCATGGACCGACCAATTCCATTACTCCGCATGTTGCGAGCTACTGCAATATGCTGGAGAGTTCGGGACTTGATCGAGAAACGGCCAAACTCATCCCTAGCTCACCCCATCACCTCTATTGAAATCAAACAAGCTCTACAATTCTGCATGAAGGAAACTCAACGCACTCATTTCCATTCAGAGCTCAAAATGATCAAAAATCAAGCATCATGGCCAAAAGATCATCCATTTGCACGATTAACTGCCTTCCTGGACACCGAGGGCATCATTCGTGTAGGTGGACGTCTGGAAAACGCACCAGACTCTGATCAACTTAAGCATCCTGCCATTCTGCCTCGTGATGCTGCTCTTTCCAAACTCATAATCTCTGATGCTCATCAGCGTACCATGCATGGTTGAACTCAACTCACACTCGCATACACTCGCCAACGGTACTGGATATTAGGTGGACGCCAACCAGTGCGAACTCAAATACTCAAATGCCTCAAATGCGCTCGACATCGAGGAATTCGTGCTCAACAACTCATGGGACAGCTCCCAGCTCCAAATGTCACACCAGGATCAGCATTCGCTCATACTGGAGTGGACTATGCAGGTCCAGTGCAAATCAAAACTACCAACATCCGAGGATCACGTACCTACAAGGGCTGGATATGTGTATTCGTATGCCTGGCATCATCTGCAGTTCATCTTGAACTCGTCAGCAACTACTCATCCTCGGGATTCATTGCAGCACTTCACAGATTTACCAGCCGTCGTGGACTCTGCACAGCACTCTACAGCGACTGTGGGACAACGTTCCAAGGCGCCTGTGCTGAACTCAAAAGGCTCTTTACTCAAGGAACTCAGGAATCATCAGAAATATTTGATGCACTCACAGTTAACGAGATCATCTGGCATTTCAACCCCCCAGCTGCTCCACATATGGGTGGAAAGTGGGAAGCAGCTGTGAAATCAATGAAACATCATCTCACACGGACAATCGGAGAATCGTCATTCACGTTTGAAGAATTTACGACTCTTTTGCTCCAGGTGGAGGCGATTCTCAACTCACGACCATTGGAACCACTCTCACAAGATCCCCAGGATCTTTCAGCACTCACTCCAGGTCACCTACTCATTGGACGTGCACTCAACGCTATTCCAGAACCATCACTACTCGAACTCAACAGTGCCAGACTCTCCAGATGGCAGTTCATTCAACAACGAATCCAATACTTCTGGAAGCATTGGTCCAACAGTTACATTCAACGACATCTAGCTCAGACCAAGTGGCACCGGGCTTACAACAACATCACCATCGGGTCACTTGTCCTCCTGACTGACGAACGAACTCCACCAACTCGCTGGCCCTTGGCCAGAGTCACTGCTGTCCACCCAGGCAATGACAAACTCATCCGAGTGGCAACCATTGAGACAGTCAACGGCACTCTCACTCGTCCAATCACCAAGCTAGCTGTACTACCACTGGCTCCAGAACTCTAACTCATCACCACCAAGTGCTCATCACTACTGAGATCATAATCAGCAACCCAGTTCCTGATGGCGGGCGGAATGTTGCGGAATCATTCAAACCTTCCCGCAACAAACTGGTAGCACCGAGGCGCCGCTACACAAGCGCCCTCGGGTGCTCTACCTCAACTCAACTGGCTCACCGGCAAGCGGCAGACTCATAACACGTGCTAATTACACAGCGTACACACTCATTTACCGTGAACAGTGCACTTTGTGTATTTATTAAATCATCAAGCTCATCCACTCAGCTTAACTGAAGCCAACTACAGCATCGCTACTCATCTCATTCACCAGCAATCATTGGCAACTCAGGTACAATTAAGTATTCATTGTAAATCATCTGAGATCACTTTATCACAATTCAATGCTCCCTCTCTCTCTTACTCATTGTCACATGGCTTACCCATGTGTCGCTCTCTCTCACACACATATACAACAGTCACCTACACTTTCTACCTAGCAACGATAATACTACAACTACTAATAGAAATTCGTCATCATGCGGCAAAATCAAATGCCGCATTGCAGAGGTTGCTTGGTGGAGATTGGGGGTGACTGCCACCTGCTCTTGGGCCTGTCGGCCATTCCGTGTTCAACGTTCAGTGTTCTATCTCGTATCCCGAGACTCACGTACTCAATTAAACTCATTAGTTTTAAGGCTCATTCGCTCACACTGTGAGAGTTAATTATATTGTTAATTGATTAATAATCCAGTGACTCTAATTTTCTACAACTCATATTTAACGCTCATAATTGCTAGTGTTAATTATATTTTACATTAATTAACAGTTCAATTGAAGATCAATTTCTACAACTCATACTCAGTATAATTAACATACATTAATTGATACAACTCATATTTATCGCTCATAATTGTTAGTGTTAATTATATTATACATTAATTAACACTTCAATTGAAGATCAACTTTCTACAACTCATGCCCTGTCTAATCACCATGCCTTGATTAGCAGAACTCAATTGAACTCAATCAACTCGTACTCATGAACTAATGTAATAACTCAAATTCAGAATAAGTGTTAAAAGTGCTCAATATTTGTAAACTGCTCAAACTCTGTACAACCAAAACTACGTCTGTGATTAATTTTAGAATAAATACTATTATAACCACGAATGTGTCTCCTCCATCTTTTAACACCTGGTCCCGGCAAATAAATATTTAATGTTAAGACAATTATCTTACACGCAGCTTAGGAGTAATTATAAGAAATCAACGTAAGATAATTTCCATATTACTGCGAATGTAGTAAACAACTTACAAGTTTCAGTATAATTGTGTTATGTCGGACTTAACGTCCGACATTTTTATTTTATAACAAATAGAATTTCATTATTCATAAATAATTTTATGTTTTTACAACTAATTCCATACATTTGATTTTATTCATAAAATTTTCATCTTCTTTAGAATCTTGGATCCATTTTTTTTAAAACAGAAATTATTTTAGAAATATTTATCGGTATTGTAGGAGTTAGGCAGGGTTTAGTGAATATAAAATAATAAGATGAGAGTTAATTAACAAATAGTAAAAGATATATTCTTGCTTTACATTTACACGAGGCGAATAGGTATATATATTTTTTTGATATATGAATGGATGACCCATGTGCATGAATCACCTAAGCTACCGGTGTCCAAGCGACGCGAACAGTATGTGCCGTAGCCCGATGTGTGACAGTGTATGTGTATGTATTACACTAACCCCAACACTCTCCCTTAATACAAACACATACACCTGCTTAATGTGTCTCTCTCATTCCCATGGCGTTGGTGAATTTTACGTGTTTCTCCTTTGGTAAAGCTTTGGTCAAGATGTCGGCGGTCATCTCGTCCGTAGGCAGATGAGCTAACTGAATCTCACTGCTTTTGACAGCTTCCTTGACGAAATTGAATTGAATACGAACGTGTTTGTTCCGGTCTTGGAATCTCGTCGCTGTCGATGAATGTATTGCTCCTTGATTGTCGCAATAGATCAGTCCTTCTGATAATTCACCAATTCCCATCTCGCCGATGAGTCCCCGTAAGTACATTGACTCTTTCGTCGCTTCCGTGAGGGCCTTGTATTCGGCCTCTGCCGTCGATAGGGCTACTGTTTGCTGCTTTTTGGATTTCCAACTAATGGCAGCTCCTTCAAATGTAAATACGTATCCTGTGTACGATTTTGAATCGTCAGGATCATTACCCCAATCGGCGTCGCTGTATCCGGTGATCATGTCGTTGGATTTGTTGTAGATTAATCCCATTTTGGATGTCCCTCTCAGGTACCTTAGTACCCGTTTTGCGGCACCCCAGTGTTCTTCAGTGGGTTTTTCGTTGAACTGACTGAGTACACTCACTGTGTGCGCAATATCCGGCCTAGTTGCAACCGCTAGATAGATCAGGGATCCTACTAGCTCTCTATACTTCGGATTTCTCGTCGATTTCTCCGGGTCGTTAGTTGCTCTCAACTTCGACGTCGAGCTGGCAGGTATCTGCTGTGGAGTGCAAGTCTTCATTCCGAATTTTTCTAGCAGTTCTTCGATGTATCGTCGTTGACTTAAACTTGTCCTTCCGTGTTCTTGGTTGAATTCTATTCCCAAGCAGTACTTGGCTTCTCCCAAGTCTTTGATTTTGATCTCGTTTGCCAGTCCCCTTTTGAATTTATCAGTCCACTCTGGGTTATTCGACGCTACCAATAGGTCGTCGACGTAAACTGCTACCAGCAGTATGTCGTTGGCTGTCCTATACACGAATAGACATGGATCCGATATCGTTGGTCTCAGTCCCAGTTTCTTTAGTATACCGCTCAGCTTATCGTACCATTTCTTTCCAGACTGTTTGAGTCCATATATGGATTTTTGTAGCTTACAGACTCGTTCACCTTTTGTAATGTCCTTTAGCATCCTTAATGCTCCTTTTTGAACTTCAGAGTCTCTTCTTTCGCTGCGTGTTATTTCCTCTAGTGCTTCTTTCAAGCCACTTGGAACTTCCATGTATAGTTCTTCGTCTACTTTTGCGTGTAGATACGCCGTAACAACATCCATTTGATGTATCTTTGCGTTAATCCTCGTCGATAACGCTGCTAGTAACCTGATTGTTTCTAGTCTCGCTACTGGTGCAAAGGTTTCGTTGTAATCGAACCCTGGTCTCTGCGAGAATCCTCTCGCTACGATGCGTGCTTTCCGACGTTCTATTTTTCCTTCGGCATTAATCTTGTTCTTCAAGATTACCCTGGAACCGATTACAGTTCTCTGTTCTGGGCGCTCTACTAGTTCCCAGGTTCCATGTTCCAGGTGCGAACGAACTTCGTCAGCTAGTGCACGTTTCCACTGCTCCCTGAATAGCTTCTTCGAGGTTGATATCTGCCGTCATAGCAAGTTCTTCGATAAATTTTGCGTCTACGAATTCCTCTCCCTCGTCGGTATTGCCTTCAATGTCCTCTGTTGACTTCTGTGAATCATTTGAGCCTCCATCGTTCCTTGGACGTTTGTCTTCTTGAAATAATGAGGTTTCAAGTGGTCTCTTTTATCTCTGGACTTGCACTTCGTCGTTTGGAGCAAATACTTCATCTGAAACTTCTTCTTCCTCTTGTCCGGACGGCGTTTCTTCTTCTTGTGACAAGTCTTCGCGACTTGAAGCAATACTCGACGCACTTACATACCTATAAATTTTTCGAGGTCTTCCTGGCTTCCCAGTTTTCTGTTTCTTGGGTCTTCCTGGTCTTCGTGCTATCACTGGTTCTTTTTCATTTTCTCCACATGATATCCTATCCCTGTGGGCTCTCCCTGGCTCTGGTGCCTCTTCCTGTGGGTGAGTATATTCGACGTCTAGCTGTACGGTGCCTCGTGGTCTCATCACGTGCTCTTCAACGACCTGTACATCTCGTGTTATGACGACTTTTCCATCGTCATTTCGTCGTACTCTGTAGGCTTTTGCTGTTTCGCAATATCCAACCAGTCTTCCTTCGATTGACCTATCATCGAGTTTCTGTCGGCCCGTTTCCTTCCTTAGTACGAATACTTTTGCGCTGAATACTCGTAGGTGTTTTAAGCTTGGTTTTCTGTCGAACCACAATTCAAATGGAGTAGATCCTCCATGGCTTCTACCCGGACAACGGTTCCTTAGGTAGTTGGCTGTTGTAATAGCTGCTCCCCAGTACATCGTCGGAAATCCAGCTTGTATTAGTAGGCACCTTGCCATGTCGACGATTGTGCGGTTCATACGCTCTGCAACCTCATTTTGTTGCGGCGTGTAAGGCGTTGTTAGTCGCCTCTTGATCCCCTCACTTCTCAGGTACTCGTCGAACGGCTTATTACAATATTCTCTACCGTTGTCGGACTGCAGGGCCTTAATTTTTAGCCCTGTTTGCTTCTCTACGTAGCTTTTGTACGTCTTGAACGCCTTAAACACTCCATCCTTGCTTTTCAGCAGGTACAGTTCACACCAGCCGCTGTAGTCGTCGATGAATGTTACGAAGTATCGGTTCCCGCCTTCGGATCTCGTTCCTGAAGGTTGACATAGATCTGAATGGACTATCTCCAGCATTTGTTGGCTTTTTTTTGTTCTTAGCGAAAATGGCTTTGATGTCAATTTTCCCCGGTGACACACGTCGCATGACGTCGTATCCTTCTTTAGGGGTTTCATCCCCGACGCTTGGCCTCTGGACAGGTCTACTACGGCATCCATATGTAAGTGGCCTAATCGCCCGTGCCACAGATCTATATCCGACGTTTTGGTCCGCTCTGTAACCGATTCCACCGCCTTGACTTGTTCAGACTGTTCCCGTAGGTAATACAGATCTCCTATTCGATCGGCGACTAATTTGACTTCTCCGTTCAGGTCCCTGACGATGGCGTCGTTCTTCCTGAATAAAATCTCTCGATCGTTTCGAGTGATTTTCGATACGGAAATTAGGTTAGTCCTGAGATCGTTAACAAGTAAGGTATTACATAAATTTGGATTGATATTACCGTTGTTTGTCCTAGCCTTAATGTGAGCAACCCCCTTGGCCCTCGCAGTCGTTGACGCTGCATTTGCCATATTTAACGTAGTTGCGCACTCTTCAATGTCGGTCAGAAGTTCTTCGCTGGCACACATCTGCGTGGTACAGCCGCTGTCCAAGCACCATCTCATCCTTGAAGACACGTTTTTGACTTCTTCTGGATGGTTGACGACGTAGTGGGTTTCTGGCGATGTATCTACGCTCCTTGCCGAATTTTGTCTTCTCTCCGGGCATTTTGCTGCCCAATGACCATTTTTCCCACATATAAAGCATGGTTTGTGACTTTTCGGTTTTGGTTTACTTCGGTGTGAATTTCTTCCGTATCGACCTCCGGCATATAACACATTGTTATCTTCTGCCGTTTCTACTGATTTTCTACATCGATTTTCGTCGAATATCTTGCCTATCAGCGCCTCTGTCGTCGGAAGTTCGTCATTTGATCGAACTGCACATCGAAAGTTCTCGAAGCTTGATGGTAGGCGTTTGAGAATTAATACTACCAACATATCACTAGGTATCGCAATGTTCATACCTTCTAACTGTTCTACGGCGTTTGTAAAACTGTCCAATCGTGCCCGAAAGTCATCTTCTTCGTCGATTTTGAATGATGTAATTTCTGTCAGCCACTCTATTTTCCTCACGGGTCCTTTCAACGCATGCATTGATTGCAGCTTGTCCCATATTTCTTTCGACGTGTTGCACTTGGTGATCGTCTTTAACTCGGCGTTACCAATCGACAAGATAATGTCCGCCTTGGCCTTTTCGTCGCTGGTTCTCCATTTTGTCGTCTCCGCCGCCGTCGCATTACTTCCAACAGGACATGGAATTTCACCGCTCACATAACCCCATCGGTCATGTTTCACAAGAATGCATTTCATTCTCATCTGCCAAATATCGTAGTTGCGTTTGTCTAACAACTCGATATGCGATGCTCCGTCCGCCATGTTTGGTTAGCTTCGGTTTTTCCACGTGGCCACAACAAAATTTTTTTTTTTTTTTTTTTGACGATTTCACTTTTGGTTTTAATTTTCTCACTATTAAATTTATTTCACTTTCTTCTAATTCACTACTGGGCCCATAACCTGTAGGAGTTAGGCAGGGTTTAGTGAATATAAAATAATAAGATGAGAGTTAATTAACAAATAGTAAAAGATATATTCTTGCTTTACATTTACACGAGGCGAATAGTATAAAAAATATATATATATTTTTTTGATATATGAATGGATGACCCATGTGCATGAATCACCGAAGCTACCGGTGTCCAAGCGACGCGAACAGTATGTGCCGTAGCCCGATGTGTGACAGTGTATGTGTATGTATTACACTAACTCCAACAGGTATATCTAGGTCGAATAGTGAATAATAATTTTATGACCGTAGCAGATAAAAAAAAGAAAAAATAGTTTTCTTATTTAATTACAACTCGGAAAATTCCCACGTTTAGTTGGGCCCGACTTTACCTAGACCCGAAACAGAAATATTTTTTTTTAATGAAATAAAATGAATAGAAAAAAAGTTTAAATAACAATAATTTTAGTAACAATAATTTCAAAAGCAAAAAAACCTAAGTAATAACAATATAGATTACAATAAAATTAAATGACGAAAATTTAAATTATGAAAAATATAAACAAATAGAACTTGATAATTGAACAATTTAAAATAAACAACTATTGAACAATAAAATTCTAAAACGATACAACAAAATAATAAATTTACAAATTATCAAAGCAAAAATATTTCTACAATTAAATAATTAAATTCAAAATAATTAAAATATGTTTTATTGAAATACATATTTTATTCATACGGTTAAATAATTAATTTAATATAAAATTTGGTCACAGTAAATAATTTAATGTAAAATAGTACACATGTATGTCTTTGTCTATGCATAAATGCGCTTACGTATACACAAACACCTAGATGTATAATATAGCATAAGAGTATGGGAGAAGCGATATTGTACTCTGACCCAAGTAGAGGGGACTCATGCAACATTATAGAAAAATCTAAGAGAGAGGGCAAGGTCTCAAGGAAATAGAAAAATAATTGGACATTGTTTCTCCCATCTAGTAAAAATAAGTAAGGCCCTAAAATTCGACACCTTTACGATTTTCAACAAAAATATCTCTCCCTGTCCTGACGTCCTAGTGTTCACATATAAAAAGTTTTATAAGTTTCAATGAAACCACGCGTCAGATTCAAAAAGAAATTTGTAGTGAAGTAAATTTGAATAATGTAAAGAAACGGTAATAATGATATTCAAGTAATTTCTTAATTAAGATTATTATGTTTATTTTAATAATTGAAATCTTTGTATAATAATTTTATAATATATTTATTAAATTGAATTTATTTTTCTCATATGATAACTTCAACCCCTTCCCATAAAGCTTTAGATCCTTATCTAAATTATTATATGTATTAGCCTAACGGCTATGATAAAAATAATTAAATTTTATTTGCGTTTTCGACGTCACATTGTTTGTAAAAATTCCACTCATCCTTATTTTCATGTAAAAAATGACTGCTTTTCGCTATGATTTAATAAAAAAAAATTGATCGGTGATTCGACGATGAGTTATCGTCGATCATAGTGTAAAAATCCGTTCTAACTTTGATAATCAATAATTCGAGTTATAATTAGCACACGCAGAGAAAGTAGTAGTAATAGGGTTGTCTAAGTTGCACCACATTCTATATCAAGAATTGGTGTATTGTTAATTATCTTATCATTAAATATTTATTTATGCTGGATCGGGATGTTGGAAAGAAGAAAAATGCTCACGCTAATTCGTGGTTTGTCGTTTATTCTATAAAATATCACAGTTTAATTTACTGAACACATGAACTCTTGAAACTATTAACAATACTTTATTTAATTAACTGATTATTTTAACCCGAGTATTACTATTATTTGATTAACATCATTGAATTAGAATTATGATTAATGGTTATTAATATACGTGACATCAAACACCGATATTAATATTGAGATTATTCAGAGCGATGATAATTATTTAAATGAAGGAAATTATAAAAATTTGATTGCATGAATTAATTAAGTTAATTATAACATTAATCACTATTAATGACGCGACAATATTATTACGAGCGATGATGCGAGTGATGAGTACTGATCGAAGTTTTTATGCTAACTTGAGACACAAATCTGCTGTCACCAGAGAGAACCTGGGTATCGACGAATTAAGTGAGTGCCTGGTGTTTGGTGACATCACCTCAGCCAGGTATAATAATGATTTTTTTTTTATTACTGAATTATTGTGTGATGAATCATATCTCATTAACATATTAAAGAAGGATAAGAGTAATCCCTGGTGACTGGAGATTAATACTTAAGTACAAGGCAACAGTGAATTGCCAACAATTACAATGGTTTACCGGCATATGAGGTTACAAGGGCAGCATTTTTCAATAATAATTATTTAACGAGTTTAAGATTAGAATTATTATGATATACAAATGAGAATAATACCTGAGTTGCCAATGGTGTTGAACTTCTTAGTAAAACACTTAGGTAATTGAGTTGAGCACAAATAGAAAATAAATTTGGGAAGTAAACTTGATAATACACAATGCACGTGATGTTAACTGCGGCGTGTAGGTCTGGTGTGTTATGCCGGTTGGCGCGCCGGCAGATGTTGACTTCGGGAAATGAAGTACAGAGTGCGCGTGAGTCGCTGCACCTCTGGTGAGGTTAATTGCGGACTTACCACACGTTCTGGCGCGATCATGTGGTATTTACGCAACATGTGTCTAAAAAAATTTTTTCTTGCAGTAACAACCTTTACTAATCAAAAAGTTAAAATTTGCGTCATTCAAGATATTTGCATCAGTAGGCAAGGTTGCACTATCACAGATTTATTAGGAATTATAAGATCGGTAATCTTCAATTACAAAGGGTTCCTGAAAGCGATAAATATTTCGAAGCTCTTTGAATTTTCTTTCAGTACCACTCAGCTTTAAATTTATTGTTTTGGTAGCAAATCAATACGAATCTCCATTTTTGAAATTAACATCCTATGTAATAGTTACAAAAGCTTCTCAAAATTGGAATTAATTGAAAGGACGTTGAGACAATGCAAATTGTGCTGCCCTTTCCAGCCTACCCCAAGCTACCTGAAATTATCGTTACCAACACTGGTTAACTGAAATTATTATTCCCTTGATGTTAAAGACGGCGCGAAAAAAAAAGAAAACCCAATAACCAAGGAACCTGAGCATTGATTAAAGCTTCGATCCTACGCTTGGCACGAATTGCCACGCTCATCTTTTATACCAGTATACTTTTAACATTCATTTCTTCTAATTAACTATTGTCAGGTGATTATCTGTTAACTATTTAAACTACTTTATAGTCAGGATTAAAAATTGAAATTTGAAACATATATTGTGATAAATTATTCTAAAGTCATAAGGTTATAAGTTACCGAAAGTTTATGTTATTTAATAAGAGTAAAGCATAATATTGCGTTTTAAATTGCGTAATCTAAGGTTAATAAAGTTAAAAAAATATAAAAATAAAGTCATTAAGTACTTTTCATATAAGTTAAGTCTCAGTCACCAATATATTTCTGCAGAAAAAATTTTTTTCAAGATAATCTTAGACTCGTTATGGTACTAAATGAATTTGTTAACATAGACATAATTAATCATATGTTAAAGAAACACAATTTCGGTCTGTAACAAGTTATTGACATGTTATAACAACAGAAAAGTTTTGTTGCTATAACAAAGTCTTTTAGTTAATTCGACAAATAAATTTAATTGGTATAACAAATTTTTAAAATTTTTTTGTTGTAACAGCAAAGTTGTTTTATTGAAACAGCAAAGAGAATTTGTTGGAGTAACGAAGACAATAGGGTATTTGGATGAAAATGAATTTTCAAATAAAGTTTAGTTAATGAATTCTTTGATGCATACAAAATACCTATGTGGCATTCCATTCCAAATCGGACGGTTTCAAAAACTTTAATTTTAGATATTTTTAATTTTTTGGTATTTTTCAGTATCCTATAAAAGAGGCCTCCTAATAAATTTTAGGAGTTTTTTGATGACTAGTTCAAAAAATATCGAATTTTTAAATAAACCGCTTTTTTTCTGTTTTTCAGTCGTAACATTTATAATAATGGTCAAAATTCAAAATTTTTTTTTTAATTTTAGTTTTTAAATGCCCTTTTCAGAAAAAAACAGTCGAATTATTTTTCGTTAAGATTTTTAATTTCCCGCTAACAATCTCAAATTTTCAAAAATCAGGAAGTTATTGTTTTCACCCTGTTTTGCAAAAATCGAGTTTTCATCAGATCTCGACATTTGAAGGTCACAGGAAGCTTCCTTGACTACCCCCGCGATGTTGTCACTATGCCTGTGTGTCTGTGTGTGTGTGTGTGTGTGTGTGTGTGTGTGTGTGTGTGTGTGTGTGTGTGTGTGTGTGTGTGTGTGTGTGTGTGTGTGTGTGTGTGTGTGTGTGTGTGTGTGTGTGTGTGTGTGTGTGTGTGTGTGTGTGTGTGTGTGTGTGTGTGTGTGTGTGTGTGTGACTATGTGACTCGCTTATAACTTTTGAACGACTGAACCGATCGGAACGAACTAAACGGCGTTCTAAAGAGTTCTCTCAAACATAGATTTCTTGAGAATTTAAACTGATTCAGACCGATAGATTTTACGAAATCTTGAAAAATCTTAAAGAAAATAAGAAAAAAATCATTTTTGAAAGTGGTTTTTTTGGAATATCTTTTAAACGGCTATATTGATCAACTTCAAAAACTAATCCGTCCTTAAACTTGAAAAACCACGCTGATCGTCGCCAATCCGGTCAAAATCTGTTTATTCGTTCGAAAGATATCGTGAACGAAAGAAAATCGAAAAAAGTATTTTTTTGACATAACTTCGTCATTTCTTCGCGGATCGTTTTCGATGAGGTAGAATAATTCTAGAGCTTAAAAAATCACGTCGATTGCCGCCAATAACGGGGAAATCGGTTGATTGGTTCGAGAAATATCCTCGATAAAATATTTGGAAACAAGTGTTTTTTTAACATAACTCCGACATTTTTTGGAATAACTTTTAAACGGCTGCACTGATCGATTTCAAAAACTAATCAGCTATTAGCATGAAAAAATTACGTCGATCGCCGTTGTGACAGGGAAAACTGAACTTCCCATGGTCGTTATCGACCACTTTATTGACGCCACGATAAATGAGGGTTTTCCCTTACCGTTCGATTTTTGACAAGTAGTTCAGACTTGTCACCGGGCGTGCAAATCGAAAGTCCCCACTGCTGTCCCCCAAAACGAAGCGGAGTTGACAATAGGAAAGTTCGAGAAATCGGAGTCAAGGGTTATAAAAGAGCCGACAAAAGAAACATCGAGGCTTTTTGAGCTAGGCCCTGGAACAAGTAACGCTTTTTGAGCCAGCCCTTGGAACAAGTAACACCTTTTGAACCAGGCTTTTGAGCCAGTTACGCTTTGAGACAGTGAGGCTTTTGGCAAAACAGTGAGTCAGTGTAGTGCTGTGTAATAAATTCTGTCATCGAGATTCAGGACCATCAAGAAGGAAGTCAATCTACCATCCGGAATTGGGAACCCATTACTTGGAGCCGGAAAGTTTATTCGAGACGAGAGAGAGAGAGAGAGACCAACCAGCCGCTGATTTCGCCCGTATCCACCAGGACTTCACTCAACGTTTGGACAGTTGTAAAAGTTAAGTCAGGTATTATGATTACAATTATTTCAGGCCAAGCTTGAATTTGAAAATTGAGAGGCCGAATTAACTGTAATAAAATTTGTCAATTAATGATCGCTATTGTCTCAGATGTCACTTTTAGTAACACCATAGTTTGATCTAGATGCAACTAATTTAAGAAATCCTAATGTCATTCTACAATTGGAGTACAAGTAATCGAAACGCGACCAATTCCATAATTCTCAAAGTTTTGCTAAAGATAATCTTAATCCTTTACTTGCAGAATGATTTAATAATTTTGAAGGATAACAACATCTATTAAACCTCAGTTTAGATTCGATTTTTTAATATTTTTTCGATAGCAATTAGTAAAAAGACACAAAATTTACTGGTGAACGAGTAGTAGTAAACAATTATAAAAGGGGTTATGATAAAGATTCAAAACGATATGACTATTTATGAAGAGAAAGGGTAACAGTAAAAAAAATAGTCAGTAGCGTTACTACGCAAAAAGATAATGAAATAATTTTTTAAATTTCAAATGATTTCCTTTTAATCAGTAGTTAAGACTTTCCTATGATTGTAATAATGATAAAAATTATCAAGTGTTAAATATCTAAATATATTAAAAAATAAAAATAAATTATATAATTCAATAAAATAAAAAAAAATTTTTTTTTAATTTTCAAAAATCGCAAAAAAATAGTTATTCTGTAACTACTAATACCGGACCAAGATCAAAAGTTAAAGGGAGGATAGGAGTTTAATATAGCGAACTTTCAGAAAAATTGACGGATGCGCACAATTTAAAAAACACGATTGAAAACTTGAATGCATGATGAACGACTGTAACGGGTTACGTTATCACGTTTTTCTTATTTTTGAGCAAATCCCCAACTCGAAATTTGCTCGCCGGAGTTCAGGGTTATGAACAGGGATTTATATCAAAAAAATAACTAAACATAAAGACAAAAACGAAACACTTCATTTTAATTATTATATTAAAGAAAGAAAATCTGTTTATTGACCTGAATCATGTTAATCAACAATAGAAACAATGTAATCAAATTAAACAATGTAAACCATACGTGAGAACACTCTTTACACACATATTCGCGGTTCAAAATCAATAAGACAGTACCAAAATCAATAAACAATATAAACAATCTAAGCAATATAACTAAATACAATAGAACATTATTTTTTAAACATACACGACGGTATTCAAAGTTCAAATTTCAAAACGCGGTCTATGAACCCACTAGTTCTTACATTAACCCCCCCCCCCAGGGTGACTAGCCGTCTGCCCTGGGGGCCCTAAACTGTACCCTATGAGCGAGTGGAGAGTATCCTCCTCGCCCTAACCTACACGGCTTTTGGGTTAACTATCGTACCTTAGCGGAGGGCCTCGGCACGGGGACTCGCAACTTTCATCTGGTCGGTCTACGATGCTTATCTGGGTAGACTCCAGGTAGAGTATCATCCTCTAGAATTACTTGGTGAAGAGTATTCAACCATGTAATTCTCTCGAGAAAGAATTGCTTCCCTATTGTTATCCACAGAATGGTCTTCTTCTAGAGAACACAGGTGACTAGTCTCTCCCAATGGACAAGTCAGCATCTACTTGGTTCTTGGTTGGAAACGAGGTAGGAGTTCCTTGGTTACTTACTGGTAAATCTACAGATTCGGTAGAATCTGGCGCCAAGTTCCGTTCAAAAATTCCGTTGTAAACGGAGCGCCAGACTACCGAATGTATTTACCGTAAGCAGAACGATATTTTTAGGTTGTAAAATTTTATTAATTTTACAGAACTTTTTTTTCTCCAATATTACTCTATAATTATACATTATATGTTATATTATCAATATTAATTGATAATGGTCATTGAAAATAATAAATTCTATTTAAAATTAATTAAATTCTCTAGCACAAACTATAGCGACCCAGATTTTTAGATTTTAACTTTTTTCTTATGGAGAAAGTGACATGCCACAGACTAAATAATTCGAGAATGTATGGTAACTCTCCACTAGATGGGAGACTACAGTTAAAAAAAAAAGTTATGAGCTTGGGTCGATGCTCACTAGGGCTCGTCAATGTTACTCTACCACAAACTGTAGTTAGAAAGTTCGAAATCGAAAATAAAAGAAATAGTAACAATCATCACCAATATTACAAAAACCATGGAAATTTATTTTACGATTTTATAAAATATAAATATTATGATTGATAATTTGTCTATCAATCTAAACCAAAGGATATACTTGATGGAATTTTATTAATGCTTATTAGTTACTCTACGAGAAATAAAAGTTTAACGTGATTTTGATGTTACAATTGTTTCTGCACTAATTTTCCGCGGTAAAAGTACATAATTTGAATTGAAAATTTTTTCAATCATATAAAATGTTAAAATTTTTTTTTTTAAATAAAATCTCTAGAATTTACTATCTATCAACTTTACATATGAATTTTTTTAAATTAACTTTTTTTTAAATTAAGTATTATTTATTAACTAGAGTCAATATCTACAAAAGCTCACATTGTTTGGGTTTAGTTTCTATGTAATAGTCAGCTGATCATTGCCTAAGTAATTCTGGTCGAGTGTTTTACAGATATAGGTGGCACTGCTATACTGCGACCGAACTGTGCGGACATTCAAAACGACAATATTCTGTACATAATGCTTATATTCATTATGAGTTTGGTAAATCGTATTATTTACTAACAACAGTATGATAATAACAATAATCAATAGTAATAATCATCACGACAATAATAACAATAAAAATAAAGATAATTTCGATAATTATTATAATGTTAAGAATAAATTAATGATCATACTAATGATAACGATAATAATTTTGATTAGTGTTATTATTCTACTACATAATTAAGTATTGTGGTATTAGATTTAGATTAACAATTTCCTAAATTATAAAAAACATAGAAGTTTTTTCTACGATTTTATAAAATATAAATATTATGATTGATAATTCAAGTGTATTAATCTCAACCTAAGAATATACGCGGCTTACTTACATGAACTTTAGCAATGCTATTAGTTACACTACGAAAAATAAAAGTTCAATTTGATTCTATTACAATTGTTTGTGCACTTATTTTCAGCGGCAAAAGTACATAATTCGAATTGAAAATTTTTTCAGTCACATAAAATGTTGAAATTTTTTTTTTTTTTGAATAAAATCTATAGAATTTACTATCAACTTTACATATGAATTTTTTTAAATTAACTTTTTTTTAAATTAAGTTTTATTTATTAACTAGAGTCAATATCTACAAGAGCTCACATTGTTTGGATTTGGTTTCTATGTAATAGTCAGCTGATCATTGCCTTAGTAATTCTGTTCGAGTGTTCTACAGACATAGGTGGCACTGCTATACTGCGACCAAACTGCGCGGACATTCAAAACGACAATATTCTGTACATAATGCTTATATTCATTATGAGTTTGATGAATCGTATTATTTACTAACAACATAATTATGATAATAATAATATGTAATAAAAATAATCACGCTAATAATAACAATAAAAATGAAGATAATATTGATAGTTATCATAATGATAACAATAAATTGATGTTAAAAATAATTTCATTCATAATATTGAACAATACGATTATTTTATTAAATTATTAAGGATTGTGGTTTTAAATCCAAATTCACAATTTCCTAAATTACAAAAAATATAAAAAATTTTTCCTACGATTTTATAAAATATAAATATTATGATTGATAATTCAAGTCTATCAATCTCATCCAAAAGATATACGCGACTAATTTTCATGAAATTTTATCGATGCTACTAGTTTCTTTACGGAAAATAAAAGTTTAATTTATTTTTATAGTAATTTTATGAACATTTCATATCCGTGGGAAAAGTACAAACTTTAAATTAAGAATGTAAAAAAATTTCTTATGAATACAAAAAAATTTACAGAGTAAACTACTAACTAAACTATCCAACAACCTTCTATGCATATGTTGTTAAACATATTGTTCTAATTTAATTTAATTTATTAACCAGACCAAATAGATAATACGCTAAACATTGTTTGAGTTTTACTTTCCTCGGATATACCAGCTGTTCAGAGTCTCGAGAATTCTCATTAAGCAGTGTGTACATTCTATGATCTTTTGGTCATTTCCTGTAGGTGGCATTGTTATTCGATTGAGCGGGTTTCAAATAATCATAATTTTTAGATAATTCGTATTGTAATTATGCGTTTGATGCATTGTCTTATTTACTAGCAACAATATCATAATAATAATAAATGATAAGTTAGGAGCTGATTTTTAAAATGGTATCTTTTCATTTTTGATTAAACGAGACACAGAACTGATTATCTCCAATTCTAAATATTTTTATCGAACTTTTTTAATTTTGTTATAAAGTGCTATCGGTTATGAAACTACAATTTGATTTTGATTTAGGAATCTTCATAATTCTTGAAGTAATAAATATTTAAGAATTCAAAAAACTGCTTTTTTTAAAATATGAAAAGATTCCCTTTTGAAAATCAGCTCCTCAATTGTAATCATATCATAATAACAAATAAAAATAATCATAGTAATATTTATAATAATGGTGATATCGACAAAACCAAAAGTAATGTTGCGGAATCATTCAAACCTTCCCGCAACAAACTGGTAGCACCGAGGCGCCGCTACACAAGCGCCCTCGGGTGTTCTACCTCAACTCAACTGGCTCATCGGCAAGCGGCCATACTCCTCATAACACGTGCTAATTGTACAGCGTACACACGCATTTACCGTGACCAGTGCAATTTTGTGTATTTACGAAATCATCAAACTCATTCACTCAGCTTTACTGAAGCCAACTACAGCATCGCTACTCATCTTATTCATCAGCAATCATTGGCAACTCAGGTACAATTAAGTATTTATTGTAAATCATCTGAGATCACTTTATCACAATCCATACTCACATGCTCCCTCTCTCTCCTACTCATTGTCACATGGCTACTCATGTGTCGCTCTCTCTCTCTCATACACATGTACAACAGTCACCTACACTTTCTACCTAGCAACAATAATATTACAATTGCTAATAGAAATTCGTCATCATGCGGCAAAATCAAATGCCGCATTGCAGATGTTGCGTGGTGGAGATTGGGGGTGACTGCCACCAGCTCTTGGGCCTGTCGGCCATTCCGTGTTCAACATTGTGTGTTCTATCTCGTATCCCGAGACTCAAGTACTCAATTGAGCTCGTTAGTTTTAAGGCTCATTCGCTCACACTGTGAGAGTTAATTATGTTGTTAATTGATTAATAATCCAGTGACTCTAATTTATACAGCTCATCCAATTAATCATTACTGTGAACTCTACAGATTCAAGCTCAAGCTGTCACTACACTTGCATTCATTCACTCTATCAATCATTACACTCAGTCAATCCAATTTATACGCTCATACTATGACTATTAATTAAGTGTAATTAATTAATCGTCTGGTGACCTAATTCTACAACATTACTCATATTTCTCGCTCATAATTGCTAGTGTTAATTACATTGTAAATTAATTAACAGTTCAATTGAAGATCAACTTTCTACAACTCATGCTCAGTCTAATTAATATGCATTAATTACTACAACTCAATTAAACTCAATCAACGCGTACTCATGAATTAATGTGATAATTTAAGATCATGACTATGTTCAAAGTGCTCAATATTTGTGAACTATTCAAACTCTGTACAACCAAAGCTATACCTGTGATTAATTTTAGAATAAATACCATTATAACCACGAATGTGTCTCCTCCATCTTTTAACACCTGGTCCCGGCAAATAAATATTTAATGTTAAGACAATTATCTTACAAGTAATAATAGTTATAATACTAAAATTATAATATCGACAAAGCTAAAAATAATAATAGTTACAATATATTAAAAGTAATTATATCGGTAATAATAAATTGATGTTACAAATAATAGTAATATTAATATTTATTATTATTATTATTATTACTATAATAATTATTGTTATTATTTAATTATTGTGCATTGACGTATTTAATCTAAATTAACAATTTTTTTGATTAAAAAAAAAGCGTTAAAAATTTCTTTATGTATATAAAAATTTTAAATTCCCATTGATCATCTGGTTTATTGATTAAAACTGAAGATTAAACGATTCTTAGTCATATTAAGTTTTTTAATGCTACTAGTACTATAAAAAAAAAAAACTAATTTTTTGATCAGGATTTGAGCTCTTTAATTAACGAACATACGACCTTTTATATAATAATATCTTTGCCTGCAATAATCCATTTATTTGTGACTTTTTAATTTTGCGCGGGAAAAGTACAAACCTTAAATTAATAATTCTAAAATTTTTATATGAATACAAACTTTTTCGTATAAACTACTAAACATTCTTATATGTCTATATTCTCAAACATTTTTTTCTTATTGAATTTTATTTATTACCTAAACTAAACACAGAACAATCTAAGCATTGTTTGAGTTCTACTTTCTTCGGATTAGTAGCTGTTCAAGGTCTATAAAATTTTCATTGGACGGTGTACATATTTTATGATCTCTTGGTCATTGCCTGTAGGTGGCACTATTATTCAATTGAGCGGGTTTCAAATAATCATAATTTTTAGATGGTCCCTAATATAATTATGGGTTTGGTGCATTTAGTTATTCAGTAACAACAGTTTCACTAAATATTTTGAGAATGCATAATAATCCTTTACTAGACGGGAGACTAAAGCTAAAAAAAGATATTTCGCAGCTTGCACTTACACCCGTCAGGGGCTGCGCTGGAAATATTTTTACATCAACTGTAGCTTCAAGAGGATAATTTGCTATGAAAAATACAGCCATTGCAAGATTTAGGTTGGTAACGTAGAAAAGTGAAGTAAAATCTTAGAGAGACTCTCACAGATGTTAATAGAATAAAGTGTCGTTGCTGTACTTATTTTGTTATTTATTGACTTTTCAATTCGAGTAGAACAGTATTACATTAGGACAATAAACTTTTTAAATGACAAAATATATCAACATAAATTCTTTCAAAAGAAATTCTTTCTTTTTCTTAAATTTCTATTATAACAGAAGTTCATACCTTATTTTCCTAATATTAATTAATTGAAAAAATATGAAAAAATTGTTTAGTTCTATGAATCAGAATTATTTCGGTTCAGACAGCGTTGAATATAACTGCTTAAATTTTGTCCCTATTATAATTTTTTATTTAGATGTCTCTGCATAGGAACACTTTTTAACAAGAAATCTAATTTCTAATGTTTCATATTTTCGATAATAATAATACTAATTATAATACTAAAAGTAATAATATCGGTAATAATAAATTGATGTTAAAAATGACAGCAATAATAATATTTATCATTATCATTATTATTACTAAAATAATTGTTTGTTATTTTCATTGAATTAATGTGTATTGCAGTATTAAATCTAAATTAAAATTTTTTCTTATTAAGAAAATGTCAAAATTCTCTTTGTATATATAAGAAATGTATAATTTCCATCGATAATTTAAGTTATCGATTTAAACCGGAGGCGTTTACGCGGATTAGTCAATTAAAATTTTTTAATACCACTAGCTAATATGAGAAAAGAAAACTTTAATTTTTTTTATCAGAATTTGAGCTGTAAAATTAAAGAACGAACGACTTTTCATATGATTATAGCTTTGCCTGAAAAAATTCATTTATTTATGAATTTTTAATATTGCGCGGGAAAAGTTTACGTTTGAAATTAAAAATGTAAAAGTATCTTATGAAACAAAAAATTTTATAGAACAAATTATCATACAACCTTCCATGTTTATGTTATGTTTATGAAACATATTTTTTTAATTAAATTTTATTTGTTAACCAGTTTAAACACACAAATATTGTATGAGTTATACTTTCTTCGGATAAACCAGATGTTCAGTGTCTGGGGAATTCTCATTGAAAAGTGTGTACATTCTATGATCTTATTATGGTTATTGCATGTAGATGGCACTGTCATCCAATTGAGCGGGTTTCAAATAATCTTAATCTCTTGATAATACGAAACATGACTATGCGTTTAATATATTGCGTCATTTACTAACAACAATATCATAATAACAATAAATAATATTGGTAACCATAATAAAAATAACAATAATAGTAATTATAATACTGAAAGTATTAATATCGGTAATAATAAATTGATGTTAAAAATGAAAGCAATAATAATGTTTATCATTATCATTATTATTACTAAAATGATTGTTGTTATTAATAAATCCGAACAAAAACAGTTTCACTGTAAAAAATTGCGCCAAGTCCACGTTCATAAAACTCATATCAATAACGTTTGAAATTTACAAAAAAAAATAAGACTCGATATAATAATTGTCATTCTCTACAAAAAAATATCAAGAAACTGTCATAATGTTAAAAAAATTGAAAGAAAATTTGTTGAAAATTTAAAAATTAAAAAAAAAATTTTTTTTTAATTTCTTGGTATTTTTTTGTATTTCACTTTTTTTGTCGAGAATGACAATTATTATACCAAGTCATATTTTTTTTGTAAAGTGCAAACGTTATTGAGATGAGTTTTATAAACGTGGACTTGGCGCAATTTTTTTACAGTGAAACTGTTTTTGTTCGGATAGTCTTTTACCGGAAGGTTATAACCACTAGGAAACTTGGTTAATTTTTCTGTCAATAAAAATTGCTTCTAACATTTTTTTGGCTAGTCTCGCCAAGTGAGAATTTCTCGCCATCTAGTGGCATATTTAAAACTACAGGTTATCGGGGAAATCTTCTAATTCCGTTTCCGATTTATTCAAAAATGAATTTGATTTGGCCGAAATATCTGTCAACAGATTCACACATTATATCTTTTTTTTTTTTTTTTAACAGATTTCATTCCCATACTAATCCTGGTCGGGACTTAGAAAAAAAATAACATTCGTCAAAATAATCATTCTTACCAAAATAATTTCCCATACTAAATTCATTTCTGGGACTTCGTGGAAAAATATTTTCACAGTAAAAACAATTAACAAAAATAATTATTCAGATATTTCGAATCTGTACGTAAAATTTAATTAATTTTTTCTTTCAGGTAAAATAAATTTTTGTTCTTTAAAAGAACAAAAATTATCGCCACGCAGTTTCGCTTACATTAGCTCGATGGTTTTTACTGCAAACGAACAAACGGTGAAATTATCCGCCATCTCTCGCCGTAATGGCGAACTACAAATTCGCGCGCATTCTCAAATAATAAAATTTACAATCTATAAACAATAACGAACCAGAATCGCTACTTAGTTTTTGTTTTGAACAATGTTAATAATGATAATAATCATGACAATTATTTCTATCAAATTTTAAATGATTAATAAGAATAACAATAACTCCTAATGCCCTAATTAGTCAACCTACGTCACACGACAAATGATAAATTGTCGAAAGAAATTTAAAGTTGGTCCTTGTTGAAAAACCCTCAAACTATCAGGTACTGAAAAAAGCGCGGACCATGACGAGAGAGCTAGTAGAAAATTATTCTAGTAAAATAGTGGGAAATTATTCTAAATTTTCATTGGGCCGCTACCTTCGATACCCCCACTCAGTCCATCGGAGCTAGCGAGCCAATGTATTCACATAATCCAATCCCCGCTCAAATCACAAGACTGTTTAAAAGAGGAAGCGAGGAGACCTGCTATCACAGTCCACTTCTAACCACTGAGCGAAGAAGAAGAAGAAGAAGCAGAAGAAAAAGAAGAAGAATCAAGCCAACAGTCTACAGTAGGCGAGCAAGGCTTACTATACAGTGCAGTGTTTCGGATACCAAGCGTGCAAGGCTTGTATATCCGCGACTCAACAATTGAGCCAACTTGGATCATCTCAGCTACGCTAACTCCTGACGAGCATCATCAAAACAGTCCTTTTGAGGGCTAACCTTAAAACAGTTCTTTTCAGAACTAATTATTCCTCACTCCCATTTTGAGAGTGAGAATAAGTCTTCTCAAGACTACTACGTAGTCTTAACGACACCGGTCTGTTTCAAGGCAATCAAATAATTGAGGCTCTTGTTAAAGAGCGTGTGACTAACAAGTCATCTCAAGACTACTACGTAGTCTTAACTAATTAGTCTTTTTCAAGACTAACAAATAATTCTATTTGTAAGAAAACCTACCCAAGCTTGAGGGAAGGTACCGGTATTAGTACTGAACATTTTGTGGTCCCTCGAGCCGGATCTTCCTTCAGCTTGGGTAGTGATCAGCGACATCTCAAGCGACATCTCAAGACATATCTCTGAGTGTGCGTTGTATTTCTTGAGTTTGGGTTTCACTACTTTGCGCATTGCGGAGCACTAAGTGCTGCGGGAAGTTTTGTTATTCAAATCCTCAATAATGTCCGCACTTCAGGCAAGACTGTCTCTGCAGCAGTCCAAATATGCCTTCATCATGTCTCTTCAGAAGGAAGTCCAGGCAGAAGCTCACCACAACTTCAATATTCACGTGGCCAAGGCAAAGTTGCTGATGCTCAAGACAAACTGGGAAAAATTTGAAGCTGAGCACGAAAAAATCATCCTATCTAAGGTCGAGATCCCATCAGACGATCCGTATATCAAGAACAACGCTTACGAAACGGCTATGCAGTGCGTTGTAAATATCCAAGCTGCCCTGGAAGA